>NC_139024.1:32991743-33591743 GCF_964662115.1 Mustela nivalis
AGAATGTGGATGGCTCTTGTCACGACTTCTAGAAATCATGGTGGGAATAAAGTGACTATGTCTACTTGTTGAACAATGCTCAAGCAACCAGTCAAAGGCTCTAAAGATTCACTTTCTTTGTTTCCTCCTGTTTCTTTGTTTGTTTGTTTTATCTCAAACTAATTTGCATTCGTAGAACAGCATTTCTGAAGGAGAAAATGTGTGGGGATTTTTTGCTTCACGACTGAAGGAGCAAGTAAAAAGTGGGGATGACTAGAAAAGTGAGGTGGCCCACAAGATCAACAAGTTGGAGACATAATTTAAAAGTCATTGAATATGCCTACCAGAAAATATGGAAACATCTTTTTAAATTAAGGTCCTCTGTCCCTCAGAAATTGTTTTTAATTTGATGAAGAATGTTTTGTTATCAAGACAGCATAGAGAATATGTGAATTTTATTCAACCTACAAATATACAGATTATAGGTAGTTCTATACCTCAATATCCCCAGTCAGGTCAGTAAATGAAAAACCAGAAATATGCTATAAAAATGGGGGTGAGGGAATAAATTATGGTTGATGGTGACCAAAAAAATGTCCAGGTATGAGAAGCTTATTTTAGTAAAAGGCTCCATGAATGTCAATCTTCTTCCTAATCCATTAGACTTGTATTAAGAGGTTAGCATGCACAAAGCATCATCTCTTCTGTCCAGAACATTGCCATTAATTTATGATTCTATAGCTAGCAGAAACAACCTGGTTGCAAATTTACATGCTCTGGGCATCAAATAAACTAATTAAAACAATCTATACAGTAATTGTCTTCTACTGTTTACTGATTAAAAAGCCCTTGAAATAATGAGAATTCTTTAAGTAGGAAGGCTTGGACCCATGAGCTATGATGACTATCGACAGTCTCAGAACTCCTCCTTGAGGACATGAGGTTAAGAAGCAGTGAGGAGGAAGAAAATGCCTGGTGTCCCTCCAGGCAATCATGTTCTTCTAAGCCTATGACTCTGAGACAGCGTGACCTGTCTCAAAGTTTAGAGCTCTGATTCTCCAGGGTTACCAACAGTATTTCTTAGGTCAAATTTCAAGGGAGTTCCAAAGAATCTTTAAATAAATGTCTTACACAAAGGTAAAAAGCTCTAAGGAAAAAGTCTGCTATAAACATACCTCAAAAGACTTAATAGGAGAGTCTTACTGAATTTTTCCATATCTATACTTTTTTTTCTAAAACATATTTGTTTCAAGATCAAGGAATTTATGATATGGCTATAGCACAATGAATAGGGGAGATCATAAACAAACAAACAAAAATTCCAAAGAGTTTTCAGAATTGTATGGTTGTTACCTTGTATTCTAGGAATTCTCAACTACCAACATTTAAGAAAATGTTTTCTTACATTTTATAGTGAAACAAAAAACTGAGAGAACACTCAACATTTTCATAATATCCAGGGTCCTGGAATATTGAATAACTTGAGCGATGTTTATACATTCACCTTCTGTATGTAACTACTTTGCACTCAAAAATACAATGTGGTTTGTAATTATCATGTTAGAAAAAATTAAGTTTTCACAATAATCCAGATCAAAGATATATTTTCTGAATATATTCAAGAGCATCCATTAATTACTTCACTACTATTCTCACCTTCCAAAAAACAAGGAAGAAAAGCAGAAGAAAAAAATTTAAAACAAATTGTCTCATATAAAATTAGAGGGGTGCCTGGGTGGCTCACTCAACATCTGACTCTTGATTTTGGCTCAGGTCATGATCTCAGGATTGTGGCATCGAGACCCACATGCTCTGCACTGAGTGTGCAGCCTCTTTGAGATTCTCTCTTCACCCCAAATGTATGTATTTTTTACATTTATAATTTTATATTTATATTTTTTACATTTATAATATTATATATTATATAATATATATATTATATATATATATTATATATATATTTCCTCCTGTTTCTTCTTTAGATGTCTGTAAATTATGTGAAATGAGGGTACTGCCTTATAGGAATGCTCTTAGGTTACTTAGCTTTGGGGTGCCTGGGTGGTTTAGTTGGTTAAGCGTCTGATTTAGGCTTAGGTCATGATACCAGAATCATGGGATTGAGGCTCACATCAGGCTTCCTGCTCAGTGGAGAACCTGCTTCCCCTCTGTTCCTCCCCGCTGCTTGTGCTTGCTTTCTCTCTCTCAAATACATAAATTAAATCTGTTAAAAAAGGATTCAAAAGAAAAGTAACTTAGCTTCTATTTTTATGTATAACTAAAACTTAAGAGTTGCTGAACTATTCTGGTATAATGCTGTTTTAAAATTTGCATAAATACCTACAAGGTTGAGAATGCCCACCAACTTTCAGCATGAATTGAACCATCACTGAGATATCTTCCCCAGAAGAGAATACAGTGAAAATCTTTATGTAGCCATTAACTGAAGTTTCTTCTTACAGTAATGTCTAGTCTATTGTAAAGTACTAATGCTCATTGAAAACCAAAAGGACAGGGTTAGTGTTTGTTTGTTTGTTTGTTTGTTTGTTTAGCAAAATAGAGGCCTTCAAATCACTAGTAGCTACTACTAACAAAATGACAAAGCATCTTTTTAAATATTTTTTTGAACTGTTAGTTCTGAATTCCTATCCCTTATTAGCTCAGATTCATAACTAGACAAGAAAGAGCCAATATCACTGCTCTAAAGTGAAATACTATCATATCTTGATTATTTTTGCTTTAAATTTGTTTCTTTGGGATGCCCAAAGGTAAATTATTCTTGTCTTCTGCACATTTATTTAGATTTTAGGAAAGTAATTTCTGGTGAATAAAAACAAACAAATTATTAAAATTCTATTAGAATTAATTTTCTCCTCCCTAGAGATTCAGTGTTTGGTGACAGACTATCTCATATTTTCTATTTAATAGACCAATGTAGATGTTTAAAAAGCATCTTTGCATTATACAATAATAATGCCTGATTTGCCTCTCCCACAGGATTACTTTGAACACTGAGGAAGATAAAGCATAAAAAAGTACTTTATAAATGATAAATGAATAGATTTTTAAAGTACTATTTACTATTATTTTCCAAATCTGACATATTCAACATATAAAATATATGTTTATTAATTCTATTCCCCATTATTTTCAGGTGTTTAATCATCAATATTGATATGCCAAGTCTATCTGCCTTCACTCAGCATGGGAGATTCAAGACTCACCAGAGATATCTAGAGATTTCAGCAGAGACTCTGAAACTGTCAACTTCATCCTGGATGATATCAATAATATGAGCCAATAAAAAGCTTTCAAAATGCCTTAAATATCTAGCAGTTACTTACTCAAGCTAATATAAAATGACCTTGAGACTTCTTTTCTTAAATATCTAACTCTGCTATTCTGCAGGGTAGAACAGACCAAGGCTGTCACCATAGAAAGCAAAGGGCCAGAGTTCTGAAAACATGAGACATAGAAAGGTGTTGGAGGAACCTGAGGAAATACCCAGAGCATGAAAAGCTTGCTTATGAAGTTGACCCTGGGCAAGCAAGGAGAAGTTTAGGTCACATGGAGTGGAGGAAGCAAACAGGCTCACAGTGTGAAGTAGGGCTCCTGCATATGATGGGAATTTTGTGCCCTGAACAATATCATCCTATTAGGAAGGTACACTAGAAATTAAATCTAGCTCATTCTTCTCTGTCTTGTTCTCTGAAACTGCCCTGTGTTCTCCTCAGACACATTTGTCTTAATATGTTCCTTAATTTTGTATGGCCAGGAAGCCCCTCCTTACTCAGAAGAGCAACTTTGTTCTAACTCTTCCAGCCAGCCAGAGAGAGAATTTTATTATAATTTGCAAAAAGGTGCAGTATAGATTGGTGGTGGTTCTGAGGGAAGACAAACTTGACAGATTAACTATTGCTTCCAGGGAAAAGATGAAGTGGAAAGTATTTCCCTGAAGTAGGTCTTCCTAAAAAGAGGCTATGAAGTGACTGTAAGACAAATTTGTGAAGACTAAGGACATCCAAGAATGCTGGAGGTAAAATGATTGTGTGTATCAAAATAATTTCCAATGAAACTATAAAATTCTACTGTAGTTTTGAAAGACCCCAGATATCACATGCTAAGGTTGGGATGAGGATAAGAAATGTGTTAGAGACTCCCAGAGAGGATATAACTAATATTTTTTTTTGCTTAAGTGTGCCATTATTAAGTGTGTGTCTCATGGAACTAACTATAAATTAAATGATGACAGATGCTACATGATTTTGACACTATATGCACTTCACCTAGCAGTGCTCAATAACAAATACTTGCAGAGTGCTCATTGTGAGCCAGTTACAGTCTTAACTGTTTTACGTTTAATATAATTCAACATTCCTATAAAGTAGGTACTATTATTATTATTCCTAGTTTATGAATAAGAGACAGACAAAACTGAGTTTAGGCAACCTGATGATAAATCACACAGGTAAGGCTGGGATTTAAATTCAGCCCATGGCATTTAGCCCCAGTCTCTGCCCTCTTAACCATTTCTATACTATTCTAAATGAATATTTTTATGAATAAATGATATAATACAGTAAAATATTATGCAATAATATATTATACTATATAATATACATTATGTATATATTATGTATAATATATAGTGTATATAATATATATTATATTATGTATTATATAATACAGAGATATATTATGTAATCTTAACTACACTGAATTTGACATTATTTTTGGTCTCTGGAAAAATTTCAGTCAGTCCTAATGCTTCAGTTGTGTCCCCTGAGTTATACTGGAAATTTATTTGTCTCACAGACAAGTGAGAAAGTTGTCATAATAAAGCCTCCAAATGCTGTCCTGAGATAATATGAGCTGCTGTGAGAACACAAAGCTAGGATGTACAATCCAGTCTTGGTGGTAGGAGTCACAAAAGGTTTTTTAAGAGACAGGAATATCTCAACTTAAATGAGATTTAAAGAATGATTGAGACAGAAAGGAAGGAGGAATGTTCTAGGCAGAGATAATTCTAAGTATGATAACCAAGTGAAAAAAAAAATCGTAGAATGCACCTGAAGAGCAGAAAAGGGAAATATTCAGTATAGGTACAGCACAGAGTATGAGGGAGATGAGGCAAAGGATAAAGCCTACACAGAATAGGCAAAAAGTATTAGAGGGACTGAGAAAAGACAGAGTTTGGACTTTATCCTTAGGATTCAGAAGTCAGTGATGGATTTCGTGTGGGGCAGATTAAAGAAGTGATAGGGCCAGAATTATGTTTGATTACTATGGCTGATGTGTGGAGAGCAGACTGGAGGGTGCCAAGGCTGCGGGCTAGGTGTCAGTTTAAGAGTATGTTTAAGTAATTCAGGAAAGAAGTTAAGTAGCACACATGGTGAGTTTGAGATGTCTAAAAGATAATTAAATGAAGATGCTTAGAAAAACATTTTATTTCTAGAGATGGAGATCAGCAGAGAGGTCTGAACTAGAGAAATTGATAAAAGTCTTCAGTCTAAAGATGGTCTTCAATACTCAGGAGTAAATGAGGATTCCCAGGATGATTGTCGGTGAGAGAGTCTCCAAGTCACAATCCTAAGGAGTATCAACACTTAAAGGTAAAAGAGAAAGAAGCCTGAGAAAAGGAGTAGGTATGCATTTTCAAAGCCAATGGGAATGTAATCAACAAAGTTAAATCCATCCACGGGTCAACAAATATAAAGTTGAAAATATCTATTTGCAATTATCTCCAAGGAAGCCTTCCCGAGGAAGACCAGAGTGAAAGCAGTTTCCCATTGGTCTTGAAGAAATAAATAATAAACTGAAAAGTACAAAGTGAAAAAGAGACAACTTTTTCAAAATTTGTAGCCTTTAATAGGAAGAAACAGGGCATATTTGCAGGTGTGGTCTAAGCAGAAATTTCTTATCTTTTTTAAAGATGTATGTATTTGTTTTAGGCATAGAGGGGCACAGGGAGAGCGAGAGCCAGCAGACTCCCCTCTGAGCAAAAAGCCCAACATGGGGCTCAATCCCAGGACCCCAAGATCAAAGATCATGACCTGAGCCGAAGGCAGATGCTTAACCAGCTGAGGCACCCGGGTGCCCCTCTTTTGATATCTGATCATCTTTTCAACAAATCAGTCAAAAAAGACAAATGTCGGGACGCCTGGGTGGCTCAGTTGGTTAAGCAGCTTCCTTCAGCTCAGGTCATGATCCCAGCGTCCTGGGATCGAGTCCCACATCAGGCTCCTTGCTCGGCGGGGAGCCTGCTTCTCCCTCTGCCTCTGCCTGACATTCTGTCTGCCTGTGCTTGCTCTCTCCCCTCTCTCTCTCTGATAAATAAATAAAATCTTTAAAAAAAAAAAAAAAAGAAAAAAAAAGACAATGTCATGTATCTTCAGCATTTAAGCATTAGAACTAAGGATATAAACTTTAAAATGTTTTTGTCTCTGATATCATTCATAATCTTCCACAATTTTTGAAAAAATTGTTTATTCTCTTATCTTTTAGTTACTATAGGTTACTTATATTATTGTCATGGGTTAAGATTTCATGCTACTTCATAGTTTTAATTCTTATTTATACTATTTCATTCATAATTTCTTCTTAGTTTCCATTTTTTTTCTTTAAAACCACCAGTCAAGAAATCAAGAGTCAGATGCTTGTCAACTGAACCACCCAGGCTCCTCAAAACTGTTCTCTTTTAAGATTGCAGAGATTTAAGTATATGTGAGTACTTGTGGTGAGCAGCTGATGAAGAAATGTAGAAGATACAGGAAATGGAAGGGATGACTACTACAGCAAGAACTCTGAGCAGTCAGAAAAATAATCCAAGATCCAGGTCAGGAAATTGGCCCAAGATAGAGAGATCACGTTTGCTAAGGAATGAGAGAGGAAACAGGAATGAGAATGCAGGTATATGCAGATGGAACTAAGAATAAGAGATTTTCCATCTGATGGGTATAATTTTCCCCATGAAGCCAGTCAGTGCTTGGGCTCTCTGGTGCCACCTTTGTACTTATTCTTCGTACTTACATATAATTATAGTAAATACTTTTAAATAGTTTTATCCTACTAATACTTTTTAAATAGTTCATAGCTTAACATATCTCAATAACCCATAGCCCATATAGCACCTATTATAATACCTCTCATATAACACAATAGGAAATCAGTAAAAACGTGATTTTAAAATCATCGTATTTTGTACTTGTGCTAACATCTCATTAAAGGTATATTAAATGATCTTAAGTGACAATGAGTTCAAAGTTCTTCTAAAGTATTCTTCCTGTATCTATCACATGTAACAATTAAAGCAAAATAAAACTTGGAGACTAAAAATCTTATTCTAATATTTCTATTTTAAAATCATCGTATTTTGTACTTGTGCTAACATCTCATTAAAGGTATATTAAATGATCTTAAGTTACAATGAGTTCAAAGTTCTTCTAAAGTATTCTTCCTGTATCTATCACATGTAACAATTAAAGCAAAATAAAACTTGGAGACTAAAAATCTTATTCTAATATTTCTATTTCTTGGAGGGCAAGAAATTAAATTAGATTCTCTGTTATAGACAATGAAACAAATTTTTCTTTGTCCCATATAGTTTCATGTTTTAGTTAGAAAACAGATTCAATGATATCTATTAAACTATGTTTGATAGATCAGTTCCTTGTTTATGTCTAAAGGCTTAAAATAGTTCTCATTCCAGCACCTAGCCTACTCTCAACTTTATATTATAGCTTAAACCTTAGTACAATAACCATGAAACTATTAGGCAAAAGTCCAACTAAACTTATATTGCTATTGAAACTTCTGAGAGAAGAATTTGAGACTAAATTTTGCTTACCTTTCGTCATTTAAAAAGTGGCACATGATGAGAGCTCAACAGTTAAGCAACTACATCATCAACATTTTTAAAGTAATGTTTAAAAAAAAAAAAAAAAAAGCAATTAAGGCCAAGCTAGGCACCTGGACTCTGACAACTCCTCTGACATCAGTTGTAAATGCTGAAGTTTCTTACCTAATTAGAGTTTTGCATACAAAATTTGAATTAGGCACTTTTCATTCAGATCCCTGTCCCTTTCTCTGCCCAACCTTTTCGAACTTCAGAACTTCCTTTCAACTTTTGCTGTCTGTAAGGAAGTTAAATTTTCTGTCAAGAGTAAACTTATTTCCTTTCTCATGCAATTCATTATAAATGATGGAAATCATTGCACACTCTTCTAGATGGCAGATCTGTGTTTCTTTCAATTCAAGCTGGTTGAATTCGCCAAGCTCAAAAGACCTTTAATTGGTCTTTAGGGTATCACTATACTACCTTTTACTTATATCTGACTTGCTGTCAAAAAATTCTGGATGTCTAAGGTAAAGTTTTTTAAGTTAAAATTATCTTCACAACATTTCAATAAGGCAATTGGGGGCTTACTACCAATGTGGAAATGGGGGAAAAAAAAAATGGCTGTTATATGAAATGTTAGGGCAGAACCTGAAAGCTCATATCTCCAGAAAGATACACAGGTTAGAGACACACACTTTTTAAACATTTTGGCTTTACTTAGAATAGTGTGCTTTTGCTAATAAAAATAAAGAATATTTAGTTAAATTTGAATTTCAGATAAACAATGAATAAATTTTTAGGATAAGTATACCCCATGCAATAACTTGGATATATTTATAGTAAAAATAATTCATTGCTTATCTGAAGTTCAAATTTACCTGATCATCATGAATCTTATCTGGCAACCATAAATGTTCCTCATCTAAGGAGATAAATATTGACAACACTGTTTCTTCAAATGATTCTTCTGGCCTAAACAATATGGCAAACTCAGAATTCCAAACCTCTACTAAGAATTAAAATTAGAAATCTGCTCAGAATACACAGAGTAAGAAGTTCTTGAGTCTTCTGAACTGAGGTTTTTATAACAGAGTACCTCAGGAAAGCTTGAGTCATGACAGCTTAACATCAATACCCAAAAGAGAACTGTGGGAAACAGTGAACAATTTGCAAACTCTTAGAAAATTGAGAGTGGCTAGAGAAACTGAGTATGATATGGAGAAAAAATATGGCACACCAATTCAAGTTTAAATATTATCAGTAAAGAGAAGCAAGAAGTAGTATATAGTGTTAGCATTTGCTTTGCCCGTGACATACTTATTATAAACAGTCTAGATCAAAATGTAATTCTTTTTTTTTTTTAAGATTTCATTTCATTTATTTGTTTGAGAGTGAAAGAGAGAAATCACACGTGGGGCAGCAGAGGGGCAGAAGCACAGGGAAAAGCAGAATCCCCAATAAGCAGGGAGTCTGATGCAGGGCTCCATCCCAGCACCCTAAGATCATGAACTCAGCCGAATGCAGATGCTTAACCAACTGAGCCACCCAGGTGCCCTTCAAATGTAATTCTTAATGACCGAATGTTTGGAACACCGTACTAAAATCACCATTAGTGGCTCACAAACAATAAAGTGCAATCAGTAGTCTTCCCTGGGAATCTACCTTGGCTCAAAGTCATTCAAAATGATTTTAATGACTAAATGATAAACAAGATAGCACCAACTTGTTGACTTGAGTTACCAAAGTGGGGGGGGGGGGGGATAAGAGGAAAGAGATAAGATTAAATCTCTAAGACTGTCCATATACCAACGAAGAGTTAGTTCTAACAAAATGATTTCAAAAGTTTCAAAATTTGGAGCAGAATTTGCCTGTGAAAAATTATACTCCACTTACAGAAACTGTATCATTTGCCCACAGACTCGACCCATATTCACAAGCCTAGGGAATCGGCTAACAAACTTAAAAAAAGGATTATTAATTAAAAAATAATTGAGTTGTGCTATCTTTCTGACAAAGCCAATTTTAATTGAGTAGTAAATGGGAGATAGTTTGAAACAGCTATTTTCATAATATTGAAAGGAGGCAATATTAGTGTCCACTTAGGTTTGGATTTATCTATTCAGCCAGTTCAAGTCAAAGCTGCTAGTCATAATAACCTTAAATGATCCTCATGATTTTGGCATTGCCCATTTGCCCATTTTATGAAGCTATCTAAATGGGCTGATTTTTGACTATGAGAAATATTATGTATTCTTTATCATATATTTGAACAATAAAATAAGGAAAATTCTGATTGGCTTGAGAAGCACAAAAAAATTATATAATCCTAGAATTGACCAAGCAAATATAAATCAGTGAACAGCTAGGCCACTGCAGGTATGGGAAAAAATTGCTTAAGAACTACAAAGCAAGTTATTCTCCCAGAAATCACTTATAAAAGCAGTGTCTTTTCAGACACTTGTTTTATAACTACTTAGTTGACCACTTCTAATATTGATGGTATTTCTAATTACTCAGTGATTTAAGTCCTTTTCCAAAATTTAAAAAAAAAAAATACAAAAGTGTTAACCTGAAAAAAAAAATGTTAAGTAGGTTTTTGTTGTTATGCGGGAGACGTTTGTTCAAGTTGTTACTGACCATTACTTTTTCTATATTAAAACATCATTATCTGCTCCTTGAAGATTTTAGAGGTTTCAGGGCTTAGCTTTTAATTCTTAATACCCTAAAGACAACAGGCCTGAAAGGCCAGAGCATAAAAGAAAGTATTTTACTGAAAGGACTTCTTAATCCGCATTTGAATTGGATTCAAAATATATAATACTTTTTAGCGCTTACATTTATTATTTAAGTCACAGACCTATTATAAGAAGGTAGCAGCCTGAACATCCTTCCTTACTAAGACCTAAGTATACGTAGATCTTATACTGGGAAAAGAAGGAAACACATGCAGAACCTTGACTTGGAAATGTTTCACAGGTTTGGATGGTTTGGGGTTTTTTTTTGGTTTTGTTTTTGTTTTTCATTTTCTGCTTCAGCATTCCAGTACAATGTTTCTGTCCCTCTGGTCACTTGTAAAACCCCAGTCCCTGTCAACTATGACCAACAATTAGTAATTCTGTGTGGTGGGCCCTCCTACCCACTGCATACTCAGTCCTTGTTTTCAGTGTTAGCCGAGCAAAACGATATATCTTTATACAATAGGCGACCACTTAGGAATCAATTTGGTGATGCTTTATTTCTATTCTACTACTTATAAAGAATTCAATTAGCTTTAAAGGAAAAAGGAAAACTACTTTTGGTTAAAAGTCTAGATTTCACCAGTATTCTCTAAAATGAGGTAAAATTTCTATATTACTATTAACACCTAAAAAATAATATTTGATCCCCAAACAAAGGCATTGCTTTTCTGTCCAATTTGATGTCTTTTTCATGCTGCCTCAGTGATGGCCAAATAATTGGTTGTTCACTTGTGTCCTTGTCTCCCCCGACAGTTCCACAGATGCCCTGAACAATGCTCCAAAGACTGCTTTCAGTAGGGGCAAATCCTCATTAATCATTCCTGGCTGACAGCACAAGGGGACACCTGCATCTGGTGCAGGAGCCCAGCCATGGCTTGTGGGAGTGTGGATTAAAAACTAAACCCGTGAGAGGTGTGGCAGGCTACTTTTCACAGGAATGGGAACAACAACAACAGCACATACACACCAAACAACAAAAACAAATCCTCTTTTGTCATCCCCACTTATTTACTATCTCAAACTGAAGTGTAGTTCAAGTAAACAATGTTCTACTTAAAAAAAAAAAAAAAAAAAAAAAGCATATCAAAGAACTAACCACACACAGGGTTATGATAAATAGCTGCTAAATTCTTCATGCCTCCAACACCCAATGTTAGCATTAAATACTGATGAACTGTCACATAATTTTCATTTAGAAATGATTGCAGTTTCAGCTTCCTATCTTATGGTGCTCATAAATATTTTCCCTACTATATTTCACAAGTAGAATGTATGAAATATACAAATTTTTTTGAGCAAAATTCTTGTCCCTATGTGATCACTGTCTTTTATTGAAATAAATATGACTGTTTTGAAGAATGGGTTAAAAAGAATCCTGGAAAAAAAAAATCCTGGAAATACTCCCAGGAAATTAAGTATATTTTTATGTACCACTAAAGCTATTTTAACTTGCTTTTTCAACAAAATAAAGTGCTTTTTAATTTCACAGAATACAAGAATTTTCTTTTACTTGTAACTATTTCCCAAATTGTACCAACTGAGAAGACCAGAAATAATGAACCCTTCAATTCATATCTTGTAGTTTTTGTCTTAAGCCAAAGTATATTTGTAAAGCATCAGAGCATAAAAAAAAAGTAGTTAAAGTATTTAGGTGACTCAAGGTGAACAAGATATTGAAGAATTTTTAAAAATGGAAATTATAAGCAAGCTTAAATATCTGCAAATAAAAATGACAAAAGAATATGATTAATAAAATTGATGTTTATAATTCTCACTTTGTAAAAATAAATTTGTCTATGCATCAATTACATTAATTATAATACCATCATAAATATAAAACTGAAAAGTTAAACAATGAATGCAGCACAACTTATAATTTCTTATTGGAGATATTTGACTTGGAAATATAAGTGAACTTTGAAGTTGTAGTTTAAAAAATTATACATATATACAAAGCTGCATATTGGGTTAAAGCTAAAGGCCCCAAATGTGAACATTTAGTTTGTACTGAGTTTGGATATTTAGAATTATCCAAATATAAATCTTTTTGAGTTTTAAGAGGTAGACAATGTTAGTGTTGTACTTTAAGAGTCATTATGATATCCCTTAACCTAATTATTTACATTAGTATTTAATTTAAAAGAATATATATGAAGCTGAAGATAGAAGGATGGGTCAGATATGGCAAAACAATAACTTAATAATCCACAGAACACAAAATGGTAGTAAACACTACTTGCTACTATTTAAATGCTATTCAAGAGACACTTCCAATATCTCCCAGAGGAATCCAAACTGCCATTTTCTTCAACTTTGCCAGGCCCTGTCCCATGACAAGAACATAGCAGCAATGCAATGGAGCTCTTTGCCTAAGGTCATGTTTCTGTCCTTTGTGGATACTGCACCTCACAAACAGGGGCTCAAAATCTATTTGAAATGTGTTATATTTGGATAATCAAGTGTAGTAGTCCATGTCCTGCTTAGAGATCCTCTCATTTTGTATTTCCTTTTCTAATCAAAATTAAGAATTATGGCATGTCCACTCCACATTGAGAGCTGCAGAATCACAGGCTGGAAGTATCTTCCAGTTAATTCTAGGGAAAGCTTGCAAACAAGAAACTGACTGCTTCTCATACAGAAGATATAATAACTAAATAAGTAAGTAAGAAAAAAAAGGAGAAACAGGATGAAGATGGGAGAGAGGGAAAGAGATAAAAAGGAAAGATAACTATAAAATTCCTTATATCACTAGTCTCTGGGTACTCTGTAGTCCAGCCACTCCCCCGCCATACACCATTTCAATTTTCTATGTTCCCAGTAAATGAAGACTAAGTAACTGAGTTTTATGGAGTCATGGTAGGCATTTTCTCTATGTGGCTACCTCATTTAATCTTTACAATATTCTTTTGAGGTAAATATTATTTGCTCCATTTTGAAGGTGAAGGAATTGAGAATCAAGGAGGTTAAATAATACACTCAAGTTACAGAGCCAAAGGAAAAACAGGTTTCAAATTAGACCGGCCTTCCTTAAAGCATATATTCTTTCCACCTAACCACCTCATGGCTAGAATTCATTTCTAAATCTCCGGACTTGAGTCTGAAAACATCCATCTGTCCAATGAGGCAGATCCTCATATTTGTGTCATATTTGCCCATTTCATTTGGTTTTCATGTGCCCTTCAAGCCTATCTCACTCATGTTCAACTAGTCCCTTCCTATTCATTATTTGTATCTCAAGCTCATGTCACCTCACCATGATTCTTTCATCATAATTGCTTGTAAAGCATCCTTCACCAAGCTCTGCATTATAGCATTCTGTATAATATGATGATGCTGCCTGTTTACTTATCCTTACTTTTACTCCTCCCAGAGACTGGTGGCAGAATCTTAACACTTCTCTTCATTAGGACTAACAACTATGTCTTGTCTGACTGGCTGAATGAATGAATGAAGGAAGGAATAAACAAATAAGTTATTATTTCATACATAGATGACTATGACAAATAAACTATCACAGATTTAAGCATGTAAAAAGTATTGGGAACAGGAGCATATGGGTGGCTCAGTTGGTTAAGTGTCCAACTCTTGATTTCAGCTCAGGTCACGATCTCAAGAGTTGTGAGACTGAGCTCCACAGCAAGCTTCGTGCTGAGTGCAGAGTCTGCTTGAGATTCTTTCCTTCTTCCCCTGCCTGTCCCCCTCTCAAATGAATAAATAAATACAATCTTTAAAAAATATTTGGAATAAAATAATTGTGCTGCTTCAAGAAAAAAAAATCAAGCATTGCCTTCAAATTTCAAAATAAAGATGTTTGTTTTCTTCTGTTCTAAAATGCTCCAGAAAAAAATGGTAGGTAGGCAAGTACAATACCTTTGATTATTAATGTGTAAAGAAAACTAAGATTCAAATTTATATAATAGTTCAAAAATAAGCTGCATTTATGAACCAAATAAGACATTTGCAATTACCATTGTAACTCGGACTATAGTTTCCTTTGAAATTTATATTTTTTTAATATTTAGCAATAAATATTTTACAGGTTCTAGTGGCATCTTGCTTTAAACCTTATTCAGTTAATTAAAGAAACCTGAAGAAAAATGTTCCTAATTCATTTTTCAAACAATAGAACACCCATTAAAATATGTTTCATTATTTATTGTATAGTTCCATATGTAGCAGTATGTTACTATTTCTGAGGACAATATCAACAAATGCAACATTAAAACTTATTTTAAATAGATATGTCGAACCAAATATTAAAACTCATCCTCTCCCTCAAAAATGTCAATTACAATGCATTATATTATATATCATCATTTTACACAGAACATTAAAATTTCTATATTGAAATGATTCTATTAGTTTTCAGAATAGAATATTAGAGCTTTAAAAAGTTTAAATAATAATTTATTTCCTTTATGTTATGTATTCAGAAAAAAGAAGCCTAGAGATGTTAAAATTACTTACTTCAGATTACATGTGTAAACAACATTAAAAACTATGCCTCAACCCCAAGCTCAATGGTAATTCCACAGAACATGCTGAGTATGACATGATATATTCCACGGATTGTTTGTCAAATCTGCTGGTCAAATCTGGCCCATTGCCTGCTCTTGGTAAGTAAAGTTTTATTGGAACAGAGCCACATCCATCTGATTATGCATTGTCTATAGTTTTGTGTTGTAACAGCAAAGACAAATAGTTACCACAGAGACCACATGGCCCACAATGCCAGAAATATTTACTATCCACTCATTTGCAGAAAAAGTTTGCTGACCTCTGAATATTCAATAGGAATATGAAATACTACAGGTCAGGTTTAAGGTGGAATTATACTAGCTGCATCAATAAACTATAATCTGGAGAATAAAGTATTATAATCATATTACTGACAAAATAAAACTTATCTTTAAAAATGTATAACTGACTGTGATTCTAAACTAAATTATCACATCACTCACAACACCCTTGTTACGACCCTCCCCCTCCTTTAAATAAAGAAACTGAGGTAGATTGTCATAGCAAAGTCAAAGAAAATCTAAAAGCATGAAAGTGAAAGACCAAGATAAAGATGCAGTATCACTCACACTGAAAAAAATAATTCAAAAATGGAAGCAATTTATTTCAAGTATGATACATATTATTAAAGTGAGTTGAAGTGATTTTCCATTCTTTACATAAAAAAACAGACTATGAAGACAAAGAACCAATTATAAAGAAAGGGTTTCAGAAAATTTAAAAAATATGATTATATAAAAGGAATTTAATGAATGGACCAAATAATATCATCAGCTACACCAGGAAACAAGTGGGAAGTTTGAAAGACAAAAGAAGGAAATCTTCCATAACAGAAGCAAAGTGTAAAGAAGTAGTATCATTTTGTGGGTTGCCTCTTTGTTTTTTGACTGTTTCCTTTGCTGTGCAGAAGCTTTTGATTTTGATGAAGTCCCAAAAGTTTATTTTCGCTTTTGTTTCCTTTGCCTTTGGAGACATATCTTGAAAGAAGTTGCTGTGGCTGATATCGAAGAGATTACTGCCCATGTTCTCCTCTAGGATTCTGATGGATTCCTGTCTCACGTTGAGGTCTTTTATCCATTTTGAGTTTATCTTTGTGTATGGTGTAAGAGAATGGTCGAGTTTCATTCTTCTACTTATAGCTGTCCAGTTTTCCCAGCACCATTTATTGAAGAGACTGTCTTTTTTCCACTGCATATTTTTTCCTGTTCTGTCGAAGATTAATTGACCATAGAGTTGAGGGTCCATATCTGGGCTCTCTACTCTGTTCCACTGGTCTATGTGTCTGTTTTTATGCCAGTACCATGCTGTCTTGGTGATCACATCTTTGTAATAAAGCTTGAAATCAGGTAACGTGATGCCCCCAGCTTTATTTTTGTTTTTCAACATTTCCTTAGCGATTCGGGGTCTCTTCTGATTCCATACAAATTTTAGGATTATTTGCTCCAGCTCTTTGAAGAATACCAGTGGAATTTTGATCAGAATGGCATTAAAAGTATATATTGCTCTAGGCAGTATAGACATTTTAACAATATTTATTCTTCCGATCCAAGAGCATGGAATGATCTTCCATCTTTTTGTGTCTTCTTCAATTTCTTTCATGAGTGTTCTGTAGTTCCTCGAGTACAGATCCTTTACCTCTTTGGTTAGGTTTATTCCCAGGTACCTTATGGTTCTTGGTGCTTTAGTAAATGGAATCGATTCTCTAATTTCCCTTCCTGTATTTTCATTGTTAGTGTATAAGAAAGCCACTGATTTCTGCACATTGACTTTGTATCCTGCCATGTTGCTGAATTGCTGTATGAGTTCTAGTAGTTTGGGGGTGGAACCTTTTGGGTTTTCCATCTGCGAAGAGAGAGAGTTTGACTTCTTCATTACCAATTTGGATACCTATTATTTCTCTGTGTTGTCTGATTGCTGTTGCTAGGACTTCTAATACTATGTTGAACAAGAGTGGTGAAAGTGGGCATCCTTGTCTTGTTCCTGATCTCAACGGGAAGGCTGCAAGCTTTTTCCCATTGAGGATGATATTTGCTGTGGGTCTTTCATAGATAGATTTGATGAGGTTTAGGAATGTTCCCTCGGAATGGGAGAAGATATTTGCAAATGACAGTACAGACAAAAGGTTGAGATCCAGGATCTATAATAAACTCCTCAAACTCAACACACATGAAACAGGCAAACATATCAAAAAATGGGAAGAAGATATGAACAGACACTTCTCTCATCAAGACATACAAATGGCTATGAGACACATGAAAAAATGTTCATCATCATTAGCCCTCAGGGAGATTCGAATTAAAACCACATTGAGATATCACCTTACACCAGTTAGAATGGCCAAAATTAACAAAACAGGAAACAACATGTGTTGGAGAGGATGTGGAGAAAGGGGAACCCTCTTACACTGTTGGTGAGAATGCAAGTTGGTGCAGCCTCTTTGGAGAACAGTGTGGAGATTCCTCAAGAAATTAAAAATAGAACTTCCCTATGACCCTGCAATTGCACTCCTGGGTATTTACCCCAAAGATACAGATGTCGTGAAAAGAAGGGCCATCTGTACCCCAATGGCCATGGTCGCCAAACTATGGAAAGAACCAAGATGCCCTTCAATGGACAAATGGATAAGGAAGCTGTGGTCCATATATACTATGGAGTATTATGCCTCCATCAGAAAGGATGAATATCCAACTTTTGTCACAACATGGATGGGACTGGAAGAGATTATGCTGAGTGAAATAAGTCAAGCAGAGAGAGTCAATTATCATATGGTTTTACTTATTTGTGGAGCATAACAAATAGCATGGAGGACAAGGGGTGTTAGAGAGGAGAAGGAAGTTTGGGTAAACTGGAAGGGGAGGTGAATCATGAGAGACTATGGACTCTGAAAAACAATCTGAGGGGTTTGAAGTGGCGGGGGTGTGGGAGGTTGGGGTACCAGGTGGTGGGTATTGTAGAGGGCACAGATTACATGGAGCACTGGGTGTGTGAAAAAATAATGAATACTGTTTTTCTGAAAATAAATAAATTGAAAAAATTAAAAAAAAAAAAAAAGAAGTAGTGTCATTTAACAGGACCTCCCCCCACACACACACACAAAGGAATCATCCCTGAGTAGAGGACAGAGATAATGGGGTGAAGGAAAAGTCAAAGAAATAAAAAATAAAGAAAAGTTTACTAAACTAAGAGAGAAACACGTCTTCAGAATTAAATATTAAATGTGTGTCAAGGTGTCAGGTCAGGCGGGTACAGACTTAGGTAGATTCAGGTTAAATTTCAATATTCTAAGGATAAAAAAAAATTACCTAAAATCTTTCAAAGAAGAAAAAAGGTTACTTAATAAACAGATTCAAAATGATATCAGATTTTTTACAAACACAATTTGTATTAGAAGACAATAGACTAATGTCTTCAAAGTCATGACAGAAAATTTTGTGCCTGAGCCAATCTATCAATCAACCATCAGAGCAAAATAAAATATTGCTTTATTAGCATAAACAAGAAAATATATCTCCTAGGCAACCTCTAATGAAATATTTTTCCAGGGTATTTTCCAGGAAAACAAAAAGGAGAAGGCTAAAAAAGCTGGTCACAAAAGGTATATGAAAAAGTTGTAGTTAGCTATAACCAAAAAGTACTGAAGAAAATTTAAAATAACTCAAAGGTCTAATGCTCTTGTTATTTTCAGAGATTTTCTTCTCAATGCATCCAGGCCCAACATTTGATCTAACATTGAATAAATTATATGAGCATAGAATTACAAATGTCTTTTATATTAAAGGCTGTATTTATATTCAACTTATACACATGTTTGGAAGATTTAGTTATAGGTAGAGATCAAACTCTGGCAATGTGAAAATAATAATATATCTGTACTATAAAATAGTAACTATAAAACATTAATTATTAAAGCAGGACAGGAGGAGGGAACTAATGTGCTAAACTCATTTGCTACCAGAACTCAAAAAATATTAACAAAATATGATAAACCAAGAAATTGATAATATTTAAAAATAAAATGGTAACCACCAAAATAATTTAAAAATAGAAACTAAGAATGATTGCCTCTGAGAGTGGGAAGCTTCGGGAAGTTGACTTTTCTATTTATTTTGGATTCTTCTGCACCATTTGAATTATTTTCATCATATGAAAACATTAATTCATAAAAAATATTTTATTAAAGACACAGAAGAGGAAATCAAAGAAATATAAAATATTTTTCATACATTTCCTAACCATATAATATGTTTGAGTTGCTGTGCTTATCTTGCCCCTGATAGCTTACAAAAACCTGCTATAGTGGCAGCTCTTAAGAGTTTAGACCTTTGGATAAAGAATGGGTCCCATTTTTATTGAGAAATGAGAAGTCATATGATAAATATCCATTCATTCATTCAGTTAATGTTTGCTAAACTACTTAGTATGTTCCATGAACATACTTATTTGCAGGGAATTAAAACTAATATATCACTCTTAGATATCAAGTAGGAGTTGTTATTGAACTCAACCACTGAACTCTCCACCTTAACAAATCAAGGTAATAGAGTTTCTTTACTATGAGGCCATAATTCTAATTTTGCTTTATATGTAAAAGACAAGTCAGAATTACATACTCTCAGATAACCTAGTATCTTGATCTATTCACCCAATGCTGACTTCCATCTGTATATCTCTCATCTATTCATTCATTCATTCTTTCTTTCTTTCATTTAGTCATTGATTCATCCAGAAAATATTTATTACATCTTAACTATGCACAAGGCATAATCCTATGCTGTGGGGAAAAGAATGAGAAACAAAAACAACAGGAAAATTCAAGTCTTCATGAAGTTTACATTCTGAACTCATCCCCTGTCCAAAAACAAGACTCTCATTCCTTCAGTAGCCTGTTCAACCCACACATTGAGGAATGCTAATGACCACATAATGTATAAGAATTACTCTTCTGTTTGCAAGGAAAGAAAATGAGATTAGGGGAAAATGAGCAATTTGTCTAAAATCAAACAGCAGCAGACTCCTTGACCTAAAGCCTAAGAGAGATTTGTTTTGGTCTTCCAAAGGTTAGTACAAAATCTAATCTTTAAAGTATAAAAATATTTTCTTTGCATTGGCAAAGGAAAATTAAACTTACATAAAGATGAAATAATAGAGTATGCCATAACACAATAAAATGTGTAGGGTATGGAAAGACTGAAAACTTTATCTTTAAAATCGACAAATGAAAAGGTAATTAAGACTCTGGTCACATGAAGGTGGATTTTTTTTGCGGGGGGTGCCTAGGTTGGATAGATACTATTAGAGCAATTAGCATGTCAGAGAAGTTTTTCAGGTAGTTTTTTTTTCTTACTTATATTCCCTAAAGTAAAAGGAATAATTAACTGAAATCCAATTAGTGTAGACTTAGAACACCTGTTTCTGAAATCCTTTGAATAACTTCATCATATTATTATTTTTTTCTTAGTCTTTGTTTTAAGATGAAACACATATCCCTATCCAGTTGCTCTTAGGAGCTGGGAGATTTGCATATCACATAGAAGAAAAATACCTGTTTGTAAAAGAAACTGGAAGATTAAAAAGACCAAAAGAGTTATGGATATATTAGAACAGCTACTGTTTCTTAACCCTCTTTTGACCAAACAAATTTGTAAAACTTCTCTCAGTACTAGAAAAAAATAATTTAGGAGAGAATGACACAGACCCTACTTTTTTGTTAATATCCATGATAAAATCATCATTTGAAATGCACACCAAGGAAGGAAATAATACAGCTTGGTGGGGAAGGGAATTATTTGGTATCTTATTTTTCAAACAGTCGTGAAGAGAAATACAGGTTTTATTGTGATAGCAGAAATAATAAATTATGAAAATTCTTAGGTATCAGCAAGGGATCAAAGCAGAATAAATATCTAACTTAAAATGGCATCACAAAATGCCAGGTTAAATTTTCTCATTAAACAACAAAAACATCTGATCAAGTTCAAAGGCAAAATCCAGTTATATGCTAGAGACCAAAAAATATTTTACAGACTTAGAATTTAAAAGTCCAGTTCCCACTAATCCTGGGATCAAAAAAGGAAATCAAAGGGGAAGAACAAATTATCTAGAAAGCAATGAAGAGAAGGATAGTTCATAACAAAAACATGAACACCAAAGGTATCTTTTCAATAAGAAACTTGAACAGAGGAATATTTCCGAGGAGAGAGGCAATGGAACTTGGATTCCTCTTCTGTGACTTTGAGAAGTTACCTCTATTCCAAACGACAATTTTAAGAATTTTCCTTATATTACCCAAGCACGCTGGCCTCATGATCCACAGCTGCAAATCTACTAAATGCCCCTCTGGATGATCTCCTCCTATCTTCCCTTTAGCCAAATCCCTTCGACCAGTGCATTTACCATCCACCTTCAGTAGTAAGAATAAGGGAAGCAGATTATAAGAATGTTATTTCTCTGTTCACAGCTCCAGAAAGAACTGATTGTGTTAATGGCTTAAAAAGAATGATTAAAATGAACTTTGGAGTACTAATACTTTTGTGACCA
Organism: Mustela nivalis; assembly: GCF_964662115.1. Lineage (NCBI taxonomy): Eukaryota > Metazoa > Chordata > Mammalia > Carnivora > Mustelidae > Mustela > Mustela nivalis. The sequence continues at coordinate 33,013,350 of NC_139024.1, forward strand.
TAATGCTAAATAGCTTTCATTTAGATCCTTTTCTGCATTCTTTTTTAAAATCTAAGAAAGTATTTATTAAAAAGAAAATTTAGAGACACGTGAATCAGAACCTGTGCCAAAATATAGATGAAAATAATCAAAAAAGCTTAAATTAATACTTGATCGGTGGGAGATAATCATAATATACTGAATTTAAATGATGTTTTGAAAATCTGGCACCATTTGGAACCATACTTTCTAATAGATACATAATGCAAGCCATATATGTAATTTTAAATTCTGGCAGGCACATAAAACACATGAAAAAGAAAACAGGTGATATTAATTTTAATCATATATTTTAATCCACTATATCTCAAACATTATTTCAAGATATAATTAAGATAAGTAATTTATAAATAAATTGATTCATGAGGTACTTTTCATTCTTTTAATACTATGTTTTCAAAATTCAGTGTATATTTTAATTTATAGCACATCTCACTTCAGACAAATCATGTTTCAGTTCTCAGTAGTGACATGTGACTATCACATTGGATAGAAGTAACTGGATACGATGGGAAACAGAGATTCAAAGACCCTGCAGTAATTTCTAGGCCCCCTCTCTTAATTTATTGATAAACCATTTAAAATTCTATTTCTATGTATAATGAGAGTTCTCAAAGACAGCATAGGCTACTGAACTCTGAATAGAACTGTCTGAGACAAAAATTATTCCCTGCCCTTGCAGAGTTTCCAGTCCAAAAGTTTAGTGAAAACAAGAGAAAAAAAATGTTCCAATTACGAAGTAAAAGTCATCATAAATACATTTGAAGATCAAGTTCACATGGAAACGGTTAGGGTATAATTTAAAAATACCTTACTTTAGGGAATTTACATTGATTGAAATTATAGAAAAATTACATGTCATTTATGTAGGTTATATATATATATATATCTATATATATCTATATATATATCTATATAGGTTTTATATAGAGATATATATATAGATATATATAGATATATATATAGGTTATATATAGGTTTTAACCATACTCAAACTTTTAAGTATTAGCAGAGAAGCACTGTTTGTAACAGTGACAGCACTCTGGTCTATTTCTTTTTATTTATTTTTCCTTAAATATCTTAGTAAATTTTATTTTCATTTAGGTGATTCTAATGATTTCAGTCGGTGTTTTATAGAAAATTCCTTTTTGGCTCCTTCTTATAAATCAGTACTAATTTGACTTCTCCACTTTGGATTATAAAAACACAATTTATAGACTAGAAACACATGAAATGCACATGATGGGGCCTGGTTTTATTTCTTTGTATGTTAATTTATCTATAGACACCTTGACCTAGTGTATGATAATTAGTCTTCATCCTAAGACCTTCTCCTTCCCCTTTGATAATATACTCCAGGCTTTTATTCTCCTTAGCTATAATTTTACTATTATGTACATAGAGTTCATGATCCTTAAAATCCTTGTTAGTTTTGAATCCTTATGATAATTTTTTTCTGGTGAAATGCTTGGTAACATGTTTTCTACCAAGTCAAATATTTGAAAATTATTGATAATTAATAAAATTAGACTGTCTGAACTGTAAGTTTGTAATAGAAATCCAGGCCTATTTCAGTCTGTGCAAGTAAGGAAAAAACAAGATCATGGTGAAGAAAAAGACAATATACTTTAAAGGTTACATAGATAAGAATATAGATTTCAAACTTTCTGATTTGAGATTTTTAGTGGTAGCTGAATTTAATAGTCATGTATATAATATTAACATATTCTTCTATAATTTGACATGTATTCATAGACATACTCCTATTACGGTATATTAAAAAGACATTATAAATAAAATAACTAATTCACTACTCATTCTATCTATATAAGCTTCACAAGGAATATTGCCTTGGCTCATTTTCCTGCATTTTGATTTTGCCACATGCTCCAACTCACTAAAAAGTAAAGTATGAATTTTAATGCCCTACAACAATATTTTGACTACATTCATATTTAAACAGAAAAGCACTCATTGAAAAAATAATAAGCATATATTCTTTCCTCACCAAACAGGAAAATATAAAAGGAAATGAATAAAATGAAATAAATGTTTGTGAATTACATATATTTTCTCAGCTGTTGAAACCAATGTGTATACTTAAAAGATGCTCACTTCACAAAACAAATATCTTCAAAAAAAAGTTGTTTGAAAATAATACAATGTTCTTTTTATTCTAGAAAAATAATGTAATGAATGCCATATTAACAGAAACTTTTGGGAGCATGGAAGGAAAAATATCAATAAAGTTCTCTGGACACAAGGTAAGAAGATCTGACAGGGCCATGAGTATGAGCACAGGCTGTATGGAGTAAGAAGGATAAGATGTACAAAAAGCAGGCAAGGAAAGCTGGGGTAAAAAGCCAATTAGTGGATAAAGGGTAGGAATCTGAGTTCTGACACACAGGGGTGATAATATAGGCAGCTTAGGAGAGGATTAAAATAAAGTGATAACAGTATTCAACTGAGAGGGAAGGCTGTCAAAAATGTAAATAGAAAAAAAAAAAGGTAAAACAATGAAAACAAAAACCTGACACTTAATCAAGGGTTATAGTAGCAGAAACTTAAAGCAGGGAAATATGATGGCTTTAACTCTAAGTGCTCTGAAATCATTTATGGAAGACCAAGGCAGATGGAAAATTTGGTCCCAATTATAGGAAACCAAATGGACTTGCAAAGGAATGGAGAGAAATAACCCATTTCATTTTCTGGTTGTTTTCTTTTAATACATTATATTAGGCAATCACAGCCAGACATCCACAATTAGATGGTTACTAGGGAGAGCACTGTATTATTTAGAACAACACATTAAAGATAAACCCGGTAATTTGACAACTCTAAGAGTGTAGATGGTAACAGAATTTTCAATTGTTAATTTTCACCTAAATGATTATGTAACCCAGCCCAAATTAATATTACTTCATTGAAAAATATTTTTTTTTCATACCTACTTAACTTTTTATTTTTATAAACATATATTTTTATCCCCAGGGGTACAGGTCTGTGAATCACCAGGTTTACACACTTCACAGCACTCACCAAAGCACATACCCTCCCCAATGTCCATAATCCCACCCCCTTCTCCCAAACCCCCTCCCCCCAGCAACCCTCAGTTTGTTTTGTGAGATTAAGAGTCACTTATGGTTTGTCTCCCTCCCAATCCCATCTTGTTTCATTTATTCTTCTCCTACCCACTTAAGCCTCCATGTTGCATCACCACTTCCTCATATCAGGGAGATCATATGATAGTTGTCTTTCTCTGCTTGACTTATTTCGCTAAGCATGATACGCTCTAGTTCCATCCATGTTGTCGCAAATGGCAAGATTTCATTTCTTTTGATGGCTGCATAGTATTCCATTGTGTATATATACCACATCTTCTTGATCCATTCATCTGTGGATGGACATCTAGGTTCTTTCCATAGTTTGGCTATTGTGGACATTGCTGCTATAAACATTCGGGTGCATGTGCCCCTTTGGATCACTACATTTGTATCTTTAGGGTAAATACCCAATTGAAAAATATTTTGTTGGTACTTTTTTTTTAAAGATTTTATTTATTTATTTGTCAGAGAGAGTGAGCACAGGCAGACAGAGTGGCAGGCAGAGTCAGAGGGAGAAGCAGGCTCCCTGCAGAGCAAGGAGCCCGATGTGGGACTCAATCCCAGGATGCTGGGATCATGACCCGAGCCGAAGGCTGCTGCTTAACCAACTGAGCCACCCAGGCATCCCTTGTTGGTACTTTTTGAAATGAAATCTTATTGTGTAAGGGGAGGTGGGTGTTTGACTAATGTCCTAATACGTAATTAAGTTGATAAATTATTATTATCTACTTTTAAGAGAGAAAAAAAAATTAAGTCTTTCCTAGCTATCATATTAAATTTCAGTGTGGCACAGTTCAGTTACCCATTACAAAAAGACATGTATCTATTAATTATGCCATCAAAATTAGGAATGTATCTCCAAAAAAAAGCTGAAACTTTAAAATTAGAATTTTAATCCTTATTCTTACTACATTCCAGATAATTTTTATAATATAAAAGTATTTTTATTCCTTTAGAATGTCATATTTTTCAATTAAAAATGACAAAATGAATAATTTGGAAGAAGTCAGTAATGAAGATAGGAGCCAGTTGGGATAAGGATACATAAACTTAAAATATTTAAAGTGATTCTGTAGTGTATATACATGAAGCAGTCATAAAGAAGTGATAATTTAAATTTTATCTTAATAACAAATTGATTATAATTGAAATGAAAATGGACTAGTACTTAAATTTTTCTGGCCAGCAGCTCATAAGGCAGCCTCTTATGAAGTATAATTAGTATACACTTATGGATATAGAAAACATAAAAACTAAAATCAAACTGAGATTAATGCCAACACTAAGGACACATCTAAGAATACCAAAGCTACACTTCATGAACCAGTACTAAATGAGGGGAAAAAAAATGTGAAAGTCTTAATTTTTTTCCCTTTGGTGCCTCTCATGACTCAGTGACCCAGACACTATACAATGAGAAAACTGAGAAAATCGTTATGCTCCCAAAGTACACACCTTTGGAAATTAAAGAATTTTCCAATGAACTAAATAAGAGAACACTTTTTTATTTCTCATGATGTCCCAATAAGACTTGGAAAAATATGTTTCCTAGAATAACAGTTTAGAAGCATAGTGACCAAAGCACATTGTCATTATAACTTTAATTTACAAGAAAAACAATGTTAAAAAACCTTGTAAACCATTAGGCAAAAACAAGAAAAACTAACTATAAAGAAACAAATGATATGGTTGGCTTCAAACTTCTTTATACAATTAATGCCACAAGGAAATGGGAGCAATAGCTAATTTTTAAGATGAAAACACCAAATTATAAGTTATGTGTCAAAGCATCTGATAACTACTCTCAGAATAGGAAAAGAATTCATGTCCAATTACTACTACTAAAAAAATAAAAATAAAAATTTTTGAAGATATACTCCGAAAGACCAGAAAATGAGCAACTATAATGAAAAATCTGTAAGTCACAGTAATACTTCAGTAATATTCTGTAAAACTCTATTACTAAAAAATACCCAAATACTAGATATATTACAACAAACAAATATACTCTGTGATGCATTAATAAGGTCACAAATAATTGGAGAAAGTCCTTAGGTACTAGAAAAAAATGTAGAGTAAATCTAAATTATAGGAGGGTGAACTTAAGCTCAAGTAATACAGATAAAAGGAACCAGAATTTTAGAGTAGAAAATAATCTTCCTTGGAATGGGTAGTTTTGAGCCTGCTCACCTAGGGTCTACAATTTAAATTCATACTATCCCATGGTTAGTAAATGGTCAGGATGAAAGAATCAATTAAACATATCTAGGTTGGTTAGGCCCTTTGACCCTCATAGAAGCAAATGCAAACAGACCTGGTAAAAGGCATTAGAGCAGATCTAGCAGGAGCATCAACAGTATCCACAGTTATAAACCATGATTTAAAAGACTGAAATCCCCTTTATTCGGATTCAAATTTTAAATGTTCAATTTCAATGAAAAGGTGTTCACATAATCATACCACCAGAAAGCTACTGAATTTAGAGTAATCTACTATTTGAAGTTGTTAGCAAATCACAGGGAAACACCTAACCTAGCTCTCCCAGCATACAAAATATTCTCAAGTTGTGAAGGCTTGTCTAGTTATTTACATTGATGATGGTATGAAAAGAAATATATACCTAATTTAAAAGTGAAAGTACTTATATGTTGAAGAATATTAGTATAATTGAAAATAAAGATAATAAAATATGTATATTACACTCAAAGCTACACGTTTAGTAAGAATTGTGACTGAAAGAATCAGAACAGTAAAAGAATTCACAAGTTCTGTACCAATAATTTCAGAATAGTAACTCTTGTAACATATTTATATATCACAGATAATATACTCTTCAAAACTACTTAAGAAATTACTTTTTTTTTTTTGTTTTTCCAAGATTTGTGATGAAATATTTTGTTAGTAAAAAATTGTTCTAGAGACTGGAGGCAAGATGGCAGAGGAGTAGGAGACCTAAATTTCATCTGGTTGCAGGAATTCACCTAGTTATCAAACTATTCTATACACCTATAAACTCAACAAGAGATGGAAGAAAGGAATAGCAGCAACTCTATGAACAGAAAAGCAATCACTTTCTGGAAGGTAGGACCTGCAGCGAAGTGAATCTGAGGTGATATTTGGGAAGATAGACTAGGGGATGGGGGTCAGGGGGAAGGGAGTCTCGGACAGCCAGCTCCCAGCAAGTGATAGAGCAGTGGAGCACAAAATCAGAATTTCTAGAACTTTGCTCTGCTAAGGGACATCACTCTGATGGCTAAGCAGGAGGTGGGGGTGAAACCCTCAGTGGGACACTGTGGTCTCAGGGCCTTCGGAGTCACAGAAAGATGAGGAGTGCCTCAGTGTGGCAGAGCTCCCCAGTGTTAGAGCAGAAAAGCTGGCTTCAAAGACTTGAGTTGAAAGTGGGTCCTGAGCTTGGGGTTGTCATAAATCATGATCCTTAGCACAGTTGGGCCACTATTCTTTGAGCAGGGACCCAACAAGTGGGATATCTGGGGAGACGCCCCTTCCTCGCCTTGGAGGAATAGCATGGGAGCACACCAAAGGATTCTGCTGGGTTTGGAGACCAAACAGGGCTGTGTGCCAGAGATAGAAATGCTCAGTCACAGACCAGCTGAACACAGAGTGCAACCAGATACTAGGGAGACAGGAGTGATTGCTCTTCTCTGAAGTGCATTGAGGAGTGGGGCCTCAAGCTCTCGGCTCTTCTGGGGCCAGAGATTGGGAACATGCCATTTTCATTCTCATCCTCTAAAGCTGTATGGAAAACAAAAGCTACAGAGAGCAAACATGAGCAGATTACTTAGACTGGCCCTGACAAGAGTGGTGCAATTCCACCTGGGGCAAAGACATTTGAGAATCACTGAAACAGGCCCCTCTCCCAGAAAATCTACAAGAACAACCAGCCAGGACCATGTTTATCAATCAATGAGAACTGCAAAACTCCAATGTTAAGGGAATACAGAACATAGAATTCATGGCTCTTTTCCCATGATTTAGGTTCTCAAAGTTATTTTTTTTAAATTATCTTTCTTTTTCTATTTCCTTTTTAAAAATTTTTTTCTTTTTTCCTTTTTCAACCAACTTCTTATCTTATCAATCCATTTTATAAATCCTTTTTAATTTTCATTTTTACAGACATATTCCATCCCTCCACCCTACCCTCATTTTTGTATATATACAAGGTTTTATTTTCCTTTAAATTTTGGGAGGGAGTTTGTTCTAACAGAGGAAAATATACCCAATATCAAGTGTGTGACTCTGTTCTATTCACCAGCCTGATCATATTCTTCAATTTTCTTTTTGCCCTGGATTCAGGTCTCTTCTGGTTTGTTTAGTGTATATTTTCCTGGGGTCATTGTTACCCTTTTAGCATTTCATTCTCTCATTCATCTATTCTTCTCTGGACAAAATGATACAATGGAAAAACTTACCTTAAAAAAAAAAAAAGAAAGGAAGGAAAAGAAAGAACAAGAGGCAATACTGACTACCAGGGACCTAATCAATATGGACATTATTAAAATGTCAGAACTGGAGTTCAGAATGTGACTATAAAGATACAAAGATACTAGCTAGGTTGAAAAAAGCATATAAGATACTAGAGAAACCTTTCTAGAGAAATAAAATCTAACCAAATTGAGATCAAAAATGCTATTAATGAGGTGCAATAAAAAATGGAGGCTCTAACTGCTAGGATAAATGGGACAGAAGAGAGAATTAGTGATATAGAAGAACAAATGATAGAGAATAATGAAGCTGAGAAAGAGAGATAAACAACTACTGATTCATTAGGGGAGAATTTGAGAGATAAAGTTATAGTATAAAATGAAACAATTATTAGGATAATTGGGATTCCAGAATAAGAAGAGAGAGGCTGAAAGTAAATTGGATAAAATTATAGTGGATAATTTCCCTAATTTGGGGAAGGAAACAGGCATCAAAATCCAGAAGACATGAATAATGCCCCCAAAATCAATAAAAATAGGTCCTGACATACTGACATCTAATAGGAAGACTTAAAAATCTCAGAGATAAAGAGAAAATCCTGAAAGTAGCTTCAGACAAGAGGTCTGTAACCTATAACAGTAGAAACAGTAGATTGGCAGCAGACATATCCAGAGACCTGGCAGGCCAGAAAAGATAGGCATGATATATTCAGGGCACTAAATGAGGAAAAAAAAATGCAGCCAAGAATACTATATCCAGCTAGGCTGTCACTGAAAATAGGAGGAGAGATAAAAAGCTTCCAGGACAAAAACTAAAACAATTTGTGATCACCAAACCAGCCAGACAAGAAATATTGAAAGGAGTCATCTAAGCAAAAAGATAACCTAAAAGCAACATAGACCAGAAAGGAACAGAACAATATACAGCAAGAGTCACCTTACAGTTAAAACAATGGCACCAAATTCATATCTTTCAAGCTACCCTGAAAGAAAATGGGCTAAATGTTCCAATCAAAAGGCACAGTATCAGACTGGATAAAAAAATATGAACCATCAATATGCTCTCTGCCAGAGACTCATTTTAGACACAAAGACGCCTCTAAATTTAAAGTGAGAGGGTGGAAAATAATTGAGCATGCTAATGGACATTAAAAGAAAGCTGGAATGGCAAACCTTATATCAGATAAATTAGATATTAAACCAAAGACTATAATAAGAGATGAAGAAAGACACTATATCATGCATACAGGGTCTATCTAAAAAGAAAATCGAACAGTTATTAATATTTATGCCCCTAACAGGGGAGCAGCCAATTATATAAGCCAATTAATAACAAAACCAAAGAAGCACATACAATAATAGTAGGGTGCCTGGGTGGCTCAGTGGATTAAAGCCTCTGCCTTCGGCTCGGGTCATGATCCCAGGGTCCTGGGATCGAGCCCCGCATAGGGTTCTCTGCTCAGCAGGGAGCCTGCTTCCCCCTCTCTCTCTCTGTCTGCCTCTCTGCCTACTTGTGATCTCTGTCTGATAAATAAATAAAATCTTAAAAAATAATAATAATAATACAATAATAGTAAGGGACTTTACCACCCTCCCTCACTGAAATGGACAGATCATATAAGCAAAAGATAACAAGTAAATAAAGGCTTTAAATAACACACTGGGCCAGATGGACTTCACAGATATATTCAGAATATTCCATCCCAAAGGAACAGAATACACATTCTTCTCGAGTGCACATGGAACATTTTTCAGAATTGATCACATCCTGGGTCACAAATCAGGTCTCAACTGGTACCAAAAGATTGGGGTCATCCCTGCCTATTTTCAGAACACAATGCTTTGAAACTAGAGCTCAATCACAAGAGGAAAGTTGGAAAGAACTCGAATAAATGGAGGCTAAAGAGCATCCTACTAAAGAATAAATGGGTCAAGCAGGAAATTAAAGAAAAACTTTAAAACTTCATGCAAATGAATGAAAATAAAAACACAACTGTTCAAAATCTTTGGGATGCAGCAAAGGCAGTCTTAAGAGGAATGTATACAAGCCTTTCTTAGGAAACAAGAAAGGTCTCAAGTACACAACCTAAGCCTACACCTAAAGGAGCTGGAGAAAGAATATCAAATAATGCCTAAACCCAGCAGGAGAAGAGAAGAAATAAGGAGCAGAAATCAATGAAATAGAAACCAAAAGAATAGTAAAAAACAAAAACAATGAAACTAGGAGCTGGGTCATTGAAAGAATTAATGAGATTGATAAACCCCTGGCCAGACTTACCAAAAAGAGAAAGGACCCAAATAAATAAAATCATGAATGAAAGAGGATAGATCACAACTAACACCAAAGAAATAAAAACAATTACAAGAACATACTATGAACAACTATACATCAGCAAAATTAAACAACCTGAAAGAAATGGATGCATTCCTAGAGACATAAACTACCAAGACTGAACCAGGAAGAAATAGAAAACCTGAGCAGACCCAGAACCAGTAAGGATATTGAAGCAGTCATCAAAAATCTCCCAACAAACAGGAGTCCAGTGCCAGACGGCTTTCCAGGGAAATTCTACCAAACTTTTAAAGAAGAATTAATACCTATTCTCCTGAAATTCTTCCAAAAAATAGAGATAGAAGGAAAACTTCCAGACTCATTTTATGAGGCCAGCATTATGTTGATCCCAAAACCAAAGACCCCATCAAAAAGAAGAGTTACAGACCGATATCCCTGATGAACATGAATGCAAAAATTCTCACCAAAATACTAGCCAATGGGATCCAACAATACATTCAAAGGATTATACACCACAACAAGTGGGATTTATTCCTGGGCTGCCAGATTGGTTCAACATCCACAAATCAATCAATGTGATACAGTACACTAATAAAAGAAAGAATAAGAACCATGTAATACTCTCAAGTATCCAGAAAAAGCATTTGACAAAGTATAGCCTCCTGTATTTTTTAAAAAGATTTTATTTATTTATTTGACACAGAGAGACATAGCAAGAGAGAAACACAAGCACAGGGCATAGGAGAGGTCGAAGCAGGCCTTTGCTGAGCATGGAGCCCAATGCAGAGCTCAATCCCAGGACTATAAGATCATGACCTGAGCCAAAGATAGATGCTTAATGACTGAGCCACCCAGGCACCCCCAGCATCCTTCCTTGATTAAAACTCTTAATAGTGTAGGAACAGAGGGTACATACCTCAATATCATAAAAGCCATGTATGAAAAACCCACAGGAAATATCATTCTCAATGGGGAAAAACTGAAAGTTTTCCCCTAAGATGACGAATACACAGGGATGTCTAGTATTACCACTGCTATTCAACATAGTACTAGAAATCCTAACCTCATCAATCAGACAACAAAAAGAAATAAAAGACATCCGAATCAGCAAAGAAGAAGTCAAGTCTCATTCTTCACAGATGTTATGGTACTTTATGTGGAAAAGCCAAAGGACCCCACCCCAAAACTGCTAGAGCTCATATAGGAGTTCAATAAAGTGACAGGATATAAAATCCATGCACAGAAATCAGCTGCATTTCTATACACCAACACCAAGACAGAAGAAAGAGAAATTAAGAATTCAATCCCATTTACAATTGTACCCAAAGCCATAAGATACCTAAGAATAAATCTAACCAAAGAGGCAAAGAATCTGTACTCAGAAAACTATAAAGTGTTCATGAAAGAAACTAAGGAAGACACAAAAAAATGGAACAATGTTTAATGCTCATAGATTGGAAGAATAAATATCATGAAAATATCTATGCTACCTAGAACAATCTACACATTTAACGCAATCCCTATCAAAATACCATCAACCTTTTTCAAAGAAATGGAACAAATATTCCTAAAATTTATATGGAACCAGAAAAGATTCTGAATAGCCAGAGGAATGTTGAAAAAGAAACCCAGGGGCGCCTGGGTGGCTCAATGGGTTAAAGCCTCTGCCTTCGGTTCAGGTCATGATCCCAGGGTCCTGGGATGGAGCCCCACATCGGGCTCTCTGCTCAGCAGGGAGTCTGCTTCTCCCTCTCTCTCTCTGCCTGTTGCTCTGCTTACTTGTGATCTCTGTCAAATAAATAAATAAAATCTTAAAAAAAAAAGAAAGAAAAAGAAACCCAAATTCCAGACATCACAATTCCAGACTTCAAGCTCTATTACAAGGCTATAATCACCAAGACAGTATGGTACTGGCACAAAAACGGACACATAGATCAATGAACAGAATAGAGAGCCCAGACATGGACCCTCAATTCTATGGCCAACTAATCTTCTACAAAGCAGGAAAGAATGTCCAAGGGAAAAAAGACAGTCTCTTCAACAACTGGTGTTGGGAAAATTAGACAGCCACGTGCAGAAGAATGAAACTGGACCATTTATTTACACCACACACAAAAATAGACCCAAAATGGATGAAAGACCTCAATATGAGATAGGAATCCATCAAAATCCTTGAAGAGAACACAGGCAGCAATCTCTTCAACCTCAGCCACAGAAAATTCTTCCAAAAAACATCGCCGAAGGCAAGGGAAGCAAGGGCAAAAATGAACTCTTGGGACTTCATCAAGTTAAAAAACTTGATTGCAAAGGAAAGGAAACAGTCAACAAAACCAAAAGACAACTGACAGAATGGGAGAAGACATTCAAAAACGACATATCAGATAAAGGGCTAGTAACCAAAATCTATAAAGAACTTATCAAACTCAACACCCAAAGAACAAATAATCCAATCAAGAAATGAGCAGAAGACATGAATAGACGTTTCTGTAAAAAATGGCATCCAAATGGCCAAGAGACACATGGGAAAGTATTAAGCATCACTTGGCATCAGGGAAATACAAGTCAAAACCACAATGAGATATCACTTCATACCAGTCAGAATGACTAATATTAAGAAGTCAGGAAATGACAGATGTTGTTGAGGATATGGAAATAAGTGAACTGTCCTACACTGTTGGTAGGAATGCAAGCTGGTACAGCTACTTTGGAAAACTGTATGGAGGCTTTTCAAAAAAGTTGAAAATAGAGCTACCCTATGACCCAGGAATTACACTACTGGGTATTTACCACAAAGATAAAAACGTAGTCATCCAAAGGGGCACATGTACCCTAATGTTTACAATGTTTAGCAATGTGCACAATAGCTAAACTATGGAAACAGCCTAGATGATGTCCATCAACAGATGAGTGGATAAAGAAGATGTAAAATATATGTATATATCTATATGTATTTAGATACACACACACACACACACACACACACACACACACACACAGGAATATTATGCAGTCATCAAAAATGAAATTTTGCCATTTGCAATACATGGATGGAACTAGAGGGTATTATGCTAAGAAAAATAAGTCAATCAGAGAAAGACAATTATAATATGATCTCACTGATATGTGAATTTGAGAAACAAGGCAGAGAGTCATGGGGAACAGAGACAAAAATGAAATAATATGAAACCAGAGAGGGAGACAAACCATAAGAGTCTCTTAATCTCAGGAAACAAACTGAGGGTTGCTGGAGTAGAAGGGTATGGGAAAGATGGGGTGGCTGAGTGATGGACATTATGGAGGGTATGTGTTACAGTGAGAACTATGAATTGTGTAAGACTGCTGAATCACAGACCTGTACCCATGAAACAAATAATATATTATATGTTAATTAAAAAAATAATAAACTCTGATTGTTAGAGAAAGAATAAATATAATTAACAATAATTCAAAAAAATCTAAATATAGTGTTTGGAAATGAACTCTCCTGTCCTTTTATTTTTTAACCAAAAATTTCTTTTCAGAAAAATGAAATAGCTATTGATTATTTATTACATGCCAAGTATTCTAAGTTTTGTATATGTAATAATAATCTTACATATAAATACTACTGATATCCCCAATTTATCCAGAAGGAAACTAAGGCACAGAGAAATTATTTTTTAGCAATAATATAGTTTGCAAGTGGTGGAACAAGGCTATAAACTCAAAAGAAGTTTTCTTCAGAACAAATACACTTAACTCTAATAAAATACGACTTTACAATACTATGAGTAATAAACAAGTAGGGATAAAAAATTGTTAGCGATAGGGCGCCTGGGTGGCTCAGTGGGTTAAGCCACTGCCTTCGGCTCAGGTCATGATCTCAGGGTCCTGGGATCGAGTCCCGCATCGGGCTCTCTGCTCAGCAGGGAGCCTGCTTCCTTCTCTCTCTCTCTGCCTGCCTCTCCATCTACTTGTGATTTCTCTCTGTCAAATAAATAAATAAAATCTTAAAAAAAAAAAAAAAAAGAATTGTTAGCGATAGAGTTAGAACTACTTAAACAATGCATGACCTGCAATAAATTTTTAGCTTATGGGTGACAGTATTTCCAAATCAATTAACTTATAGGTTTTGTAATGCAAAATGTTAGCTTCCATAGTAGTGAATTAATATGATACCAATCAAACCAAATTTCCACATGTAAAATTTAAATTTTGTTTCTAAAACTGAAGCTATTTTGAAAATATCAGAAAAGAGGCACCTGAGTGGCTACAGGAACACACACATAAATGTAAACTCTCCATTCATCCTAAAGAGAGAGAATGAGAAAGACCAAGTAGATAATAACCACCCCAAATCCACACCAGCAATATAGATGTAAGTCAGAGATTTAAGACTTCAAATTACATATTCAAAGGAAAATACATGAGACCAGCAGAAATAAGAGTGAAGGCCAAAACTGTGCAGAGTTTGGTGGACATTTCATGGAAAACTGTGGAGGAAAGCAAAGGGTCTATCTTGGTATATCTGAAGTCAACTCATCCTCAGAAAAGGACCCTATTACAAAGAAGTGAATATTGAGGACAGGTTTGCTACCAGGTAGGTCAAAGGATTGGCTGGCGAGGAGTCAAAAGGAAGTGTCTTGAAAATGTGTATGAACAGAAATGCTAGCCATGAGAAGTGAAGGTATTTTTGAAGGCTTGGTGGTAAAAGCAAAGAGAGAAAGGAGGGATAGAAATCAAGAGTTTAATTCTATACAAGAAATTCACAAAATCAAAGATATACAACTTCCCCCAAAAATGCAATTTATTAAATAAGTTGTATTTCATTATATTGACAGAGCACATATGAGATAACATATCTGGGAGACTAATCATTTTCACCACCCATGATTAAATATATATACTATTACTGGAAAAAGTGAAGCAAAAAATCAAACAAATCAATAGTTAATGCAGAAACATCCAGTGAACTATTCTAAGAAAAAAAAAAAAAAAAGTAGAAAATGTAATTAAAAATGTTTTTAGCTGGTCAAATTTTCTTCCAAAACAATCATGAAGCAGAGAAAAAACAATAACCCAACACCTTAATCAGAAAAAATGCCCTTAAATGTATTTTCAGATATTAAAAAATGACCTTCATAAAATTAGAAATATTAAGACTTAGAAATATGAAAAAGAAGATCAAGATGTGAAATATGAAATAAGCAAACTCAGGAAAGGAGAGAAGAAAAAGATAGTCACCTTAAAAATAAACTTTAAATTAAAACATGACTGACATAAAATTTATTTGACTGAAAACTAATAAGGGACATTTGGGAAAGGAGTAAAAGTAACAAAGAAAATAGAAAAGAAATAAAGAGGTAAAAGACTTAAAAGTGAGATATGTAGAAATAGAAAGAAAATACCCAGAACACATAAACTTAGAGGCCATGAGAATAAACAATTCACATAATAAGACTCATATTTAAAACTATAATTCAAGAAAACATTCCAGAATAAAAGAAGACATGAATCTGTATATTGAAATGGCCTAGGTAGTATTTTAAAAAGTTGACCAAATGATCTACCTAGACATATACTAAGAAAACCAAAATATTTTAAATATAAATCAATTCTTCAGTATCTCCTGAAAAAAGTCCAAGTAATCTACAAAGGAAAGAATAAAGAATTCTCACAGCAAATGTGACTTCCCAGCAAGAAGGTGGAATACGAAGATTCTAAGCTCACCTCAACCCATAGATACAGCTAGGTAACATCCATGTAAGAATAAATAACCCAGGGAACTACCCAAAGACTGGCAATACAGACTCTTCACAGCTAACTGTAGAGAAGAGACTACATCAAAGAGGGTGGAAAGGGTATAGACATGGTCTAAAGCTAAATGGAACTGTATGATTGTCCACAGGAGGGAGGAACACCACAGGCAAAAAGAGAGGAAAAAACCAGATCCTAACACCAAGTACCCCAGGCATGGTGAACATGAACAGGGAAGATAAATACCCATAATATTTGTCTCTAAAAACAGAGGGGTCTAATTTAGCAAGTTCTTATAATTAGCAAGACTTAATACCTGGAAATTTAAAAAATCAATGAGATGGGCTCTGGGAGAACTCTGGAAACAGTCTCTGTCCTAAAAGAGACAGCACAATAAACATCTCATGGAGATACAGCAAGGGAGCAGCAGTTTGGAAAAATGCCTGGGGTATATCAGAGGGAGATTTATTAACTAATTTCAGAACATATGCTGGCAGAGCACCTTCTCCAGGAACAAAGGAGATGACAGGTGCCATTTTCCTCTACTGATCCCCCAGCCTAGACATACTGACACCTGAAGGATAGCATAGCACCAACACTCTCCACCTAACTTGCTAACTGTATTCTAACCACCTCCTTCACTGGTAGGGGTGCTTTAGCTCCAGGTCCCCTCCCACAGCAGACAGGAGCAAACTTTGCTAACACAGTGTGACCCACCCAGACACTCTTTCAAGAACCCAGCTCCTCCAAACCAGGCCCCCTCAGTTCCGCAGCTGAAGATCCCCTCCTGCAGTGGACAAGGACAGAACTTATTGACATCACACCGAATGCCCCCAAACTCTCCACCTGAATCACTGTCTCCAGCCCTGTGACAGGAGTTTTCTAAAGATACTCTAGGTCTCCTCCCAAACCAGACCTCCCTAAACTTTGCTAATAATATACACCCCAACACCACATTTCCCTGCCAACCAGTCCCCTTAAATATATCCTTGGATAGAGCCCAATGAATGTAGTGCCTCAAGCCTGAAAGTGAACAAGCAGCCAAGACAGAGGCAATCACTACTCCAAAGTGACTCCTTCCCCAGGGAGAAGGGAAGATAACCACACACACCTGTCCAACTGCAGCCCCAGCAGGGGGTTGAAGGCAGACACTTGGTCTGACTGCAGGTCCCACCACCAACTAAAACTTCTAAGGGGACAAAACAAGAAGTGTACCCTGCAGATCAATGGTACTACCTCTTACAAATGCCTGCTCTGATTCAATTCTGACCCAAGGTGGCCATACACTGGCCTACTAACAAAACAGGCACCAAACCCTGCCTATGACAAGAAAAGAGAACTACTGCCAATGACTTGATTGAAGGCAAAACAGCTTAGCCACAACAGTGGGGCACACAAGTATACACAGGAGACAGCCCTAAGGCACCACATTCTGGTGAGTAGGGACAGTGCCCCTCAGAGTACCACCTGACAATTTCTTCATCAGCTCATCACTTTCAAGAGAAAGAGACATAGCTCACATTCCGAACACATAGAAACAGACACAAAGACTGAGACAAAATGATGAAATAAAGAAATATTTCCCAAATGAAAGAACAGGGCAATATTATAGCAAGAGATACAAACAAAACGGAGATAAGTAATATGTCTGATAGAGAATTTAAAGTAATAGTCTTAAAGATACTCACTGGATTTGAGGAAAAAGTGGAGGATCTAAGTGAGATCCTCAATAAAGAGATACAAAACATAAAAAGAACCAATTAGAGTTGAAGAAACCCAATAACTGAAATTGAAAATACACTAGAGGGAATAAATGGCAGACTAGAGGAAGCTGTAGAATGAACCAGTGACCTGGAGGACAGAGTAATGGAAAGCAGTCTAGATGAATAGGAGAGAGAAAATTTAATAGTAAAAAATGAAAATAGACTTAGGGTACTTAGCAATTCCATCAAATATAATAACACCCACATTACAGGGATCTCAGTAGGAAAAGAGAGAGAAAAGAGGCAGATAATTTATTTGAAGAAATAATAGTTGAAAACTTCCCTAATCTGAGGAGGTAAACAGACATCCAGATCCACAAGCAAAGAGATCCTCTAACAAAATAAACTTGAAGAGATCCATACTAAGACACTTAGACGAAGACAGCAATTAAAATGGCAAAAAGTAGTAATAAAGACAGAATTTTTAAAAGCAGCAAAGGAAACAATTATATTTAAGGAAAAACCCCATAAGACCATCAGCTGACTTCAGCAGAAACTTCACAGGCCACAGGAAATAGAATAGCATGATAATGCTTAAAGTGTTGAAACAAAAACAAAAACGAAAAAGAAAATCCTGCAGGCAATAATACTATATCCAGCAAGGCTATTACTCAGAGTAGAAGGAGAGATAGAGTTCCTCAGATAAACAAAAGCTATAGGAATTCATCACACTAACATAGCCCTACAAGAAATGTTAAAGGGAATTCCTTAAGTGCAAAGGAGAAACCCTAAGAAGTAAGAAAAGTAGGAAGCACAACAGCAGCAAAATTATCTATAAAAATCATTCAAGAGATTCACAGAATAAAAGAATTAAAGTATGACATCATATACCTACCACATGGTGGGGAGAAGAGTAAAGAATGGGTTCAAATTTAAGAGACCATCAACTTAATATAGACTGCTATATGCACAAGATGTTACATACAAACTAATGGTAACCACAAATCAAAAAACAGTAATAGATAAGAAAAAAAAAGAGAAAGTAATCAAAGTATATCAGTAAGAAAGCAAATGGAGAAAGGAGAGTAAGAGAAGAAAGGAACAGAGAAGAATTACAAAAATAACCATAAAACAAGTAAAAAAATGAAAATAAGGACACACTTATCAATAACTACTTTGAATGTAAATGAACTAAACACTCCAATCAAAAGACATAACATGACAGAATGGATAAAAAAGCAAGACCTATCAATATGCGGCCATAAGAAACTTATTTCAGACCTAAAGACATATGAAGATTGAAAACGAAGGGATGGAAAATCATTTATCATGCAAATGCATGTCAAAAGAAAGCCAGATTAGCAATATTTATATCAGAGAAAATAGATTTTAAAACAAATACTAAAAAGACACAGAAAAGGACATTATATACACATAAGAGGAACAGAACAACAAGAAAACATAAAAATTGTAAATATTTATGCATCCAAAATGGGGGTATCCAAATACTTAGAGCAGCGAATAACAAACATAAAGAAGTAACTGATAATAATATAATACTAGGGGGCTTTACCACCCCACTGACATCAATGGATATATCATCCAAACAGACAATCAACAAGGAAAGCATGGCTTTGAATGGCACATGGGACCAGATGGATCTAACAGATATATTCAGAACATTCCATCTTAGAACAGCAGAGTACACATTCTTTCCAAGTGCACATGGAACATGCTCCAGAATAGATCACATGTTAGGCCACAAAACAAGTCTCAACAAATTTTAAAAGATTAAATTCATAACATGCACCTTTTCCAACCACAATGCTATGACATTAGAAATCAACCACAAGAAAAAAAAAATCTGGAGAGAATATAATTATACGAATGTTAAATAACATGATAGCTAACAGTGAATAGGTAAACAAAGAAATCAAAGAGAACATAAAAATATATATGTATATATATAAATATATATGGAGACAAATAGAAATGAAACACAATGGTCTAAAATCTAGGATGCAGCAAAAGCTGTTCTAAGAGGGAAGTTTATATCAATACAGACCTACTTCAAGAAGCAAGAAAAACCTCAAATAAACATCCTAACCTACATCTAACAGAGATAGAAAAAGAAGAAACAAAACCCAAAACCAGCAGAAGGAAAGATATAATAAAAATTAGAGCAGAAACAAACAGTATAAACCAAAACCACAACAGAACATTTCAATGAAAGGAGCTAGTTCTTTGTAAAGATCAACAAATAGATAAACCTTTAGCCAGACTCAAAAAAAAAAAAAATTACAGAGAGAGAGAGAGAACTCAAATAAACAAAATCATAAATGAAAAAAGAGAAATAACAACGAACACCACAAAAATACAAAGGACTATGAGAACATATGAAAAATGATACACTAACAAATTTGAGAATCTAGAAGAAATTAGTAAGTTCCTAATATATATATAACCTCATAACAGTGAATCAGGAAGAAATAGATTTGAACAGATTACAGTAATGAAATTGAATTAATAATCAAAAACCTCCCAACAACCAAATGTCCAGGACCAGACAGCTTCACAGATAAGTTCTACCAAACACTGAAAGAAAAAGCTAATACCTATACTCCTCAAACTTTTCAAAAGAGAAAGGAGGAGGAGGAGGAAAGCTTCCAAATTCATTCTATGAGGCCAGCATTGCCATAATTCCAAAGCAAGACAAAGACACTACAAAAAAAGAGAACTACAGAAAAGTATTTCCAATGAACATAGATGCAAAAATCCTCTACAAAATATTAGCAAACTGAATCCAACAATAAATTTTAAAGAAATCATTCACCATGATAAAGTGGGATTTAACAGTGGAGTGCAAGTGTGCTTCAATATTCACAAATCAATCAAGATGCTACATCATATCAGTAGAAAGGATAAAAATATATATATAATCATTCTAATAGATGCAGAAAAAACATTTTACAAAGTACAGCATCCATTCATGAGAAAAACCTTCAACAAAGTAGGTGTAAGGAAAATACCTCTTGATATCATAGAGACCATCTATGACAAACTCACAGCTAACATCATACTCAATGGTGAAAACCTGAGAGCCTTCCCACTAAGATCAGAAATGAGACAAAGATGTTCACTCTCACCACTTTTACTCAAATTAGAACTGGAAGTCCTAGCCTTAGCAATCAGACCAAAAAAATAAAAAAATAAATAAATAAATAAATAAATAAATCCAGATTTGTAAGGAAGAAGTAAAATTTTCACCATGTCCAGATGACATCATACTATATACAGGAAACCCTGAAAAATCCACCAAATAACTACTAGAACTAATGAATGAATTCAGTAAGGCAACCAGGATACAAAATCAAAGAGAAATGCACTGCATTTCTATAAAGTAACAGTGAAGTAGTAGAAAGAGAAATTAAGAAAACAAACACATTTACAATTGCACCCAAAACAGTAAAATATTTAACTTAACCACAGAGGTGAAAGACATGTATTCTGAAAAATATAAAACAGATGAAAGAAATTGAAGATGACACAAACAAATGGAATGAGAATCCATACTCATGGATTTTAAGAACAAATACTATTAAAATGTCCAAACTACCCAAAACAATCTACAGATTTAATGCAATCCCCATCAAAATACCAATAGCTTTTTTTTTCACACAAATAAAACAAACAATCCTAAAATTTGCATTAAATGGCAAAAGATTCTGTATAGCCAAACAGTGGCTATACAACAATTTTGAAAAAGAAGAACAGAACTGGAGGTATTATAATCTGGATTCAAGATATACTACAAAGCTTAGTAATCAAAACAGTGTGGCACTAACAGTAAAATAGATACTTAGGTCATTAAAACACAGCAGAGAGCCCAGAGATAACCCCCAAATTATATTCAATTAATTTTTGAAAAGCAGGATATAATGTGCAATGGGAAAAGGACAGTCTTTTCAACAAATGAGGTTGGGAAAACTGGATAGCTATATACAAAAGAATGAAACTGAACCACTTTCCTATACCATACACAAAAATAAATTCAAAATAGATTAAGGACCCAAATATGAGACTTGAAACCATAAAAATCTGAGAAGATACCACAAGCAGTAATTTCTTAAATATTAACCATAGCAACATTTTTCTAGATATGTCTCTGAGGCAAGGAAAACAAAAGCAAAAATAAACTATTGGAACTACACCAAAATAAAAACCTTCTGCACAGCAAAGACAACAATTAAAAAAAAAAACCGCTAAAAGCCTAAAAGAATGGAAGAAAATATTTGCAAATGATATATCCAATAAGAGTACTATCCAAAATATATTAAGAACTCATACAATACCAAAAACCAAATTATCCAATTTAAAAAATGGACAGAAGACCTGAACAGACATTTCTCCAAAGAAGACATACAGGTGACCATGAAAAGATGCCCAATATCATCCATCATCAAGAAAATCATCAAGAAAATACAAACCAAAACCACAATGAGATATCACCTCACACCCATTGGAATGGCTGAAATCAAAAACACAAGAAACAGCAAGTGTAGGTGAGGACATGGAGAAAAAGCTTATGTACTGTTAGTGAGAATGCAACTTGATACAGCCACTGTGGAAAACACTATGGAGATTCCTCTAAAATTAAAAAGGAAGTACCATATGATCCAGTAATTCCACTGCTGGGTATTTACTCAAATGTTAGAAAGAACTAATTTGAAAATATATATGCATACTTATGTTTATATCAGCATTACTTACACTAGCCAAATTATGGAAACAGCCTAGGTGTCCACCAAATAGATAACTGGGTAAAGAAGATGTGGGGTGTATGTGTGTGTGTGTGTGTGTGTGTGTATACACACACCCAATGGAATATTATAAAGCATAAGAAAGAATGGAATCTTGCCATTTGCAACAACATGGATGGATTTAGAGAGTATAATGCTAATGAAATAAGTCAGAGAAAAACAAATACCATGTGATTTAACTTATACGAGGAATTTAAGAAATAAATGAATAAAAATAAAAGAAAGAGAGAGAGAGAGGAAAACCAAAAAACAGACTCTTAACTATAGAGAGCAAACTGATGGTTACCAGAGGGGAGGTGAGTTGGAAGATGGATGAAATAGATGAAGGGAATTAATCACTTATCATGATGAGCACTCAGTAATGTACAGAACTGTTGAATACTGCAATGTATACCTGAAACTAAAACAACACTGTACATTAACTATACTGGAACTCAAAAAAAAATTCTTATAGCAAAATACAAAGCAAGACAACAGCAAAGCCATATTTTCAAGAACTTTAGGGAACTGAAGTGTAAACTATAGATTTCAACTCAAATGAAATTATCCTCCAAAAATTTAAAATCTGTCTAAAAAGAGTTTTAAGAATGTAAAATCTTAAGGAATACTTTGCCAGAAGTACATCTTCAGGAATGTACTAAAGGAGGTGCTTCAATGAACATGGAGATATCTACAGAAATGTCACAGAATAACTGATGGTAGAAATTTAACATTTATTCAGTGAACAACCAATGGGTCAATAAAGAAATTAAAGAAGAAATTTAAATATATACCTTGAGACAAATGGAAAATTGGAAATATAACATACCAAAATCTATGTGATATAGCAAAAGAGGAAAGTTCATAGCTATACAGTAAAAAACAAAACAAAACAAAACAAAAAACTCAAATAAACAATCTAACTTTATCCTAAAGGAACTATAAAAAGAAGAACAAATAAAGCCCAAAGTTAGAAGGGGGAAAATAATAATGATCAGAGTGGAAATAAATTAAATAGGAACTAAAAAGACAAGAGAAAAGCCCAATGAGTCTAAGAGTTGGTTCTTTGTAAAGATAAACAAAATTGACATTCTTTAGTTAGACTCACTAAGAATTAAAGAGAGAATTCAAATAAAATCAGAAATAAAGAAGTTACAATTGATACCATAGAAATATAGATAATAATGAGACTATTATAAACAATTATATACAAACCCACTGGAAAAACTAGAAGAAATGGATAAACTCCTAGTCTGACTAATGAAGAAACAGAAAATCTAAATAAACTGATTACAGTAAGGGGACTGAATCAGTACCCAAACCCTCCCAGAAAACAAAAATCCAAGACCAAACAACTTTACTGGTGACTCTACCAAACATTCAAATATTTAATGCCTATTCTCAAAGTTTTCTATAAAGTTGAAGAGGAGGGAACACTTCCAAACTCATTTATGAGGCCAGTATTAACCAGATAAAGACACCACAAGAAAACAAAACAAAACAAACAAACAAACAAAACCAAAAAACCTATATTCTAATATCCTTGATGAAAACAGATGCAAAAATCATCAATAAAATATTAGCAAACTAAATTTAGTAATACTAAAAGGATCATACACATTCACAAATGAGATTTATTCCAACAATGCAATGACAGCTCAAGATCTGCAAACCAATAAATGTGACACACCACATCATAAAATGAAAGGTAAAAATCATACCTCAGTAGATCCAAAAAAACTGATAATACTCAACATCTATTTATTATAAAAGCTTTCAACAATGTGGGTACAGAGGAAATGTACCTCAACATAATCAATACCATGTATGATAATCCCAAAACTATTATCACCTCATGATGGAAAGCTGAAAGCTTTTCTTCTGAGATCAGAAATAAGACAAGCATGGTCATGCTTGCCACTTCTATCCCACATAGTATTAAAAGTTCTAGCAAGAGCAATTAAACAAAAGAAAAGAAGAAGACATCCATACTGGAAAAGATGTAAAACTTTCACTATTGATAGATTACATACTATCTATAGAGAATTCTAAAGACTCCACCAAACACTGTTAGAACTAGTAAATAGATTCTGTAAAGTTGCAAGGCACAAAAGCAATACACAGAAATCTGTTACATTTCTATACACTAATAATGAACTATCAGAAAAAAAATTAAGAACACAGCCCCATTTAAAATTACATAAGAGGGGCACCTGGGTGGCTCAGTGGGCTAAGCCTCTGCTTTCGGCTCAGGTCATGATCGCAGGGTCCTGGGTTCGAGCCCTGCATCGAGCTCTCTGCTCAGCAGGAAGCCTGCTTCCCTCTCTTTCTCTGCCTGCCTCTCTGCCTACTTGTGATCTCTGTTTGTCAAATGAATAAATAAAATCTTAAAAGAAATTACATAAGAAAGTATAATACCCAGGAATATATATATATATATATATATATATTTAACCAAGGAGGTAAAAGACCTATAGTTTGAAAACTGTAAGACACTAATGCAAGAAAATGAGTAAGACACAAATAAATGGAAAGGTATTCTGTGCTCAGGAAATGGAAGTATTAACATTATAAAATGTCTATATTACCCAAAGCAATCTGCAGATTCAGTGCAATCCCTATCACAATTCCAATGGCACTTCTCACAGATACAGAAAAAAAAATCCGAAAACTTGTATGAAACCACAAAAGACTCCATATAGCCATAGTAATCTTAAGAAAGATAAGGAAAGCTAAAGGCATCATGCTCCCCGATTACAAACTATACTATAGAACTATACTATACTATAGAACAATCAAAACAGTATGATGTTGGCATAAAAACAGACAAATAGATCCTTGGGACAGAATAGAGAATCCAGAAATAAACCCATACATATATTGTCAATTAATTTATAACAAAGAAGTCAAGAATATATAAAGGGGAAAGGAGAGTGTCTTTAATAAAGGGTGCTGGAAAAACTGAATAGCCACATCCAAAAGAATGGAACTGCACTCACTCTCTTCACCATACACAAAAAATTAATTCAATTAGAATAAAAACTTGAATTTAATACCTGAAACCATAGAATGCCTGGAGGAATATATAGGTGACAAGCTCCCTGACATTGGCCTTTGCAATAATTTTTTTGATCTGACTAAAAACAAAGGCAACAAAAGCAATAATAAACAAGTGGGGCTATATGAAACCAAAAATTTTCTGCACAGCAAGGCAATCCATCAACAAAATGAAAAGGCAACCTAGTGAATAGGAGAAAATATTTGCAAGTCACATATTCAATAAGGGGTTAATGTCCAAAACATATAAAGAACTCCGACAGCTCAATAGTAAAAAGCAAACAATCCAATTTAAAAATGGACAGAAAAACCAACAAATAAAAACAAACAAAAAATGGGCAGAGGATCTGAATAAATACTTACTTAAAGAAAACATTCAGATGGCCAACAGGCACACGAAGATGTTCAATACCACTCATCAGAAAAATGTAAACAAAAACCACCTCATACCTGTTAGAATGGATATTATCAAAAAGGCAACCAAATAAAGGGAACAAAATAATAAAATAAAAGCAGATATTAAAGTTAGAAAACTTAAAAATAGTAGAAGTGTTTGTATTTTTAATAAAAATAAAATAGAGAAATCACTGGCTAATCTAATCATTGAAGGAAGCACAGATATACAAAATAATAAACTACAGAGAAAAAAATAACTATTGAAATAAACTACAAAATTGTAAGCTACTACTTCATATGACTCTATGCAAATACACCTGAAAATCTAGATGAAATAGATAATTCTCTAGGAAAATACAATTTACCAAATTGATAATTACCATATAGATAGATAGATAGATGACAGAGAGAGAGAGATCAGAGACAGACAGCCTAAAGCCAGTATCTAAAGTTGAATTAATAAGAAATGCTGAAGACATTCCCTCTATGGTCAGGAACAAGACAATAGAAGTTCATTATCTCCAATTATAATCTTGCATTTATCAATTAAGTCAGATAAGAATAAATAATTAGGAAGAAGAAAATTAAAACCACCTATTTGAAGATGATGCAATAGTATACATGTAAACCTTCAGAAGAATTCAATGATTAAACTAAGACCAAAAATAGAGAATTGAGTATGGTGGAAAGAAAGACAAAAAATATACACAATTGGCATTCCTCCATATACACAAATTATTGAAAGGTAGAATGAAAGAAAATACTATTTATGGTGGCCACCATAATAAATTAAGTTCTTAGGAATAAATTTAATAATATATTTGAAAAATATATTGAAAAATATCTTAAAATACTCTGAAAAACAGAAAAGTAGATTTGAACAAATGGAAAAAATATCCCTATTCTTGGATAGTATAAGTCAACATTTTGAAGATGTCAATTTTCACCATGTTAATTATAAACTTAACATACCTGCATAAAAATACTAACAGCCAAGAAAAAGAAAAAAAAAAAAAAACGCTAGGAGCCAGATAAATAGATTTCAAAATTGTATAGAAAAATAATTATGGTGAAAAAGCTAGAAAAAAAATTGTTTAGGAGAAATAGAGGGCCCCTAGCCCAACCAAATATTAAGACATAAATAATTAAGACAGGGAATTATGAGAATATAAATGAAACAGAATAAAAAGTATAGAGACCTAAGTACATATGTAAATTTAATATACAATAAGCTGGCATTTCAAGTCACTGAGGAAAATATTTACTTTTAAATAAAAGGTATTAATACAATGGATAGCTTTTTAGAAAATATCACATCTATACCACAAATATACCAGAATAAATAATGGATCAACTATCTAAATATAAAAAGTGAAACCATATGTACTAATACAGAACATGGATGAAACTCTCTTGTACCCTTAGTATGGGGAGAGCCTTTCTAAATTTGACTGAGCTCCAAATAAAATAAGAAATGAGTTGAACTATATAAAATATTTTAAAATAACTTTTACATGGGGAAAAAAATTAGCAAAGGTTTTAAAAATTATAAAATACAAGAAATTATTTGCAGCATATATCGCAGATGAAGTGCATTCCAAAAATATAAAAATCCCCTTAAATATGAGCTACAAGACAATATATGCTTTGTAGGAAAAAAAAATACATGAATCATTTGATCCTTAAGATGTTCAAGATCATTTAGATGATAACTCTACTTATTGACCATTTCTTACTTATCAGATTGACAGAAATCCAAAGCTTGATAATACAGCCTGCTAGTGAGGTTGTGAAAAAACATATTCTCATACATAGTTGGTGAGAACATAACATTATGCCACCCTGATGAAAGAGAATTTGGCAATATCTAGCAAAACCAAATATTTTCTTTGACTCAGCAATTCTACTTCTGGGGATTTACTGTGAGGACCTATTCTGCACATTATAAAAAAACACATGTAATATTTATTGGGACATTAATAATAAAAATAATAATAATAGCAAAATATTGAAAACAAGTTAGATGCCCTACAATAGTAGGCAATAGACTTTTGTAAACTACTGTATATTCAAATGGTAGAGTCCCATGTAGCTATACAAAAAGACTGAGATATTTGTAAACTGACATGGAGTGATTTCTAGGATATACTGTTAAATGAAAAAAGAAATCTTGCCATATGTTGTGTAGAAAAGTTAAGAATAAGAAGATACACATTCAGTAGGTTTCTCTGTGAATGTATTTTGTTGTTTTTTTTTTTTGTAAAACTGACATGAAAAATAAAACAGAAATGAAAATGGTTATCTAAAGAGAGTAAAAAAAATAAAATAATAAATAAATATAATAAGTGGAAATAAGGTAAAAGAGAAAAGAAAAATAATAAAACTTGCAAACAATGAATCTTGGAACACTACATCAAAAACTAATGATGTGCTGCTGGTGACTAACATAACATGATAAAAAAGAGAATAAAACTTGCAACATTATGTGTAATATTTGATATATTGTATAAAATATATAGTATATATTATAGTTCATATTAAATAATAAATTAATATGAATATGTTTATTAAATCTCTGAATAATACATTAATAGATAATATATTCTAAATGTGTATATTTTAATAAATATGTAAAAATCTATGCATAGTACTTAAATAATATATATAAAATATTTAATATACTATATATAATACAGTATATAT
Source organism: Mustela nivalis (assembly GCF_964662115.1). Classification (NCBI taxonomy): domain Eukaryota; kingdom Metazoa; phylum Chordata; class Mammalia; order Carnivora; family Mustelidae; genus Mustela; species Mustela nivalis. Next base: position 33,041,622 of record NC_139024.1, read on the forward strand.
ATTATTTAATGCATGAGCCATATAAATTTTTTATATGATCAAAAAATTAAGCCAAGAAAATAAAAACATTACAACTGAATACAAATAGAAATAAATAAATTTAACTATATATCAGATTTATAACACAAATATATGTGCATGCACACACACATGAATCTAACTTTTGAACCTAGTATTATACTAGAAAACCCTAAGTGGGATATGTTTTAAAGACTAAATAATTTTTTTAAAAAATTTGAATGTTGATTAGCAAGTTTGCTGTTGGTATAGTGAGTGGTGTTAGTGTAGTAACTCTAAATATATTTTGTGGACACTGTAGGATACATTAAATAAGTATATTGATGTTCCTGGGAGTAGGAAAAGTAAGATTCAAACATGGACTGAGGAAACTGTGAAGAATCCTGCAATGTACCTATCAGAATTAAAAAATAGGTATGTAAATACTGTTTTTTCTGAAAATAAATAAATTAATTTAAAAAAATAGCTATGTATTTCCATTTACATATACACATGTATACACACATATTTTTTTAGGTCTATATCCTGGAAGTATGTAGAAACATTATATACATGCATACCATGAACCCAGATGCTAGTTTCTAAATTCAATTCCTTACTAAAAGGAACTATGGATCTTTGGAGAAATGGTTGCTTCCAGATCCTGGGCATGGAAAATATAAGGTAAACTTGTAATATCCTGCTGAATCAGAAAGTAAGGAAGTAAAACAAAAGACGTGGGGAAGAAGAGAACATTCTTTCTTAAAGGAGGTCTCTATTAATAAACGTAAAATGAATGATATAAATAGAAAATCATCTTTTTGCAAGTAACTGATTCAACAAGATCAGCATGAATGTTAAAAATATCGGGTGAAAGTTTAGTACAGGATATTCACATAATTTTAAGAAGTTATCTATCAATTGCAAGATAGAAGGATACTTTTATAATGGAAGAATCTCAGATACCACTTTAATCAAATAATTAAAGTTAGTATCACCATTAATGGAAAAAGTCAGTATTTTATGTCTCCTGATTTAACACACTGAGAAGGACACAAGATCATCTGTGTAGTGTTCTTGACAATAATGTTCAGCTTGATGCCTGTAATATAGGAATAGTAGGAAATTACACAAAATGGGACTGGGCTTTAAATAAAAAAAAAAGTCTCCAAGTCATGAAAAGTAAGAGGGGAACTGTTTTAAATTAAAAGAAATTAATTCAACTAAGTGTACTGAATAATCCCTGATGGAATCATAAGTTTTATCAAAATATAGAAAATGAAATTGAAAAATTGAATTATAAGCTTATCAAAAATAACTATGAGAGATATCAAATGGATAATTGGGAAATTTTTAATATGGGCTGTTATCAGGTAATATTCTTGCATTAATGTTCTCTATTTGGGGTGTGAAAACAGCATTAAGGTAATGAAGAAGAACGTCCTTGTGAAGAGATATATGCTAAAGCATTTAGGATTGATCTATGACATCTGCAACTGATTTTCAAATGTTTCAGCAAATATGTAATTATACATATAAGCAAGAGATTACAAATGCAATAAATTGGTTGACAACTAGAGAATCTAGACAAAGAGCATATAAGTGTGCATAACATTATTATTTATTTTTTTTTTTTTTTAGTTTATCTGCAAGTTTACCTTTTTTTGAAAATAAAAACTTGGGGCAATATTCAAAGCATTTAACACTAATAAACCAAAAAAAAAAAAAAACCATTAACTTGAGTTTAGAAATTACCTTAAACTGCACAAGACTATCTAAGGCAACTGAAATAATTACATACAGGTTGTTTAACAGTCTGTTAGCACCTAAACAAGAACAAGAAAAAAGGAAACGTGCCATTTGGTTAGCACGTCACTATCTCCAGATAAAGAGAGATTCTTATCAGAAGTAGAAATACAATTTTCTCATATATTGTCACCATCCGCCAAATACACGTAGTAATTCACAAGAATGCTCAGCCTTCAATTAACTGTATATGCGTACTGTAGATTTTGGAATAAAGAGAAGTTGGGCTACTAGCAAAATCGCTACCTTCCACCTTAGCATCAGGGAGCCCTGGCTTCAAGTCTCATTTCTTTTTGTCAATAGATGCAGTCACCACCTAGATTATTCAGACCATACATTTTTTATCTGTAAAATGTGAATATGATCCCCAATTTCATTTCTAGCTCTGAAGAATTATAGGTTAAATAATAGATACCATATAATACACAGTGACTGGCCAAATTAGGGTTTCCATAAATGTTAGTTGAATCTGAATCTGGTATTGTTTAACAAAATCACTGGTGTACTTGAACTTGGTTCTTTCTATATTAATATAGACATTGGTGCTGTCTCTAAGAGAGAATACATTGAATTTCATGAGTATGTACTCCTCAACAGAGATACATCTTCAATTAAAATTTGTATAAAATGACAGGTCCCAAGAAGACACAAGGCCATATGTAAACTAATAAATTCTCATCTATAATTGATCCACAAACAGGTTTTTAATTAATGAATTTTTCTAATAGCTATTTGGCTGTGACATTGGTACTATTGAAATTAAAACATTAGAAACTATTGTTATTCTCATATATAAATATAACTAAAAATAATTTTACCTCTTACAAATTTACCTTTTGCAGTTTCCCTTTTTTACAGAAATATGCCCAAATTATCAGAATAGAATTCTCTAACACATGAATGAAGCAGGTGGCAATCTATGTAGCATATTTAGAGAAATGTCATGGCAGAAAGATCCCCAGTCCCTTTCACCTAAAGGTGCTACAGTGGATAACACTACAAAAAAGACCAGCAGTTGAAAAGCCCCTCCCACCTGCAAAAATATTTTAATTGTTCGCATCATTTCAAAATATGCTCCAGTGGGAATAGGTGTATAGAAAGAACACCAGAAGAAGGAAAATCCTCTAATTCACTATTTTTCCAGGGGCGAAACCATGTCACATAAATAGTAAACTACAGAGCACTTTCAGTGACTGAGCTGGGAGATGGGACTCCCACTCCCTTGAGAGTGACTGAGATGGGATACCCCTTCTCCCATCTACCTAGTCATATTAAATATACACCAGTCTCTGTGTGTAATCACTGATTTGTTTGGACATACTGTTTTATAGTTGAGAAACGTATAAAAGAGAAACGCCTTATATGAGGCTCAGAGCTACTAACTTGGGGAAGACAAGAATAATGGAGGGGATAGCATCAATTTCCTGCCTGAACCATCCAAGTGTAAGTACCTGATTCTAGAGGTCCCAGAGGGACAAGTCGGAAGATGATAGAACTGTCTTATGAGAGATTACAGAGATTCTTAGAAGGCTTACAAGACAGAGGCTGCTGAAATGTCTTCATGAGAGTCTTTGTGTAACTCTTGGCATAAGTAAACCTCTGAGTTGGGAAAAAGACTCTTTATGGTGTTTCCCTCCACTCAGAGCTGGCAGCTTCCTAACTGAGGAAGATTGGAGGGCAACTGTTAGCGTAGGGAAAAGGTGTAACTCTGAAGCAGTTCTGTGGGTGGAGACACCAGAATGGAGAACACCATGGGAGAGAATGATTTGGTCATGTGAGAAAACATGGTATTGCGAGCACATGTGAGCTTCCAATCCATTAATCTATGCCACATGCTGCCATTGGGTCAGTCTTCCTCAAAGAACTCCTTCATTCTTTAAAAAAAAAAAAAAGATTTTGTTTTGTTTTGTTTTTGTTTTTGTCTTTTGGTTATTTCTGCACTATAAAATAAAGAAACATTCGGGGGAGGAGTCAAGATGGCGGAGAAGTAGCAAGCTGAGACTGCTTCAGCTAGCAGGAGATCAGCTAGGTAGCTTATCTAAAGATTGCAAACACCTGCAAATCCATCGACAGATCGAAGAGAAGAAGAACAGCAATTCTGGAAACAGAAAAACAACCACTTTCTGAAAGGTAGGACCAGCGGAGAAGTGAATCCAAAGCGACGGGAAGATAGACCCCGGGGGGAGGGGCCGGCTCCCGGCAAGCGGCGAAGCAACCGCGCACAAAATCAGGACTTTTAAAAGTCTGTTCCGCTGAGAGACATCGCTCCAGAGGCTAAACCGGGGCAAAGCCCACGCGGGGTCAGCGTGGCCTCAGGTCCCGCAGGGTCACAGAAGGATTGGGGGTGTCTGAGTGTCGCAGAGCTTGCGGGTATTGGAACGGGAAAGCCGGCTACAGAGACAGAGCCGACAGTAAGCTCGCAGCTCGGGGTTACCTTGAACCAGTCGCAGGCTCGGTGAGCTCGGAGCGCGGCCGGAGGTCAGGCAGACGGGAGTAACTGGGCGCTGTTCTCTGAGGGCGCACTGAGGAGTGGGGCCCTGGGCTCTCGGCTCCTCCGGGCCGGAGACCAGGAGGCCGCCATTTGTGTTCCCGTCCTCCGGAACTCTACGGAAAGCGCTCAGGGAACAAAAGCTCCTGAAAGCAAACCCGAGCGGATTACTCACCCCAGCCCCGGGTAAGGGCGGTGTAATTCCGCCTGGGGCAAAGACACTTGAGAATCACTACAACAGGCCCCTCCCCCAGAAGATCAACAAGAAATCCAGCCGAGACCAAGTTCACCTACCAAGGAGTGCGGTTTCAATACCAAGGAGAGCAGCAGAATTCCAGAGGAGGAGAAAGCCAAGCACGGAACTCATGGCTTTTTTCCTGTGATTTTTTTTTTAGTCTTGCAGTTAATTTAATTTTTTCTTTTTCATTTTTTTTTTCTTTTTCTTCTCGCCTTCGGGTAAAATTTTTTTTTTAACTGTTACCTTTTTCTTTTTTAACGATTTTTTACTAGTTTATCTAATATATATATTTTTTCTTTTTTACATTTTTCTCAGGTGTTTTCTTTTTTTAAAAAATTTTTTTTTCTTTTCTTTTTTTTTTCTTTCTTTCTTTTTGAACCTCTTTTTATCCCCTTTCTCCCCACTCACGATTTTGGATTTCTTCTAATTTAGTTAAAGCATATTTTCCTGGGGTTGTTGCCACCCTTTTAGTATTTTACTTGCCCCTTCATTTACTCTTATCTGGCCAAAATGACAAGACGTAAAAATTCAACGCAAAAAAAAGAACAAGAGGCAGTACCGAAGGCTAGGGACCTAATCAATACAGACATCGGTAATATGTCAGATCTAGAGTTCAGAATGACAATTCTCAAGGTTCTAGCCGGGCTCGAAAAAGGCATGGAAGATATTAGAGAAACTCTCTCGAGAGATATAAAAGCCCTTTCTGGAGAAATAAAAGAACTAAAATCTAACCAAGTTGAAATCAAAAAAGCTATTAATGAGGTGCAATCAAAAATGGAGGCTCTAACTGCTAGGATAAATGAGGCAGAAGAAAGAATTAGTGATATAGAAGACCAAATGACAGAGAATAAAGAAGCTGAGCAAAAGAGGGACAAACAGCTACTGGACCACAAGGGGAGAATTCGAGAATTAAGTGACACCATAAGACGAAACAACATTAGAATAATTGGGATTCCAGAAGAAGAAGAAAGAGAGAGGGGAGCAGAAGGTATACTGGAGAGAATTATTGGGGAGAATTTCCCCAATATGGCAAAGGGAACGAGCATCAAAATTCAGGAGGTTCAGAGAACGCCCCTCAAAATCAATAAGAATAGGCCCACACCCCGTCACCTAATAGTAAAATTTACAAGTCTCAGTGACAAAGAGAAAATCCTGAAAGCAGCCCGGGAAAAGAAGTCTGTAACATACAATGGTAAAAATATTAGATTGGCAGCTGACTTATCCACAGAGACCTGGCAGGCCAGAAAGAGCTGGCATGATATTTTTAGAGCACTAAACGAGAAAAACATGCAGCCCAGAATACTATATCCAGCTAGGCTATCATTGAAAATAGAAGGAGAGATTAAAAGCTTCCAGGACAAACAACAACTGAAAGAATTTGCAAATACCAAACCAGCTCTACAGGAAATCTTGAAAGGGGTCCTCTAAGCAAAGAGAGAGCCTACAAGTGGTAGATCAGAAAGGAACAGAGACCATATACAATAACAGTCACCTTACAGGCAATACAATGGCACTAAATTCATATCTCTCAATAGTTACCCTGAATGTGAATGGGCTAAATGCCCCTGTCAAAAGACACAGGGTATCAGAATGGATAAAAAAACAAAACCCATCTATATGTTGCCTCCCAGAAACTCATTTTAAGCCCGAAGACACCTCCAGATTTAAAGTGAGGGGGTGGAAAATAATTTACCATGCTAATGGACATCAGAAGAAAGCAGAAGTGGCAATCCTTATATCAGATCAATTAGATTTTAAGCCAAAGACTATAATAAGAGATGAGGAAGGACACTATATCATACTCAAAGGGTCTGTCCAACAAGAAGATTTAACAATTTTAAATATCTATGCCCCCAACGTGGGAGCAGCCAACTATATAAACCAATTAATAACAAAATCAAAGAAACACATCAACAACAATACAATAATAGTAGGGGACTTTAACACTCCCCTCACTGAAATGGACAGGTCATCCAAGCAAAAGATCAGCAAGGAAATAAAGGCCTTAAACGACACACTGGACGAGATGGAAATCACAGATATATTCAGAACATTTCATCCCAAAGCAACAGAATACACATTCTTCTCTAGTGCACATGGAACATTCTCCAGAATAGATCACATCCTCGGTCCTAAATCAGGACTCAACCGGTATCAAAAGATTGGGATCATTCCCTGCATATTTTCAGACCACAATGCTCTAAAGCTAGAACTCAACCACAAAAGGAAGTTTGGAAAGAACCCAAATACATGGAGACTAAACAGTATCCTTCTAAAGAATGAATGGGTCAACCGGGAAATTAAAGAAGAATTGAAAAAAATCATGGAAACAAATGATAATGAAAATACAACGGTTCAAAATCTGTGGGACACAATAAAGGCAGTCCTGAGAGGAAAATATATAGTGGTACAAGCCTTTCTCAAGAAACAAGAAAGGTCTCAGGTACACAACCTAACCCTACACCTAAAGGAGCTGGAGAAAGAACAAGAAAGAAACCCTAAGCCCAGCAGGAGAAGAGAAATCATAAAGATCAGAGCAGAAATCAATGAAATAGAAACCAAAAAAACAATAGAACAAATCAACAAAACTAGGAGCTGGTTCTTTGAAAGAATTAATAAAATTGATAAACCCCTGGCCCGACTTATCAAAAAGAAAAGAGAAAGGACCCAAATAAATAAAATCATGAATGAAAAAGGAGAGATCACAACTAACACCAAAGAAATACAAACTATTATAAGAACATACTATGAGCAACTCTACGGCAATAAATTTGACAATCTGGAAGAAATGGATGCATTCCTAGAAACATATAAACTACCACAACTGAACCAGGAAGAAATAGAAAGCCTGAACAGACCCATAACCAGTAAGGAGATTGAAACAGTCATTAAAAATCTCCAAACAAACAAAAGCCCAGGGCCAGGTGGCTTCCCGGGGGAATTCTACCAAACATTTAAAGAAGAACTAATTCCTATTCTCCTGAAACTGTCCCAAAAAATAGAAATGGAAGGAAAACTTCCAAACTCATTTTATGAGGCCAGCATCACCTTGATCCCAAAACCAACAAGGATCCCACCAAAAAAGAGAGCTATAGACCGATATCCTTGATGAACACAGATGCGAAAATACTCAACAAAATACTAGCCAATAGGATTCAACAGTACATTAAAAAGATTATTCACCACGACCAAGTGGGATTTATTCCAGGGCTGCAAGGTTGGTTCAACATCCGCAAATCAGTCAATGTGATACAACACATCAATAAAAGAAAGAACAAGAACCATATGATACTCTCAATAGATGCTGAAAAAGCATTTGACAAAGTACAGCATCCCTTCCTGATCAAAACTCTTCAAAGTGTAGGGATAGAGGGCACATACCTCAATATCATCAAAGCCATCTATGAAAAACCCACCGCAAATATCATTCTCAATGGAGAAAAACTGAAAGCTTTTCCACTAAGGTCAGGAACATGGCAGGGATGTCCATTATCACCACTGCTATTCAACATAGTACTAGAGGTCCTAGCCTCAGCAATCAGACAACAAAAGGAAATTAAAGGCATCCAAATCGGCAAAGAAGAAGTCAAATTATCACTCTTCACAGATGATATGATACTATATGTGGAAAACCCAAAAGACTCCACTCCAAAACTGCTAGAGCTTATACAGGAATTCAGTAAAGTGTCAGGATATAAAATCAATGCACAGAAATCAGTTGCATTTCTCTACACCAACAGCAAGACAGAAGAAAGAGATATTAAGGAGTCAATCCCATTTACAATTGCATCCAAAACCATAAGATACCTAGGAATAAACCTAACCAAAGAGACACAGAATCTATACTCAGAAAACTATAACGTACTCATGAAAGAAATTGAGGAAGACACAAAGAAATGGAAAAATGTTCCATGCTCCTGGATTGGAAGAATAAATATTGTGAAAATGTCTATGCTACCTAAAGCAATCTACACATTTAATGCAATTCCTATCAAAGTACCATCCATCTTTTTCAAAGAAATGGAACAAATAATGCTAAAATTTATATGGAACCAGAAAAGACCTCGAATAGCCAAAGGGATATTGAAAAAGAAAGCCAACGTTGGCAGCATCACAATTCCGGACTTCAAGCTCTATTACAAAGCTGTCATCATCAAGACAGCATGGTACTGGCACAAAAACAGACACATAGATCAATGGAACAGAATAGAGAGCCCAGAAATAGACCCTCAACTCTATGGTCAACTCATCTTCGACAAAGCAGGAAAGAATGTCCAATGGAAAAAAGACAGCCTCTTCAATAAATGGTGCTGGGAAAATTGGACAGCCACATGCAGAAAAATGAAATTGGACCATTTCCTTACACCACACACAAAAATAGACTCAAAATGGATGAAGGACCTCAATGTGCGAAAGGAATCCATCAAAATCCTTGAGGAGAACACGGGCAGCAACCTCTTCGACCTCTGCCGCAGCAACATCTTCTTAGGAACAACGCAAAAGGCAAGGGAAGCAAGGGAAAAAATGAACTATTGGGATTTCATCAAGATCAAAAGCTTTTGCACAGCAAAGGAAACAGTTAACAAAATCAAAAGACAACTGACAGAATGGGAGAAAATATTTGCAAACGACATATCAGATAAAGGACTAGTGTCCAGAATCTATAAAGAACTTAGCAAACTCAACACCCAAAGAACAAATAATCCAATCAAGAAATGGGCAGAGGACATGAACAGACATTTCTGCAAAGAAGACATCCAGATGGCCAACAGACACATGAAAAAGTGCTCCATATCACTCGGCATCAGGGAAATACAAATCAAAACCACAATGAGATATCACCTCACACCAGTCAGAATGGCTAAAATCAACAAGTCAGGAAAAGACAGATGCTGGCGAGGATGTGGAGAAAGGGGAACCCTCCTACACTGTTGGTGGGAATGCAAGCTGGTGCAGCCACTCTGGAAAACAGCATGGAGGTTCCTCAGAATGTTGAAAATAGAACTGCCCTATGACCCAGCAATTGCACTATTGGGTATTTACCCTAAAGATACAAATGTAGTGATCCAAAGGGGCACGTGCACCCGAATGTTTATAGCAGCAATGTCCACAATAGCCAAACTATGGAAAGAACCTAGATGTCCATCAACAGATGAATGGATCAAGAAGATGTGGTATATATACACAATGGAATACTATGCAGCCATCAAAAGAAATGAAATCTTGCCATTTGCGACAACATGGATGGAACTAGAGCGTATCATGCTTAGCGAAATAAGTCAAGCAGAGAAAGACAACTATCATATGATCTCCCTGATATGAGGAAGTGGTGATGCAACATGGGGGCTTAAGGGGGTAGGAGAAGAATAAATGAAACAAGATGGGATTGGGAGGGAGACAAACCACAAGTGACTCTTAATCTCACAAAACAAACTGAGGGTTGCTGGGGGGAGGGGGTTTGGGAGAAGGGGGTGGGATTATGGACATTGGGGAGGGTATGTGCTTTGGTGAGTGCTGTGAAGTGTGTAAACCTGGTGATTCACAGACCTGTACCCCTGGGGATAAAAATATATGTTTATAAAAAATAAAAAGTTAATAAAAAAAAAAAGAAACATTCTAATCATAGCCTTCCAAAATGTGGTCTCAACTAATTCCCATTAATTTTCTATAAGACTCTGCTATAATCAGCATTCCCCAAATATGCTTGCTATTCTCTTTCTTCCCATTTCCTTACCTTTGATTAAAGGATTTCATTTCCTGAACTTGGTATATGCCCTCCCACTTCCTCTCTTTCCCTTCTGAATAGAAACCAGGTCAAGAATCATCAGTTCCAAAAACCCTTCACACCTTCAACAAATCAAGCAGTAGATCTACTGCTTCTCCGTAACTATGGCATCATTGTCTGTATTCAGATACTATTCACTGCAAACTGGAAAAAAAAAAAAAAAAAAAAAAAGTTTGAGATTTCATGGTCTATATATATTGTTTGGAAACATCTTTTCTTCTGTTGCTTATTTTATATATGGTCTTTGTACTTTATTTTAGTCTGGATTTCTCTTTAGAAAGCAAAATTCCTGTTGACAGGGTCTGTGTTGCTTTCATCCTTGCATCTTCTACAGTGCTTGGCATAAAGAAGGCCTCCATAAATATTTTTGGTGCATAGATTAATTTGTTTATCCAGCATGGCCTTGAGAAAGAAAACAAAAGGAATATCTAGAGTGACAACTGTACCACATTTTGAGATGTTACTCTATTCTGTTCAGAAAATCTCTTCATTTTTAATCTTATGTCTCTAGTCATTGAGGTAAAGTCAAATAAGCAGGCCACAGTCCACTAGCATTTAACAGCAAAAAGTTCCCAACCCACAAACAAAATTATTAGAGAGAGAAAAATGCTCATGATCACTCCTTATCCATCAGGTTTACGAATAGTGAATATTTGTAATATATGTAAGGTAGACTTTATCTAAATAAAGCAGCAGCAGCATCTCTTTACTACCACTTTTTACTAAAATTACTATGAATAATTTTAAAGAGATTTAATAACACAGAATTGCAGGAAACTTAAGCTCTAAATAAGCTCTTTATATTTATCTTTAAACTGTACTTTTATGCACTAAAATAAAAACTCCTCTCTCCAAGTTCATTGATTAGTCAACTCAACTGCACTGGTAGAAAGACCAAAATGTTTTTCTTGGTCTTCACCTCCTTTTTCACAAAGAATCAAAATTATAATTATCACATTAAAACCATCAGCTGCATAAAACTCCCATTTATATGACAGTCAAAGATTATTAAGAACTGATGGTTATTAAACATGAAACTACAGGATCTGCATTTTATTTAAAAAGTCTTTCATGTGCAACAAAAAGCATTGTTTTCTCTTCTTATATGAAACCCTCCCTCTTTTATTGTTTCACTAATACATTAATGTTATAAATATGTCATAAAATGTGCAATAGGAAAAAGTCTCTTTATCATTAGCATGAGAAATCATCCCCATGTTCAATTCAACACATTTCAAGACAAAAAGAAACCACAGATCTCCAACCTCCAGTGCAAGAGAAACTAAGCAGAAAGAGTTGCCTCTGATGGTTTTTAAAATAATATAGAAAACTGGACAGATGCGGAGGGAAAGCAAAGAGTCAATTCGCGTGACCAGGGTGAAAGAAATACAAACATTATAGTTGCAAAAACATATATTCCATAACAAGTTCTTAAGACTCCCAGGTGCAACATCAGCATCGCTAGAGTCTCGATTTTTATTGTAATCTTGTGGCTTTTTATTTGTAACTTATATGAAAAGAATCATATTGATTGGGGCAGATTTAACTCAGTAAAACCTATTCTACTGAGATTGTCTGTGCTAGGTGATTTTATCAAGTTCTCTTTTGGTTTCATTTTCTTCCTCATCCCTATTCCCGGGGGAGGCTGCAGCCCAGCTTGCAGAGCAAATTGCCCTAAATTGAGTTCTTTCTCTGGCATAGACAGGGCTGCCTTTGGCTCCTAGGCTTGAAAACTTTATGCATTCTTTTTTCCTTCTTCCTTAACAATCCCCTTCCCTTTTTCCAATTAAAATGGAGAAGTTTGCACCGGTACCTGCTCCCAATTAAATGAATACTGCATTACCAGCCTCACTCCCGGATCTTCTTTACCCTCCCTTCATTAGCCTTATTCCTCTGAGGCTGCCTGGCTGTCTGCCAGGGACTTATGGCAAGAATTCAAAATCTTGCACACTTTATCCCCTCCAAATCATTCTTGAATATAAGCAGTCTGCTCCTTAGGCCCAGCATGAGAAATCCAAGAACGTGTTCAAAATGGATAGGGGGTGGGGAGGGAGAGAGGAGAAAAATGATTTATTTAAAAGGCAAAAAGCCTATGCAAAGAAAGACAAGCTAAGAGAGGTTAAGCTTCCCAGTTAATTGACCTTAGTTTCTTTTTTAAAAGCATGAACAGGAAGAACAACAAATGACAGTTTGATGGCCATGCTTTATTTCTGAGTGACTTCGTGCCTACAGGAAGGATATCATCATCTTCACACCTCAGGCATGCCGACTCCCCAACACTCAGATTATGCACTGTGACCGAAAAAGCCAACCTTGGAAGCTCAGGCAACTTTTTTTTTCCATAAAGATCAACATGGAATTTTCCAACAAATATGAGTGCTGTGGGGCCATTGCATCAGCCATTCTCAACTGACACTCGGAATCAGTAGGTGTGCGTCAAGCTGTCATGAATGATGACCCAGGTGTCAGGCCACAGAAACAAACAGGCATTCTGTTTGCTTCCACTGTTTTCAGAAACTGAAAATTCCATTTACAGATTCTTTGAACACATTTTAGCAGAATATGTGATCAAATCCACATTCTCGTACATACCATCTGTGTGACCTTGGGCAAGTTATTTAACTTCTCTGAGTCTTGTGGTCTTCATTTCTAAAACAGGGATAATAACTATCTAGCACCAAATGCTAGATAAGGTAAGGAGAACATGGAAACTACTTAGCACAATTTCTGGCACATGGTACATAGCTAGTGCAAACTCATTATTATTGCTACTAATACTGATATTAAGCAAAGATATACCATATGATCTGACAGAATTTTTGGAGCCTTTCCCAGAACATGACAAGGGCTAAGGACAATTGGTAGATGATTTTTAATTTCACAAAATGAAATAAATGTACCATTGGACTCTCAGAAGCTGACCCTCATTTGGCACGGACCCCAACACAGCTATGATATCCACTAAGGTCATCATTAGGAAAACCTTACATTTAGTAGTAATTATATCAAATTCTTCAAGCACCTTAGAAAAATGTATAGTCATTGCTGCCTTTTTTCTAAGGACAAAGCATGATTGAACACTTTTTTTTTTTTTTTTTTTTTTTTTTTGACGGGGCGATAGAGAGAGAGACAGCAAAAGAGGGAGCACAAGCAGGGGGAGTGGGAGAGAGAGAGAAGAAAGTAGAACAGGGAGCCCTACGCATGACTTCATTCCAGGACCTTGGGATTATGACCTGAGCTGAAGGCAGATGCTTAACAACTGAGCCACCCAGCTGCCCCATGATTGAACACTTTAAAACAGACATCACTAAAGTCAATTTGATTCAGTTCTGAGAATTAGCACAGAATTTAATTTCTCTCTTAGTGAGAAACTTTCAAGGCATGCCATAGTGCCACAGTTTACCACTTTAAAACAAAATTACTAAATCTTAATAATCTAACTACTAACATAATTACGAAATCTTTTTAAGTGATTATATTGATGAAAAGAAAAAGAAAATTTATATTTATGAAAGGGGATAAATATTACAAACACATTTGAGCTGACCATTTTTATCTCCCACAACAGATACAACTCTTTTCTCTGCATGAGCTGCAAGAATATTGCCTGATTTGTAAGAAATATACCATGTTGTCTGAGAAACCCAAGGCAGCAGACATGATTACAAGACAGAAAGGTATATATAAATAACATTTTTTTGACTCATCAAATCCAAGTCTTATTTCACATAGCATTTTGTACAATTATTACAAATGCAAATATTAGAATCAGAGATGAAATTATATTGCAGCCTTACCCTTTGCTTGCTGGATGCAACCTCTAGAAAGTTACATTAACTTCTCAGAGTCTCAATTCCTCAAATATAAAATAGGGCTAATAACACATGGGATGTCATTGTAAGAATAACATTTCAAATGTTTACCTTGAGCCATAAGAAGCTAATTTTATCATCATCATAATCATCACTAAGATTACTGTCAAGTGTTTTTGTTTTTGTTTTGTTTTGCTTTTGCTTTTTAAAGTTTAGTTCTTAAAGTAGGAAAAGTACATGAAATATGAAGTAAGTGATTTTGAAATATGTCATCAAAGGCTGCTGGAATTGCATTGAACCCAATAGAGTTAACACACACTCACTGGTTCAGATCATGTATATTTGAGGGAAATTAATTGGAATCGTTTTTAAAGATGGTGATATTAAGGCACAAATTGTGAAATCTACATCCAGAAAGTTATCTAGATTTTTATTTAACAAAAAGACATGATCACATGCACTAGCACGTAAGATATAAGCAAGTTTAAAGAGCAATGATAGAGTTGGGACTTAAGCTCAGCTCTGCCAATTGGAGGTAAAGGTCTCTCAGGTGATATAATTCAGAGACGTCATATTACCTGGTTACATGAGGGGATTAAACAACTCAAAAGGAGAGTATGATATTTTCTATTGTTTTACTATTACAGGCATTTTTAAATTATAAAATTAATTTTAAATAAAAACTTACTCTAAATCAAAAGTGTCACAGGTATATTCCCTGAAACCAACCCTCCTGTTAAAGATCCTGTCTTGGTGAATGGCACTACCATCAATCCATGCCAGAAATTTAAGAGCCTACTGATATTTTCCCCTTCAATAAGTCACTTATGCTAATAATTCTATTTCCATAATGCTGACCAAAGCTGAATCTTCCCTCAGTCTCTGCTCCTACTGCCTTAATTCAGGGCCTTGTTGGCTCATGCCTTAACTCCCAACTACTGTTCTTGATCCCAGCTTTCCTACTCAATCCTCATTCCATATTCCACTCTCTACTCCTTGACATTCTCATTAAATAACCTTCCTAAACAATCTCATTGTGCTACTCCCCAACTTGCACCTTTAATCTCATGTCAGATGCCCTTCAACCAGGACCCTGTATGCCTGTCTTTCCCCACTCTCATCCTCAATCAATGCCCACTCACTCATTTCCCCATGCCTTCTGTGTCAACCATTTTCTTCTTTATCTTTGCATATCATTCTCTAGCTTGTGCTTTACTTCCAGTCTGCAATGCCATTCTTTTTTCCACTCAGCCTAAATATTTGTTCAGTGTTTGAAAAGAAACTAAATGTAAACTCTATATAGACCTATTAGATGAAGATTGTGTCAGTTACTGAGACAAGTGTGTTAAAATCTCTTTGGATTGTGGCTTATTGATCTTCCATATAGTTCTATCCATTTATAACTGACACAGTCTTCATATATAAGTATATATAGATATAGATATAGATTTTATTATTTTATCTTATTTTATTTATTTA
Source organism: Mustela nivalis (assembly GCF_964662115.1). Classification (NCBI taxonomy): domain Eukaryota; kingdom Metazoa; phylum Chordata; class Mammalia; order Carnivora; family Mustelidae; genus Mustela; species Mustela nivalis. The sequence goes on from NC_139024.1 coordinate 33,057,227, forward strand.
TTTATTTGAGAGAGACAGAATGCAAGGAAGAACAGAGAAGAGCAGAGGGGTAAGGGGACGCAGAGGGGAAGCAGAGGGGTAAGGAGACAGACAAGGAGACTCCATGTTGAGGGCAGAGCATGACACAAGGCTCAAACTCAGAACCCTGAGACCATAACCTAAGCCAAAACCAAGAGTCAGATGCTTGACCAACTGAGCCACCTGGACATCCCTATGTTTTATATATTTTTAATATTACAAGGTATATGTAATTTTAAAATATATAAACATATATATTTATATATTCCACTTAACTTCATATTTAAAATCTATTCTATATAATAATGGCACCATTACAACTTTCTTCTGATTAGCATTTATTTGGGATAATTTTTTCATGTAAATTTAATTTAATTTAAAGTAAATTCATCTTTGCTGTGTCTTTATGTTTTAAGTATGAGTCTTCAGACAGCATACAACTGGGATTTTAAAAATCCAGACTGACCATTTCTGTCTTTTAATTGCAGAGTTCACTCTGTTTTCATTAATTGGGATTACTGACCTATTTGAATTTATTACACCTAATTCATGCACCTGAAGCTTGATTTTCTTTCTCTTTCCTTTTTTTTATTTCTCTATCCCCTTAACTCCTTCCAGAAGCATTTCCTGAGCTACTACAATATTGCTTGCATTATTTCTGGCTTTGTAGATCAGACCCAAAGAGGAGAGACAAAACCTTTGCTCTCAAGGAGATTACATTCTAGTGGGAGAGGACAATGAATGGGTAAGTAAAAATTCAATAGTACTGTAAATAGATGTTAATAGCGATATAAAAAATTATATTTTATTCTGTCTTTATTCTTTTCAAAAAATCAGTTTTTCTTCCCAGGCTACAAAAGTAGCTTTGCAATGGGTCTTTCCTCCTATTTCTCCTACTCTGATTCTGATGCATATACTTCACTGGTATTCTTATAATTCAAATATTACAAGCTTCAGACCCTCAGCATCTCCCTGTTGACTTTTTCCACTGAACAAAAATACCTTAGCCTGACATTCAAAGTCCCCTACAAAATGGCTCGGCCTATGTTTTCTAGCTCTTTCTTCCATATATCCTTATATATCCTCCAGCTAAATGAAATAGTTTATTTTTATTACCAAACACATTTTTTTTTCCTGCCTCTTACTCTACTTTCTCATCTCCTCCATTGGATTCTCTCTCCTTTCCACTATTTATCAAAGCATAATTTGAAATGTTACTTTCCCCAAACACCCTTCATAATTCCATATATTTGTATGCTCTCCCTTTTCAGAATTCTATAGCACTATTTTTTACTTTTTTTATAGGGTACCATCCTAATTTATTCACTTATTATAGGGTCAATGTCTTAATGACAGGATTTTTTCTTTCTCATTTTGATTCTTTTTCATTTTGATTTTTAAACAGTGCTAGGTACACTGTCGTGAAAATAACACATGAGCATAAATAACTCTTTGTCTTTCAAATTTTTATTTAAATTCCAGTTAGTAAACATACAGTACACTATTAATATATGAAGTAGAATTTAGTGATTCATCATTTACATACAATGCCAACTGATCATTGTAACAAGTGCCGTCCTTAATACCCATCACCACCTAACCCAGCCCCCTGTCAGCATTGCACTAATGGGTATTTACCTAAAGGATTCAAAATACTGATTTGAAGGGACACATGCACCCTTATGTTTTTAGCAGCATTATCAACTATAGCCAAATTATGGAAAGAGCCCAAATGTCCATCTACTGTTGAATGTATAAAGAAGTTGTGGTATATATATCTATATATATCTATATAAAATATTACTCAGTCATATAAAAGCATTAAATAACTCTCAGATTAAATTAACAGTTGTGTCTAAGCTTGGCTACTACCTTATACTATCTTTATCCTAACAGGCAAAAATGCTAATAAATGGTCAACATATAAAAAACTGTTGCCTCATTCTGGAGAAAATTGTTTTGATAAGTAAACATCTCAAATGATTAAATAGCTTCAGTTAAATTGCAAAAATTAAGTAGACAAAAGAAATATATTGAAATATATCCATATTTACTTAGTTCAAGTGATGAGTAAAAGTATATCTTGCTTGCTGGGAGTGGGAGATGTCAGAAGGGGAGAAGGGAAAAGCCTGAAGAGTAATTAATTTAGATATGACATATTAAGAGTTCCTTGAAAACGTGGCCACATTATTCACACATTCATTCAACATTTTTCAGTGAACATGTATGAAGTACCCACTGCATGCAAAGCAAGCACTGTGCTAAGCCCAGGGAGTACAAAGATGAATAAGATTTAATATTTCCCTTCAAGTAGCTAGAGCTTAGTGAGAAAAAAGATAAACAAACAATTTGAGGAAAATGTTGTAAGTATTACAACAGAAAGATCTACAAAGTAAAACTGGAGAACTCAGGCAGGAGGCTCTGTAAAGGTTTCAGGTGAATTAGTTCTTCTACTGAAAAAACAGCATGAAACCTGGAAAAAAGCAGGCCTTTATGCTTCCATAAATACTATGCCCTCTTTAATTTGCAGATATTATAGTGATAAATTGATATTATAAATAGTATTATTGTCATATTATGGAGGTATCACTACCTTCTGCATGTACTGCTTTAAGATATCTTATGAACTTCTGATTAAGCATCACAGTGGATGCATGCATTTATTTATTCATCATCCTTACAAAAACCACACTAAACTGGAAGTGAAAGAATTTTAAAAATTATAAACCCATAAAGGTGGAAAAAATAGGAGAGGAAAAGATAGCAGATAAGCAACATCAAAACCATTTCTGAAATGTTGGAAGATAGATAGATAAATTGCGACTGCTTAGCAAACCAAATAAAGCTGAAACCTCATCCCAAACTGAAGGAAGTCAATAGGAAACTGGCAATTCTACCAAAAAGCCCAGAAACTCTCAGGATATGGAAATACCAGATATAGCTGAAGGTGAGATATTAATATAGTGGGGAAATGGTGTATGAATAAAACAAGAGGATTACTTGGATATTTACCTAAGAAATAGACACCAGATCCCTTCTCTTACCCCAACAGAAGATCAGAGGTTTATACTATAGGGGTTTGTATAGCTAATGACAGGGTGAGATGTTCTACTGAGTAACAGGGGATGAAGTACAAAATGCTGTACTGAATGGTGAAAGCTGTGGGTCATTTGCTGCCTCAGTTTCCAGAACATGGACCACTAGGCTTTTACCCTCCAAGCATAAAATTAGAGAAGTCCTCTCTAGACAAACTGGAAGGCCCAGAGAGAACACGTAAAATATTAGATTTAGGGTCTCTCAATTAGAAAGCTATGTTACTACCTATTCACATGGTAATAAAGCTTACTAGTTAATATATTTCTAAGTAGGCTTTCCAAATAAATATGAGGCCCTTACTCTTATATGTAGAAAGCTAGCGAAGGATCACCAAATGTGGAGAAATCTTCTAGCACGAAAGAGGAAAAAAAAAAAAAAAACACACAGATTCTGGAATCTGAATGGTATACTGTTTCTGTACAGAAACATGAAAACTAAAAGATAATTAAGGAAAGTTTTCAAATTTTTGGTGTATCTGAGGAAAGGGGTAATAGTTAAAGAATAGACACAGAGATTATTAAAGGGAGAATATATGGAAATTCAAATAAGTGATTCAGTATGTTCATCCACTGATCTAAAAGAAAAAAATCCATCATTTTTTAATGTTTAAAGCATGATTGCAAGAAACTCTGAAAGGAAATATTTAAAATAAATTCTATTGACAAAGTTTTGCTAATTGATTTATTTGAAAAGCTCTTGAAATACACTGACATACTTCTTCAATGACAGCTAGATTATGTAGAAAGAATTGTTGCTTATTGGAGGTGTCATTTATATCTGATTCTCATTACTGAAATAAATGTTATAGATATCTTGAAATTGTGAAGCAAAATAAGAGAAGGAGTATTACTTTTAACCTTCCTCCTAAAATAAAAACTGGCTAGAACTTAAAATTCTAGCTATAACTGCTAGGTTCCCTGAGTCTCTCAAAAATCTAGCAATAAAACTTCAACTTGGACTAGTTTGAGTGGCTACCTCTTCCCTGTAATAAATAATACCTATATGTGCAATAAAACATAAGCAATATAAATAGGACAAGATTTCATGAGAAACTTCCCTATTTAGCTACTTAGTGATTGTTCATTAATTAAAAGCCTTTGATTACATTTTTATTCCTACAGGAAGAGTCTGCTAGGATATAAAGAAATACTTTCTTCTTCACCTCAGTGTAGCTTCAACTCAAATCTTCCTAAAGTTCTTCAAACCTACTAGCTCATAAATTCATACTTCAGCAAGGAAGCCTGTTATGGGAAACTGGCCTGCTTTGGGTAAATCAAAATGAGAAAAAAAAAGTTACATTGTGGGCCAAGAATGCACAAAAGGTTCAGTGTCCAGCTAAAAAGTAAAATAGATTTATTTAGTAAACACAACTAGCAACCCCTTATTTCCAAAATCAATCTCTTTAACTTTACATATGCTATTTTCCAAAATTAAATAAATTTAACTAGGTTATTATTTTGTCCCTTTCCAGTTACCAGCAAACTAAGCAAATGCTCATTTCAGCACAATGAAAACTCAACAATTGGCTCAAAATTCACAAACCTATGTCTAAAATCAGTGTCTGAATCCCTACAAATAAAAAACATAAAACCTAGTATTCTCCTCAGCAGGAATAATCATTTTATATACCCAAAGTATCCTATCCCAAAGCAAAAAATAACCATTTGCAAAAAGTTCTCATGGTACAGATATATACAACAATTCCAAAATTAAAAGCATCAAAAGTTCTAAATTGTTGATGCAACCACTAGCTTAACTAGGAAACATTTCAAAGTTCTGGGTTTCTTTTGAGAGGATACTACCCTGCCTCAAGAGCAGAGAGAAGGAATTCCTAATATGTTACCTTCTTAAAAGCTGGATGAAAAAGATGCTAGTTTGCAATGGGAAAGTTTCCTATATATACATTCATATATTTTATGGTCTATCATTTGTTAATTTTTAAATTACTTGATATAATGGAGAATTTTGTTTGTTTCTCACTGAGGTAAACCTCTGGATTTAACTCAGGGTCATGTCCATCAAAGCCTTTCTGGGGCAAAAAATGAGCCTGTACAAATAAGACAATTCCAAGATATTTTCTAATCTTAACCAAACATTGTCCTTTCCTCCTCAGCCTGAAAGTATAGGGTAAATTAATTCCAATACAAGAACCATTACAAAATCATTTTAGAAGACCCTTGAGAACAGTAAAATTGGCTTCATTATCTCGGTGTACTCACATATTTTGTGCACAGGCTCAGGACATAAGGAGTCAAAACTACCTCTGATGCTTGCTGACAGATTGGAGATGAACTGGATTCCACAGGGGTGCACATGCCAAGGACATCTAGAAGACAAATGATAAAAAATTAAAATCTCCAGTTTCTGTCTGTGTAGACACAAGAGCAAATCTGAGATTTTTAAACTCTGAGTGTACCATCAAGAAAATCAAGTCCATTTTCCTGTTATGCTCTGTTATGTTTCAAGATTTCAATAAAAAAAGCATCATACTCTTTATAATTAAAGCTTTAACTCATTCACAGAAAGAACATCTTATAATGTCTAGTAGTGTGGTTAAGAAGCAAGATTTGAGTAGCTGATATCAGCTGAAGTCAAATTTCTTACATATAAAAACGGAATACTAGCACCCGCTTTATGATGAAGATGCAGAGATTAAACCTGACATAGTATCTGACATATGATTTTAAAAATATAAGATGTATTATTTTAATCACTAATCCCCAATCACTCAAAATGCACATATACATAAGAACCACCCCTCATATTCCCTTTGCAGGTGTATCCCTTTTTAATTAATGAAGGCAATTATTGTAGAATATTGTCCTATAGTCAAAAGGAGAAAAGGAGAAAGATTTAATGGAAAAACAAAGAGACTTCAATGAATTTAGGGACTACCTCAAAACTCAAAAACAAAGAATCTTGAATGAGTTTAGGGAATACCTCAAAACTCAAAATCAAAAATAGTAGCAGAGTCCTTACAAATAGAAAACGAACAATATAGCACTTGTAACATCTAGTATAAGCAAGATCAAGTGCTAGGAGCCACACTATGTCCTGGAAGTTCCCTCTATCTCATACAGTGTCACTGGACAGGTAGAACAGACTCCTCAGCTCTGTATTATCCTCAGTTTCTCCAAAATCAAAATCAAAGAAAATGGATATAAGTGAGTAATTTATTTGAATGCCATCCCAGAAAATGTGATCAAGGGATATGGGAAGTAAAACCAGAAGAAGAACAAATAAATACAAGGATATATAATCAAGTCAGTGCCACTGGTTGCTTAACCTAGCAAGACCTTCTAAGAAGCCTTATGAAACAGACTTTAGCATCATGTCCCCAAAGGAAGAAAAGGAGAACCATTAAACCATAGGTTCCCATTCCACAGAGTCCCAAAGGGCACTCTGAATGTTGCCACCTACTTTGTAATTCCAAGTTGCTCATGTATGATTGCCAAACAGTTTCCTACAGGTGGTCTCATACCATTTGTGAGTGAGGCATTATTAATTTGTATCTACATGAAATAAAACAAAGATTGAATGCAACTAATGGCAACAGCCACAGTTAAAATAAGTATTGAGAATTTAAAATAATGTATTAGAGTTGACCATACTAAAATCAGTGTAATAAATCACATTAATAGAGCTAAGGGGGGGGGTGGGGAAACAGGTTCTGGTTTAACACAGTGACATAGGAAGACTCTGAACTCACCCCTTCACAGAACACACCAAATTACAATTAATATAATAATTCCTTCTAAAGAAGAACTGAGGGCTGACTGAACAGCTACTAAACAACCAAAGATTGAAAGAATAGCAAAATGGCAAGAGACTGAGACACTGTAATCTTCTTCTGGTTTTACTTCCCATATCCCTTGATCACATTTTCTGGGATGGCATTCAAATAAATTACTCACTTATATCCATTTTCTTTGATTTTGATTTTGGAGAAACTGAGGACAATACAGAGCTGAGGAGTCTGTTCTACCTGTCCAGTGACACTGTTCCATTTCATGGAACCCCCATCCCTAGGCTGCCAACTGCAGTAGGAAAGGATAGTACTAAGGGACCAGAAACAGAGCTCTTTATCTTTGGGCACAGAAAAATAGCCATGGCTTAAAAGAGAAATTAGCATTTAAGAGACAACATACACTTAAGCCTCCATGACTCTTAATCTCACAAAACAAACTGAGGGTTGCTGGGGGGAGGGGGTTTGGGAGAAGAGGGTGGGATTATGGACATTGGGGAGGGTATGTGCTTTGGTGAGTGCTGTGAAGTGTGTAAACCTGGTGATTCACAGACCTGTAACCCTGGGGATAAAAATATATGTTTATAAAAAATAAAAATTAAAAAAAAAAAAAAAAAAAAAGAGACAACATACAACTTCACCAAGTGGCAAAGGAGCTGCAAGAAAGCTCTCCAGATCAGAGGAAATGGAAAACGATGAGTTTATATTCCCACCTTACTTTAAAAGCCTTTACAAGAATGGGATCTAAATACTGTGGCAGGCCCTCCAGTCCTCTCAGTGAGTTTGCCACTTCAGAGAGCTTAGGGTTCATAAGCATATACCAGCTGCCTGTGGTCTGGGACACAGAAAACAAGCTACAATTCTGTGGGGATATGTGGGGGGGTATTTTGTTTAGTTTGTTTGTTTGTTTGTTTTACTTTTTAAAATTTGTCTTGTGTGGTTTTGTTTTTCTCTTTGGTTTTATCCTTTTCCTGTTCTTTTTGTTTGTTTGTTTCTTCTTCACTTTTTTCTTCTTAAAATTTTTTTCTCTTAATTTACTATTTTATCATTATTTTTTCATTACTTTTTCTGTAAAAAGCTGTGGTTTAAAAGAGTAATTAGCATATATAGCCACAGCTCCAGCCAGTCCACAAAAGTTACCACGTACATAGTCTGCATAGGGGACACTATACACAAGACCCCTTCTCCAAATTTAGAAGTAGCCATTTTGCCTAACCCATAGAAACAACCGCAGAAAGCCAAGCAAAATGGAAAAACCAAGGAATATGCTCCAAATGAAGGAACAAGGGAAAAACTCAGAAAAAGAACTAAATGAAACAAAGATAAGCAATATGTCTGTTAAAGAAATTAAAGTAATGATTGTAAAGATACTCACTGATGAAAAGAATGGAAGAACTCATTGGGACCTTCAATAAAAAGATAGAAAACACTAGAACCAATCAGAGTTGAAAAATACAATAACTGAAATAAAAAAACACACTAGAGAGAATCAACAGTAGAATAGAGGAATAGAGGATGCAGAAGACCATGAAGACTAGCTAATGGAAAGTACACAAGCTGAACAGCAAAGAGAAAAAAAAATTTTTAAAAATGAGGATTGATTAAGAGAGCTTTTGAACATTAGGTAAACACACATTCACACTAAAGGAGTCCCAGAAGAAGAAGAGAGATAGAGGGTGTAGAAAACTTATTTGAAGAAATTATATCTGAAACCTTCCTAACCTAGGGTGTTTCTATATAATAACAGTAGTATTTCTATATAATAGCAATAGCAGCTGTTATTATAATCAGTAGTGTTTCTATATAATAACAACAAAGTTGAAGAGACATTTAGGAAGTCATCCACCTATAAGTGCACCTAAAATAATAAAATATCTAGGAACAAACTTAAGACCTATACTCTTAAAACTCTAAAGGGAGAAGCATGATATATTCAATGTGATGAAAGGAAGAAAACTACAACCAAGAATACTCTACCAAGTAAGTTTGTCATTCAGACTTGAAGGAGATATAAAGTTTCCCAGACAAACCACCGCTAAACCAGAATTACAAGAAATGTTAAAGGGATCTCAAGTGGGAAAAAAGGGGTCATAATTAGAAATAAGAAAAATATGAATAAAAAGATATAAACTATGATAACATATACATTAAAATGTAGAGAAGTGGGTATAAAAAGAAGAGAAGGAGGAAAAGAAAAAGAACTCTTAATTTTATTTGTGTTTTTTTTCTTGTTGTTTCTTGGTTTTGTTTGTTGTTTTTAGAATGTGTTTGAACTTAAAGGACTAACCCATAGAAACAACCACAGAAAGCCAAGCAAAATGGAAAAACCAAGGAATATGCTCCAAATGAAGGAACAAGGGAAAAACTCAGAAAAAGAACTAAATGAAATAAAGATAAGCAATATGTCTGTTAAAGAAATTAATGATTGTAAAGATACTCACTGAAGAAAAGAATGTAATATAATTAAAGAATATAAAGAATATATAAAGAATATAATTCCACTCATAAATGGAATCTTAAACAAACAAACAAACAAAGCAAAATCAGAACTATAAAGAGAAAGAACAAATTGATGCTGGTCAGAGGGAAGGGGAATATGGCATTGGGCAAAATATGTGAAAGGTAATGGAAGATACAAGTCTCCAGTCACAGAATAACTAAGTCACTGAAATAAAAAGCAGAGTATGAGGAATACAGTCAATATTGTAATAGCAATTTAATCAGTTTTATGTTAGCTATACTTGTGGTGAACATAGCATAATGCATAAACTTGTCAAATCAACAAGCTGTACACCTGAAACTAATGTAACATTGTATGTCAACTAATTTCAAATAAAAACATTTTTTGAAGGAGTGTAATAACAAAAAAATGATCATCTCAATTGATGCAGGAAAATGGTTTTATGAAATCTAATACCCTTTCATGATAAATACATTCAACAAATTGAGAAGAAATTTCATGGTAAATAAACATTATAAAGGGCATTTATGAAAAACTCATGGCCAAAATTATAGTCAATAATGAAAGACCTAAAATTTCCCCCTTAAGGTTGACAAGATGATGATGCCCATTTTCACCATTTGTATTCAACACTGCACTGGAGGCTCTAGCCATGGTAATTAGGCATGAAAGAAATCTGTCCAAATTAGAAAAAAAGGAAGAAAATTACTTTCATTCATGGATAAAACTTGGTTGTAGGTTGTAAAACTCCTCTGTGCCCATGCCTGAAACCAGCCTTTAGCAAGACTAGATGTCATACAAGTCACATTTAAACTTTCAGTAACACTGCTTTGGATGAGAGGGAAGGATAATAAAATCTATCTTTGATTGCTCTCCACTTCTTATGATGCTGAAACTTCCATGTCATTGTACATTTAAAAATAAAAGTAAGGCTAGGCCTAATACAAAGGTCAGCTCTAACTTTTTCACAAGAATGCAAAATAAGAACTAACTTCCTCAATTCCCAGAAGCCATGATTCTATAGAAACCAGCAGTCAGTTGTTGATCTTCCCACAGACATCAAGCACCCTTGATCCTTGGATGCCTTCCGGAAGAGTCCCTAGAGCTCCCTTTTGGTCAATGTTTTTATCCACCCAAATAGTTTATTATAAGAGACAAACCAATTTATGCCTCTCCTTCTATAATGGAGGGAGAGGAGGAAAAATTTATATGGGAGAGTGTATGAGAGTATGTGTGTGATGTATAACTTTTTTTCTTTTTACTTTGGTTGAACGGGCTACTTTATTCCAGACATGTGTTGATAGTATAAATTTATTATAAGTACTCACCACAGGATTATTTTCTAATTATCATTGTCTGTATGCATTTGAAAGATATAATAAAAGATGTCACTATTTCATAGCATTTTACCAAGAACACCATGGCTGTATATGGTATCCTTTTTAGAATTATGCATAACTACTGTAGGTGCTGAGTACTATATATGTATATATTACCCAGGCAATTCAATAATTTAATAATTTTACAGTTTTGTTTCTGGGCTCTAAAGGAACAAGGCTACAGGTGTAACACCCTTTTTATGGGATCTTACTGAGATCAGAAAGGAATAGTTATTCATCGATTAAGGCAAAATGAATCTAAGATTAATTTATTGAGCTATAAACCATAGTGCACTTGTGTGCTATTGTTTGTTTACACACAAGAAGAAAATTATAGATAACACTTAGAAAAAAATACTGACATCAAGAAATATTTGTGTTTATTTATTTTAGGAACTACTGAACATTCACCCATACAATACCAACACTAAACACAAACGCACTTAGACCCACACACACTTTATCAGTTAATGTCCTCTTTTTATTCAATGATGGTTCTGTTTTAAAAATTAATTAAAAAAAAGAAAATTAATAAACAGTCTGAAAAAAAACAGTCTGAAAATACAGGGCATCAGATGTTAAGAACAAATCTATGCTTTACACTTAGAGTAAAGCTAATTCATAAAAGAAACACATTGTATATTTGACTATGCAGCAAGTGAGTACAGGCTAAAATGGGTAACATGAATTTAAAACTTCTTATTAATGGTATAATATGTGCAACTGTAGAATCATCATTACTAACTATCCATCTATTATGGGTGCATTGTATACTAGAACTCTGAAAAAATAAAAAGACAAAAATTATGCTCTTTTAGACCTTGAGGCTAAAAGGGAAAACAAACTCACAGAATTGAAATAGATGAATGTAACTGCATGTGCAGACATATTTGATACCTCACATAAACATAAATTCATTCCTTTAGATTTCATTTGTATTAACTGAACCCACAGCCAGGTATGGCAGGGGAAACACAGGTGAATGGGAGAGATATCTGACTCCATGACTAATTGGTCTTAATGCATAAATCTTTAAGGGCATATATGGACACCAAAAAGGCAGAGATGAACAAGCATAAAGAGTGCTGACCCACTAGCCCTAAATATACAGTGATACCTACTAAACTAATATTAATAACTCCTATATTTTCATACCTCAGCTTCACTGAGGTACACAAGTCATGTTTTCATTCTCTAGTTATAATTCTGGATCTTTGATCCCAGAGACCCACTATACTGCTATCATCCAAATTTCCTTTAGCTCTAAGAGTGTGGAAAGAGGGCAACTAGTGTCTAACTTTGTCTGATCAGCCACTTGTGACCTCCCTGATAACATCCTTGCATACCCAGAACGAGGATTCCTACTACTATTTAGTACATGGATTTTTCTTCTTGCCCAGAGACTCTGTGAATAACACAGAGGGAGTCAACATTTTCCAGCCTTCCCTGCAGTTAGAGGGGGCCATGTAAATGAGTTATGGACAGAGGAGTATGAGTGGAAGTGATGTAGATATGCCACCTTAATCTCCAGCTCCTAGAGCAGACTGCACAAGGCACCACCCTCTATTTTTCTACCTACTGCCTATGGGACAGCAAGGTGAGCTTGTATCAATATGTTGAAGATAGAACTATTATAGTAGGGTAAGTCCTGAACTTTCTGTACTTATTTAATCATGAACTAAGAACAAAGAATTTCCCCTTCAGTCCTTGGTCACTTGAAAATAGTCTAGCAACCAAATTCCTAAAAGCTGAATAAACAAGACAGATATCTCTAGTTTTTGAAAGATCACATTACACCACTTTGCTTTTATGAAATATCTAAATATGTGTTTTTGCTAATCAAAAGGAATCCAAGGGGATTTACACTTTTATGAAAATCAAAAATAGTTTGAATTGTGTTGCAGCAAGCAGTTTAGAGGTAGTGTGTACCCTCAGCAGTAAGAGTGGCCCCCCACCAAGCTCCTTCCTTAAAAACTAAACTCAGCATCTAAGCATCAAGCTACTATAGCTTGAACTAAGTCTGTGAGTATCTGTTCTTAGTCTCAGTTTATTTTGTGCATCCTTTATCAAGATGTGTCCTAAGGTTATCAGAAAATGCTGAGAGGTTATTTTTTGTGTCTGGGAATGCTCAAAAATTTTTCACATAAATTAATGGTAATTATTTCTTTACACCATTTTGGCTTATGAAAATTTTCATAGGAACACTACTTTCACATTGCAGGGGAACCTGCATTATGTTGTGCTTGTCTGTAAGGAACTAAGACCAAGAAGAACTGAGAGTAGAGAGAAGGCATAATGGATTGATCAAAGGAAAAGTAAGTTGAAAGATAGCACTCTTCTTTGAAGCAAAATTGTTCTTTTTCTAAACTGATTTTGCTTATGATTCTACATCACACCCACCCACATGACAGACCACTATCAACCCCACCCCTGTCCCCTGTTCTAGCTCCTGGACTGTCCTACACCGTATTTGCCAGTTAATGCTTTTCTAGACCCAACTCTCAAATTGCCTGCATAGGAAATCTTATCTAGGTAACAACTATATCCTTTGATCTTTGATCACTTCTTTTCAGCATCCCTTGGCATCTACACATACTCCATTAGTGTGAGACAACTCTTTGTCATGTGTTGGATTTCCTTGTGAGTGCCTCAAAGACAGGAATCATTATTTTTGGCATCCCTATACCTCGTCCAGAACTGTGCTCAGAATATAAGCTTAGAAATATTTGTTAAATCCATTCTAAATAACTGACTTATTACTATTTGATAAAGTTTTTGTTTCAAACTTTTATTTTGTCTTTCCAATAAGATTTCAAAGTTGCTTGAAGTCAGGGCTAAATTATGTATTCTTTCCCCACATTATCCTACTTTTGTGACAAGCATTAAGTAGAAAACTAAATAAACTATTAAGCAATCATGTGGATTTCACTTTAAATAAATGCTCAGAGAATAGCTGGGAAATTAAAGGCTATTTAGGAAAAAAAAGAAAAATGTGTATAATCTATAGTTATTTTTCACTTTCCCTCTAATTCTGAGATATTTTCCTGGGCAATGGGTAGAAAGAAAATGTCAGAAATCTTCAGGAACAGGTATTGAGACAGTACTCCTAAAAATGTCCTCTTACTTCACATAGAAAATTAAAATAGACAACAGGCATTCTTTCCATTTCTAATAGGTGTGTAGTTAACCTCCTACTGAAAAGTCATCACCCTATTAAAAATATACTTCCCATTAATTCTAACACTAGTCACTTTTTCTTATATTATCCCATATTTGCCTACCACATAGCATGCCATTCATTGGTAAAATTATCTTTATAATAAGAAAAAAAATGTACCTGAAGCTACGTTAGTGTATGCTTCTTAAGATCATCTATTTCATTTATTAATTGTTTGCTGCCTTATCAGCCTTTTTATTTTAATTTGGATTCCTATATAAATATGTCCATAGGAAAAAGGCTATTTATGGATAAATCAGTTTTTCAGTATATATAATGGTATCTTGTTCATTTATCATAATAAATTGACATTCTAGGATATTCATTAATAACTATAAGATTTGTTAAATGTGTACTTCTACACAAAGACTGAGCCCCTGGCTACATGATTACAATGTGGATCATGGTCAACTGAACAAGGTAATACCACCCAATGGAAAGCATCATGTTGGCCATCCAAAATTCTTCTTGGGATAGCCAAACTATTGTAGACTTTACATCTCTTAAATACCTGACAATCTACTCATTTCAGATCTTATCCGCTGAAGAAGTAGTTTCACTAGATTCCTCTTGATCTTGGCTCTAAGCCAGAGGTACCTCCAACAGAAACTCTGTTTTATTCCTGTTTGTATCTCTATTATGGACTGAATATTTGTATTCCTCTAAAATTCATATGTTGAGAATCTAATCCCAAATGTTATGGTATAATGATGTAGAGCCTTTGGGAAGTGATTAGGACATGATTGTGGAACCCTCATGTATGGGATTAGTGCTATCATAAAAAGGACCCCAGACAGCTCTCTTCCCTCTTCCATCATGTAAAGACACAACAAGAAGTCAGCCATCTATAAATCAGAAAGTGGGCCCCTATATGACACCAAATCTGCCAGCACCTTGATCTTGGACCTCAGACTCCAGAACTGTGAGAATTAAATTTCTGTTGTATATAAGCCACCCAGTCTATGGAATTTTTGTTAGAGCTACCCAAATAGAATAAGACAATCCCTACTGTTCAAAAAAGTTCTAGACAAAGTAGGTAACCAGTATGAACATTTTGGATTGTTTACTGATTTACTGTAGGTTTTAAATTCATTGTTTCCCCTTTATCTTAACTAGTTATGGAGGGTTATAGAGATTAGAGGTGGTGGGAAAGAAGAAATGTGCTTAACAGAAGAACTATGATGTATCAGGCATTGAGGTGAGTAACAATCATGGAAGTGGATGTTATCTTATTTCCATTTTACAAATGAAGAATTTATAGTTCAGAGGAATTATTTGCTCAGCATAATGGTAGTAATATAAATATAATTGGTGGGATTTGAATTCCAGAGATTTTCTGCTTACCCTCCTGTACTTCTACCAGTCTCTACACAGTTTAACACCATCACATCACAGAATTCCTGTACAAAATAAATACACTAAATATTAACAAGATTAGTGGCTCTAGTGTTGTTCTCTGAGTTAAAAGAACTATAACAAGTGGTAAGTAGGTGGAACTTTATGACTTCTCTTACTTCTTCCTACCTACCCTCTGTATTTCCCCTAAAACTTTAAGGCAATAATTTAGGAGGCCTAACGCAGGAGTTTTTATTTTAAAACTGTATCTATATTACCTACTTAAAAGAGTCAAACTATATCCCTTTTGTTTTCTATGAATTAGGAAAAGATACATGGGGGGGGGATATCAAATATAATTTTACTGAAAGAGGGCAAGAAGGCTAAAGAACACCAGGGAGAAAAGATCTTAGTAGCTTTGAGGTTGAAGAGAGGTATTTGGAACTTCCCTGAGATGTCATTTGAGTTAGAAGTTATGCATTGCCCCTTCAGATCACTACATTTGTATCTTCAGGGTAATAATACAACATGCACCTGAATGTTTATAGCAAAAGTGTCCACAATAGCCAAACTATTGGAAGAGCCTAGATGTCCATCAACAGATGAATGGATAAAGAAGAAGTGGTATATATATGCAATGGAATACGATGCAGCCATCATAAACCCCAGACATCTTGCCATTTGCAATGACATGAATGGAACTAGAGGGTATTATGGTAAGCGAAACAAGTCAATCAGAGAAAATTATCCTATGACCTCACTGCTATGAGAAATTTGGGAAACAAAACAGAGGATCAAAGGGGAAGGGAGGGAAAAATGGAACAAGATGAAACCAGAGAGGGAAACTCTTAATCTCAGGAAACAAACTGAGGGCTGCTGGATGGGAGGAAGATGGGAGGGATGGAGTGGGTGAGTAATGGATATTGGGGAGGGTATGTGCTATGGTGAGAAAAAAATATAAAATTTTTTTAAAAGCTATGCATTGTGTAAATATGCCCTCTATTTTGATTTTTTCTAAATTCTACTTTATTCTCTAAAGTTCATGTGTTGGTGGAGTTTTATTTTGAGGGAACTCAAAGAAGAGGACCAGATAACTAATAAAGATATTAAATTAAGAGACATTCAAATTTTAGGAAAAATAATTCAGCACCAAAAAAAAAAAATCCTAGTATACAGTTGTCAAACAAATATTGAAATGTGTTTTAAAATAGTAGTCTCTCTGAGACATTGACATGACCCAGGTAAGCCCTGACCAAAATTTTTTAAACTGAGAGAAAGCTGCCCTAAGAGTATAGTATACAGTTTCATCAGCACACTTAATCTGAATCTAGAATTTTGGTACTAACTGTAACGTAAAGAAGAATGTATCAGAAAAGGTTAGATATGTGAGCTTCATTTTGTATTTCATTCCTGAATACAAATCAACAAATTCACTATTTGTATAAAACAAATAAAAATACATCTTTTAATGCTATTATTTTTGGCACTATTTTTCATATATGTATACACATATATATATATTTGATTTAAGAATTTGAACTTTTATTTTTTGCTAAAATATGTTTCATTAAGTAATATAGATCTTTTATTCATTCAAAAAAGTATTTATTGAATCTTAAGTATAACATGATAAACACTGAATCCTGTATGTTCAGGAAGATCAATGCAGATATTTGATGAGTTTATACTTCACAAGAATACATAGTTTAGGGGTGCCTGGGTGGCTCAGTGGGTTAAAGCCTCTGCCTTTGGCTCAGGTCATGATCCCAGGGATCGAGCCCCGCATCAGGATCTCTACTCATTGGAGAGCCTGCTTCCTCCTCTCTCTGCCTACTTGTGATCTCTGTCAAATAAATAAATAAAATCTTAAAAAAAAAAAGAATACATAGTTTATCAGGGAAAGACATATGATGGAGGACATTAGGAAAGGGAAGGGGGAACTGAAGGGGAAGGAATCAGAAGGACACACAAACCATGAGAGACCATGGACTTTGAGAAACACACTGAGGGTTTTAGAAGGGAGGATTGTAGGAAGATGGGTTGGCCTGGTGATGGGTATTAAGGAGGGCACATATTACATGGAGATGAATGTTATACATAAACAATGAATCTGGGAACACTACATCAAAAACTAATGATGTACTGTATGGTTACTAATATAACAATAAAAATTTTAAAAAATTAAAACTTACAAAATAAATTACAAAAATAATTTCATAATTTCAACCTGTGATATTGTTGGTTATTTCAACATCTTTACTTGCAATAAATTAATAATCCTATATTGGTCACCCAATTTTTTTCTGGCCATGAAGTACAGAAATTTGGAAACCACTGGAATCAAGGTATAAAAACAGGTCAAGAAACTATAGTAAATGGGAAGTCTTGGTCATGAGGAAATGAGAGAAATAGCATTTATAAAGCAAGAATGTTATAATCAGAGTAGATATCTTCATGGTTCAAGATCTGAAGAATAGAGTAGTTTGGCAGTGGTAAATCTTTTAGTATGAAACTAAGTACATAAGCTGTGAAAGTGTACTGAAGATAACTACAATTTGCTGTGGAGTTCTTATGTGCCAAATGTATCACATGTGTTATCATTACAATAGATAGATAGGACATATTATAGTTATCATTCTACAGGTGAAAGAAATAAGGCACAAAGAGATTAAGGAAATTTCCCAGTGTGACATAGCCAGAAGTGATTCAACCCAGCCTGTTTTCACAAATCAGTCCTTCAATTTTCATGCTTTGTAGTCTCCAATGGAAACGGTCATTAGAGTAATGGAAACCAAATACAGTTAGGCTAGGGAAGTAGATGGGTCATCAGTAGGATGGCATGAAGAAGACTGTGAACCAAGTTACAAGATCCCCATATCAGTTAATATACAGATGGCTTTTGGAGTTTGTTGGCCAATACAGCCTGAATATAAATCAAAGAACCCCAGAGAACAATGGCATATTTTCCCGGGAGCCAATGAGGTTATTTTTTTTTCTTTTTTACTCCCCAGAAGTAATTAAATTCAGTGGGTTAGTACCCCTGGGAAATATTATTCAAAATGCAGTTCCATGGAAATTTGCTCTATGATAGTAATTCCACCTTAGCAAGAAAGTGGTAGATTCATGATTTCACCTCTATTATCAAATAGAAAAGATTCTCCATTTTCCATCTCTATCAACAAGCTGGTAGGAGCTTTATTATTTTTGTATATTTTAAAATCTAGCACTATCACTTTGGTAAGTCTATCCTGGGAAATGGTGTCTAGAATCAATTGCAATGTAATAAACACATGAATCACTTTGTAATCATCAAACTGAATAAGCATTTTTGTTTTTTTTTTAAGTCAAAAGCACAATCAAGTTATCATTTTTAGAATGTGTATGTATTATTCACTAAACACTAATCTTAATTAATATATTTTA
Organism: Mustela nivalis; assembly: GCF_964662115.1. Classification (NCBI taxonomy): domain Eukaryota; kingdom Metazoa; phylum Chordata; class Mammalia; order Carnivora; family Mustelidae; genus Mustela; species Mustela nivalis. Next base: position 33,075,901 of record NC_139024.1, read on the forward strand.
CTAAAAATGATATAAACCTCTTCTCATTAATTCTCATGAAACCACATCCAACTTCTTTCTGTTCACCATCACCACCTTCTACTTTTACCACATTTCTCACATGAGTCTAACATAGAAAGCAAGTTTAGAAATTCTCCTAAAGAAATTAACACATTGGAATAGTCTTTCTTTCATCAACATTATTTAAATTTTATTTTTAGTACTGAGAATACTGAGGAAATTTACTTTCTGTAATTAATTTCTGTCTAATATGCAAAACATGTTAACTTCATAATTGTGATTTAACTATTTTTCTCACCAATTTCATCTGTTTATCCTCCCATAGCCATACACATTTTTAGTTACACACATATGTATTTTTAAAATTTTTTCATGAAATATAATACATATTTAGAGAAGTTTATAAGTGGCTGAGTGAATTATTATAAAGCAAAGCCCCACATAATTACCCTCTAGATCAAGAAACAGAACATTAATATCACCATTTGGAAAACTCCTTTTGAAAAAATACGTAATACATCTAGGAATGATCACCAGTGACTGCTAAGCTTACTGAAAGAAAGACAAGCAGATTCTACATTCTTTCTAATAGAAATAAACAAAACTATCTGTATTCTGCCCCCTACCCTCATGGAGCCTAAACCAAATCAAACCTCTAATTATAACTTCCAGTTTACAAAAAACACAGGAGAAAGGGGGACATTTAAACAATAGAGAGAGGCAATTAACAAATATCAAGACTAGAAAAACCTACAGGGCAAATAACCTAGTTTCTTCAAACAACAACAACAACAACAACAACAAAAAAAAAAGAGAATGAGAGCTTATAGACAAAAGGGAATTAATTGTAGGATAACCATATACTTTTTCATCCAAACAGGATATTTTAGAGAGCTAAAAGGGATACTATTGAAATAGGACTCTGGAGAATCTAGTATATACAGTCACACCACTCAAGAGGCATAGCAGTCAAATAAAAGAGGTTAGCCACTTTGTGGGTCCTAGTTTGAACAAATGAACTGTTAAATAATTGAGAATACCAGGAAAATTTGAATATTGATTGGATAATGGATGATGTTAAGAAACTAAATTTCTTAGTGTGATAATGGTATTGTATGTTTTTTAATGATATGTCTTATAGTTATGTAAAAATCTTCTACATTTGAAGAGCTAATGATATATAAGATTTGCCCAGAAATTATCCATGTTGTAGGTAGGCATAATGGGGTAATTAAGATGAAACAACAGTCCATAAACTCATAATTTATGTATTTTTAATCTATTACATAATATAATATATATAATATAATCTTATGTACTGCTCTAGCATATTAATTTTCCTTGTTATATTTTACTGTATGACTATAACATATATATTTTTCCATTCTAGGATGATTAGACATTTGGATCTTTTCCAGTGTTAGGTTATTACAACATATTATGGGGACAAGTTCATATATTCCGATTAGATGTGTACTTAGGAATGGAATTAGTATGTCAAAGGGTATGCATATCTTTAATTTTGGTTGATGATGCCAGTTTTTCAAATTGATTATTTAACTCATATCTTAACTAGCCCCACCTTCTATTACTATCAACATTAGGGGTTAGGATTTCAATATGTGAATTTCAGGGGGACATGGACTTCAGACCACAGCACTGCATAAAAGAATTTTGTATTGTTAACATTTGGTATTGTCTTTATCTGAATTTTAACCATTCTGGTGGATGTATAGTGGCACCATATGTGCTTTAATTTGGATTTGTAGTTGAGTACCTCTTCCCAAAGTAAATGGCTTGTATACAAAACAAGTCTATTTTTCTAAAATATTATCTCTTTTTTATTTATAGGTTTTCTTTTTAAATGTTCAGGATTTAAGCTTTATTTGATTGAATTTTGTGAAAATATCTACTCCTATTCTGTGGACTTATTCTTTCTCTTTATTAACACCATTGGTAAACAGTGATTCTTAATTTTAATGTTGTTTTAGTTTGAATTCCTCCAAACAGACCAAGACAGGCACTTTCATGTAGTAGTTTAATTAGGTAATGATCCTAGGTATTAAAGGTCAGGAGAATAGGAAGAGTTAGAGAGGAAAGGAAAGCTAATATAAAGGTGTGTTTTTTATATCACCACTCTAAGGAGGGCTTAATTCTGCTACAACCTCCTGAGAACTAGACAAATCCTTTACAGAACTTTTTCTGAAGGACAGGAGACTGAAGCATTTATCCTAGATCTTGCTCTACTGTTTTAGAACTGTGCTTAGGGCCATTAATACTTTCAGTGGTGTTTACACATTGGCTAAAAGAATCATTGGTAGTAGAAAAGGTCCCAGATAGAAACTATGAAACACTGTCAGAGAGGTGAGTATTAGTCACCATGGAACTATCCTTTTACCAGCTATGTATGGTTAATTAGAGATGGGTCAAGGGAATGACATAAGAACTAACAGCAACTGTTAAAATGTAGTCCAGTTTAATATTTTCACCATGATTAAAGCATTTTGTGTGCAGTTTTTAAAAAATCCCTAACCCAAAGTCACAATATTTTTCTATAACATTATTTGAAATATATTTTTTGGCTGTGACATTTAAGTATACTACCCTACTGAAATTCATTTTTGATTAGGGTATGATGTACAGTCAAGTTTCACTTTTTTCCACCCAATTCTTTCTGTACTATATATTGAAAAGTCAAATATTTACCCATAATGTCATCTTTGTTCTCATCAAGTATACAGACTATCAAGTGACTGACTAAAGGTGACTACAAATCCTTTGAAACTCCTCCCATTGAGAGGTAGAAAATATTTCCTGCTCCTTCCCATCCCCTTGAATCTGGGCTGACCCTATAACCTGCTTTGACCATTAGAATGTGGCAAAAGTGATGCTGTGTGAATTCCTAAATTAAACCCAAATATATGGGGAGTCTCTTCTTCTGTATGTTTGGAACACTCCTTCTTATAACTCCTTAGAATCTTGTGAGTAGGCCAAACCTTGTAGGAAGGCCAAATGGAGACTTGAAATGCTGTAATCAACAGATCTAGTGATCTCTCAGCTAAAGGCCAGCACTAACAGCTAGATATATGAATAAGCCACTTAAGAAATTCTGTCCTTGTTAAGATTCCTGAAGACTGAAGCTCCAGCTGACATCATTTTGAGGAAAAGAACCATTCTGCTGTATCCATAGAATCACGAGACAAAATAAATGGTTGTTGATGTTTAAGTCACTAAGTTTTGGGAGAATTTGTTACACAGCAATAGAAAATGAAACAATAAGCTTCTAGGCCCTCTGTTCTGCTCCATTGGTCCATCTGTCTATTCTAGCCACACAATCTTAATTCCTATAGCTTTATAGTTAATCTGGTAGAGCAATTCTTCCTATCCTGTTCTTCATTATTAAGACTGTCTTATCTATTTTGACAGTCTGTACCTTTATGCAGATTTTAAAATTTGCTTTTCTTTCAAGTCTCCAAAATTACCTTTTGGGCTTTTGACCTGAATTGCACTCAATCCATAAATAAATTTGGAGAGAATTAATATCTCTATAATACTGAATATTACAATTACAGTTCTCCATTTATTTAGGTCTTCTTTTGCATCTCCCAATAACATTTTATAATCTTACATATAGGTCTTCCACATTTTTGTTAGCTATGTGTTTAATTAATTCATATTTTTATGTTACTGATAGGTGTGTTATAAACTGCATTTCACCTAATTGTTACTGGTATATAGAAATACAGTTGATTTTTATATTATTCTTATATCCAGCAACCTTATTAAATTTGCATATTAATCCTAAAAATATTTCCATAGATTTTTTTTTACTTGATATGTATCCAACCATATCAAATAGAACTTTTATTTCTTTGTTTAAAGCCTTATTTCCTTTTCCTTATTTTTCTTTTTAATTCCTTATTACAAGTAAAACATTGCAACACTAAGTAGCATTTTTGTTTTACTCTTGATCTCAGATGAAAGAATTTTAACATCTCACCACTATGTATTATTTCCTGTAGATTTTTTGAAAACACTATATATCAGATTAAGAAAATTCTCTTTTCCTCCAAGTTTGCTAAGGCTATATATCATGAATAGATGTTGAATTTTTTTGCTCACTTTATTGAGGTAGCCATATCATTTTTCTTTTTTAATGTGGTAAATTATATTAATTAATTTTCAGATGTTAAATCAACCCTGAGTTCCTAGAATAAAACCTACTTAGTGCTGATATGTCATCCTTTTTATATATTTCAGGATGAAATTTATATTTCCTGTAGGATGAATAATAATGTGGTTACAACTATAATAGTGTATTTATCAACCTTTGCTATTAAGGTAGAGATATTATGATATGTGCTTCTGTCTTCTGATATTTCTGTTGAGAAGCTAGATGCCAATCTAATTAATGCTTCATTAGAGCTATTACAGGGGGAAAACGGCTTTAAAACATAAACAGGCAATCACGGAGCACCTGGATGGCTCAGTGAGTTAAAGCCTCTGCCTTCGGCTTGGGTCGTGATCCCAGGGTCCTGGGATTGAGCCCCACATCAGGCTCTCTGCTTGGCAGGGAGCCTGCTTTCTCCTCTCTCTCTGCCTGCTTCTCTGCCTACTTGTGATCTCTGTCTGTCAAATAAATAAATAAAATCTAAAAAAAAAAAAAAAAAAAGCAATAACAGCAGCTAGGACTTGAAGATATTTGAGTGAACAAAACAATTTTTGACTCACACTTCTCTTAGGACATCTTCAAATTTGCAGCACAGACCACAGAGGTGCTGAAAAGATGCATACAGTGACATTCTGATGCTCTAGCTTTCTGCAGTCTAAGGGATCTGGAGAGATAAAAATTGGAGTGTGGGACTACCAAAGCAGCCAGAACTTAACAGTCTAAGATCCTGGAGAAAGAATAACTGCAAAGAAATGAGCCCACGTAGGGATGATTCAATATCTACAAATCAACCAACCTAATAAGCCACATTAATAAAAGAAAGGATAAGAACCATATGATCCTCTCAATAGATGCAGAAAAAGCATTTGACAAAATTCAGCATCCATTCTTGATAAAAACTCTCAACATTGTAGATAAAGAAGGAACATACCTCAACATCAGAAAAGCCATATATGAAAGATGCACAGCTAATATTGTCTTCAATAGGGAAAAATTGAGAGCTTTTTCTCTATGGCCTTGAATCAGACAGGGATGTTCATTCTCACAATTACTATTTAACATAGTATAGGAAATCTTAGTCTCAGCAGACAATAAAAAGAAATAAAAGGCATTCAAATCAGCAAAGAAGAGGTCAAATTTCACTATTGCAGACATGATACTCTATGTAGAAAATCAATAAGCATTCACCAAAAAGTAGCTAGAACTAATATATAAATTCAGCAAAGTCATAGGATATAAAATCAATGTATAGAAATCTGTTGCATTTCTATACACCAAAAACAAAGCAGCAGAAAAGGAAATCAAGGTATCAATCCCATTTACAACTGCACCTAAAGCAATAAGATACCTAGGAATAAACCTAATCAAAGAGGTAAAAAGATCTTTACTCTGAAAACTATAGAACACTTATGAAAGAAATTGAAGAGGACCATGCTCATGATTTGGAAGAAAAAACATTGTTAAAATGTCTATACTACCCAAAGAAGTCTACACATTTAATGCAATCCCTATCAAAATATCACCAGCATTTTTCACATAGCTAGAATAAAGAATCCTAAAATTTGTATGGAACCACAAAAGACTCCAAATAGCCAAAGTAATCCTGAAAAAGAAAGACAAAACTGGAGGCATCATGACTCCAGGCTTAAAGGTATACCACAAAGCTGTAGTCATCAAGACAGTATGGTACTGGCACAAAAACTGGCACATAGATCAATGGAACAGAATAGAAAACCCAAAAATGGACACACATCAGTATGCTCAACTACTATTTAACAAAGCAGGAAAAAATATCCAATGGAAAAAAGAGTCTCTTCAACAAATGGTGTTGGGAAAATTGGAAAGCAACATGCAGAAGAATGAAACTGGATTACGTTCTTAAACCATCCAGAAAAATAAATTCAAAATCAAAGACCTAAATGTGAGAAAGGAAACCTTCAAAATCCTAGAAGAGAGGTGCCTGGGTGGCTCAGTGGGTTAAAACCTCTGCCTTCGGCTTGGGTCATGGTCCCATGGTGCTGGGATGTAGCCCTGCACCCAGCTCTCTGCTCAGGAGGGAGCCTGCTTCCTCCTCTCTCTCTGCCTGCTTCTCTACCTACTTGTGACCTCCATCTGTCAAATCAATAAATAAAATCTTTAAAAAGAAAAATATCCTAGGGGCGCCTGGGTGGCTCAGTGGGATAAGCCGCTGCCTTCCGCTCAGGTCATGATCTCGGGGTCCTGGGATCGAGTCCCGCATGGGGCTCTCTGATCAGCAGGGAGCCTGCTTCCTCCTCTCTCTCTCTCTGCCTGCCTCTCTGCCTACTTGTGATCTCTCTCTGTCAAATAAATAAATAAAATCTTTAAAAAAAAATGTTAAAAAAAATATAAACAAATAAAAAATAAAAAAAAAAAGAAAAATATCCTAGAAGAGAACACAGGCAACAACCTCTTTGACCTTGGCTATAGCAACTTCCCACTAGACTCATTGTGGGAAGCAACAGAAACAAATGTAAAAATGAACTACTGGGACTTAATCAAGATAAAAACTTCTACACAGTGAAGGAAACAATCAACAAAGCTGAAATGCAACCTAAATAATAGGAAAAGATATTTACAAGTGACATATCTAAGAAAGGGTTATAATCCAACATCTAAAAAGACCTTCTCAAACTCAACACCTAAAAAACAAATAATCTACTTGGGAAATGGGCAGAAGACATGAATAAACATTTCTCTGAAGAAGACATCCAGATGAAAAGATACTCAACATCACTCACAATCAGGGAAATACAAATCAAAACCATAATGAGATACTACCTCACACCTGTCAGAATGGCTAAAATTAACAACACAGGAAACAACAGAGGAGGAGGCAGAGAAAGGGGAGCCCTCTTACACTGTTGGTGGGAATGCAAACTGGTAAAGCCACTCTGGAAAACAGTATGGAGGCTCCTCAAAAAGTACCCCTGGGGATAAAAATATATGTTTATAAAAAATAAAAAATTTTATTAAAAGCCTTAAAAAAAAAAGTTAAAATCGAATTATCCTCCAATCCAGCAATTCCACTACTGGTCATTTAACCCAAAGGATACAAATACACAGATTCAAAGGGGTACGAGCACCTGATATTTATAGCAGTATTACCAACAATAGCCAAAATATGGAAAGAGCCCAAGTGTCCATCAACTGATGAATGGACATATATAGTTCCATATATATATCTCAACTGATGAGATATATATTAGATATATATCAACTGATGAGATATATATATATATATATATATATATATATATATCAACTGATTATATATATATATATATATATATATATATATATATATGATGGATTATCATTCAGCCATCAAAAAGAATGAAATCTTGACATTCAACTATGTGGATGGATCTAAAGTGCACTATCCCAAGCAAAATAAGTCAGTCAGATAAAGATAAATACCATATGATTTCATTCATATGTGGAATTTAGGAAACAAAACATATGAACATATGGGAAGAGGAAAAAAAGAGAGAGAGAAGAAAACTGTAAAAGACTCTTAATGATAGAGAACAAACAGAGTTGATGGCTGGGGGTGGGTAGGGGATGGGGTGAATGGGTGATGAGTATTAAGAAGGGTACTTGTTATGATGAGCACTGGGTGTTATAGTTCAGTGATGAATCAGAACGAATAGTACACTCCATGTTAACCAACTAGAATTTAAATAAAACTTTGGGGGAAAAATAAATTTAAACTTTTTTTAAAATCCCTTCTATGAGGGAGTTTTCTAGCTATAAAAAAAGGAAAGAAAGAAATGAGCTCGATATTTTGCACTCATTTCCAGCTTGACACAATTGGTGAACCTTGAGCTCAAATCATTATCTGACCTCTATCTTTTCTATACCTCCTTCCAAATCACTCTTTCCCTGTGCTCCAAGCATGAAGCCATCTCTTCCCTCGCTCCCTGGTTTCCTGAATGCACTGTTCTCTCTCTCGCAAGAAGATTATTCATTCTGTTCCAGTGACCTGGAATTATTTCCTCCTTCCTCCCATAGACCCATCTCCAGAGGCATATAAGAACTGCAGGACAAAAAAAAAAAGAACTGCAGGACAGATCTGATATCCTAGCAAGAGGGTGAATGGACAGAAGACTTCTAACATCACTGTGAGGGAAAAAGAAGTAGGGAAAAAGAAAAAAAAAAAGGCACTTACATGCCAATTATAGGAGGTTTCTGTGCGGATTGATAAGTGACATAATGGAAAAATAAATATATACTTTGTATTATCTGCTAGATTCCAAGAATATGCATGAACAAATAATGGAAACATTACATTACATTAATGTAATTAATTAATTAAACAATTAATTAAATTAAACAATTAATGTAACTACATTATATTAATTGTTACGTTACTTTCTAGTAATGTACTACTATACCTACACTCTTTCCCAGGTATTATAGGAATAACTAAGACCTTAAAAATCCCTCATACCCTAGATCAAATTTATTTATCTGACAAAAACACAGCAAGAGAAGGAACACAAGCCGGGGAATGGGAGAGAAAGAAGCAATCTTCCTTCCAAGCAGGGAGCCTAATGCAGGGTTCCATCCCAGGATCCTGGGATCATAACCTGACCCGAAGGCAGACGCTTAATGACTAAGTCACCCAGACACCCCATCAAATGGATACCTTCTTGGTAGATTTCCCTACATTCACTATCACCACCAGATTAGGCCTGTCTTCTGGTAACAGATAGACTTTCTTAGTATTGAATTCATCACATTTATCTTAATTTGTAATTGTGTGTGTGTGTGTGTGTGTGTGTTATTATTTGGTTATTGTCTCTTTCTATCACTAGGTTGCTCATAGAGTAGGACCAATGTTGTTTCTCCCTGTCATTTTATTCACAGAGCCTAGTATTATGCAAGACACCCAGTAGATACTCAGATATCTTTTGAATGGATTAGTAAATACATGTGATATGAAAATCATCTCTTTCATTTGAACATAATTCCATAGAGGAAGCTGGAGTTTATCTTGACAAAATAACAGTATTTACAGAGTTATAGGCCTGGCTGGGGAAAATTGTTTCAAATATTTTAGCCTAAACACAAGGATAGGGGTTAGCTCCATAATGACTAAAATAATTATAGTCAAGTTTTACACAATTTTGACAACTTCTTAAATAATCTACCTATAAAAACTTTCCATTTAATAGACAATTACTGAGTGTTCATCTTATGCAGTCTGAACATTTAATCAATGGCCTCATGGTCTGCACAGGCAAGAGAAAAATAAGCAATACATTCTCGTGTCATAGAAGGAAATGATGGTACATGGTAAGTGGGAAAAAGCATGGTCTTTAGATATTTATGGTTCTGGATTCAAATCTCACTTCAGTTTCTCACTATCTATGTGGTGACAGCTATTTAACATTTCTGAGTCTCTTGTATAACATGTAAAATGATAATAATATCTACTTCATGGTGTTGTTGTAATGATTATTTGAAGAAAGGCATGCAATCTTAGTACAGAATAGGCATATAATAAATGCTGGGCAGATGACATCCAGAAAAGAAAGAACATGAACTTTGGAAACAGAAATTAGCATCCTTGCTTGAACATTAGCTAATGAGTGAACAAAAGAAAGTTACTTCACACTTTATAACCCCCAATTCTCTTCTCAATAAAATAGCATAGTAATATTAAGTCATTCTGTAATTAAAATTTATAGGGTCACCATTTATAAAATTCCTATCACATTTCATGGTAGAAAGCAAGCATTCAGTAAATGAGAAATGAGAAAAAAGAGAAGAGGAGGAGGAAAAGGAAAGGGAGAAGGAAGAGAAGATGCTATATTTGCAATCCTATATGTTCATACACAATGGAAATACACAGCAGACAATTTTTAAAAAATGTGTATCCACAACTCAGGCAAAAGGTTGAATTGAATATATTGAGCTAGATCAACAGAACAAATTCATTATTTTTATTCACTCTCAATACATTTTATTTTCTCCAAAGTATTTAACACAATTTGTAATTACACATTTATTTGCTTAATAGAATATTATCTTCTTCCCCAGTTGGCTTCCATGATGGAAGGGCTACATTTTATTTCTCAGTGTAGAAAACATAGTCAGGACTCAAAAAGCACTGTTAATTTAGAGCTATAAACTGAAAACCTATATGTACAAAAAAAGATCATGTAGTAGGTGCCCCTAGTTGAAGGAAAAAAAAGAATCATAAGAAAATTGAAATCTAAATACAGAAATAACTAGAGTCCTGTAAGTTATCCCAATGATTTGGACTTAATGAAACTAGTGAAAATACTTCTAAAATGTGATTAAAATGATATCCCCATTAGCTGATGCCAATATGAATAGCAAATACCTGATAACACTGTTGGCTGATGTGCACTACATGAACAATAAATATTATTGAATTAAAAATAAATTTATGAAATCAATCATAATTGGTATATAATGATTTTATTTAAAGTCAATTATTAAGACACCCTGCAAGCCATACAAAATATTTTAAAGTGTATCATCTATCCAGGAAAATATAACAGAGAGAAAGAAGTGAGAGGAAAACACAATGATTGTAACTATTGGCACACATAGTATCAGTTGCAAAGTTCAATTTGTCTTATAGTTCCTTATTGCAAAAACAACAACAATTTAAACAAGGAATATTTAGGACATTTTTCAAGAGATTATTGTTGGTGAGAAACAAACAGATGCTATTACTCAGTGGAGATAGCTGTAAGAACCAAATGAAAAATAACATCAAAAAAGAAAAGAAAGAAGAGAAGTGAGGAGAAGAAAAAGAAAAAGAAAAGGAAAGGAAAAGGAGAAGGAGGAAAAAAAGAAAAGAAGGAAATAAAGAAGAAAAAAAGAGAGAGAGAGACACTCTAGCCAGAAAATAAAATAGGTCTACAAATGTTAATTTATAGGAAATGAAGCCAATCAATGTAACTTTTATCAAACAGCACATATCTCCCAACTAAAAAATAAAAACTACATTATTTTTGTTAAAGAACCAACAAAATGGTTTCAAAAAAGAAAGTTTTTTAATCAATGAATTAGATCATATAATATATGCAGAATTCTATACTTTAAGAGTATGGAAACACACAAATACATACTCAATAAAGGAATTAAATAGATACAACAAAATATTTTAAATTACTAAATCAATACCTGATCAAATAACTACAAAATAATAGAAGCAAAGAATTTTATAAAGGACCTTTTGGATTATTTAATATAATCTCCATATACAGATTAAGAAATCTGTAGGCAGAAAGAAAGGAAGAAAGGAAGAAAGGAAGAAAGAAAGAAAGAAAGAAAGAAAGAAGAAAGAAAGACGATACCGTAGAGGGGAGGGGTCTTTTAGGATATTATAAATTGCCAAAAACCAGATAATTAAGTCAAAAAATGGGCAAAAGACACGAGCAGACATGTCTTCTACAAAGAAGACATACAAAAGGCTAATAGACACATGAAAAAACATTCATCATCATTAACCATCAAAGAACTTCAAATCAAAACAACATTGAGATACCATGTTATACCAGTTAGAATGCCAAAAATTGACAAGGCAAGAAACAACAAATGTTGGAGAAGTTGTGGAGAAGGAGAAACCCTCTTATACCGTTGGTGGGAATGCAAATTGGTACAGCCACATTGGAAAACAGTGTGGAAGTTCCTCAAAAAATTAAAAATAGAGCTACCCTATTACCCAGCAATTGCACTCCTGGGCATTTACCCCAAAGATACAGATGTAGTGAAAAGAAGGCTTATATGCACTCCAATGTTCTATAGCAGCAATGTCCACAATTGTCAAACTGTGGAAAGAGCTGAGATGTCCTTCAACAAACGAATGGGTAAAGAAGATGTGGTCCAAATATACAATGGAATATTACTCAGCCAACAGAAAGGTTGAATACCCAACTTTTGCATCAACTTGGATGGGACTGGAGGAGATTATGCTAAGTGAAATAAGTCAAACAGAGAAAGTCAATTATCATATACTTTCACTTATTTGTGGAACACAGGAATAGCATGGAGGACATTAGGAGAAAGGAAAAATGAAGGGGGAGAAATCAGAGTGGGAGATGAACTATGACAGACTATGGACTCGGAAACAAATGGAGGGTTTTAGAAGGGAGGGGGGATAGGTGGATGGGTGAGCCTGGTGATGGACATTAAGGAGGGCACAGATTGCATGGAGCATTGGGTGTTATACATAAATGCGTAAATAATGAATCATGGAACACTACATCAAAAACTAATGATGGTGACTAACTAAAAACTAAAGTATGGTGACTAACATAACACAACAATAAATAAATAAATAAATAGCCTAGAGCAATTAGAAATAATGCAGTAAAAACAAAACATGTAAAGAAGAAAACATATAGAAATATATTTTGGCATTGGGATCAGTTACTTTTATTAATAAATTAGATATGGAAGAAAACTGTAAAGAAAAAAAAAGTCAAGGATGAGTTTGCGACTGGCTAGACGACTTTAGTCATTTTCCCCACAATGGGAGAAAACTGAATATATGACTCTAGAGCACACAGAAGGTGTCAGGTGTCAGGGTAGGGGATTCAAATTTAAGCTCCATCAATATATTTTCTTTTTTCTTTCTTTTTTTTTTTTTAAGAAAACATTTTTTATTTTTTTTTTTTTTACAGATTTATTTATTTTGTAGGGGACAGAACAGAGGGAGAGAAAGAATACTGAAGCAAACTCTCCACTGAATGGGGAGCCCAATGTGGGGCTCAATCCCAGAACTCTAAGGTCATGATCTGAACTGAAATCAAGAGTTGGCAGTTTAATCAACTGAGCCACCCAGGCACCCCTAAGATTTTATTTTTTAAGTAATCTCTACCACCAATGTGGGGCTTGAACTCATAACCCTAAGATAAAAAGTTGCATACTTCGCTGACTGAGGCAGTCAATTTCACCATGTTCCACCAATATATGTTTTAAATGGTTGGTATTTGAATTTCCTGGGAAGAAAGTATAGAAAGTATAGAAAAGGAATATATATCTGAAACCAGATCCAGATGAATTCCCACATTTAGTGTTAAGATAGAAGTGAAACAACTGGTAAAAAGAGGGGGAAAGAAGTAGAAGAAAATGAGAATAGTCTCTTAAAGCTTCTAGTAAGAGAAGGGCCAATTTTAAAAAGGAGGGAGTGGCAAATTTTGCCAAATACTGCCTGGAATATGCTAAATTTACTCCCACCTTACATAAACAATTCTTTCTGCCGGTTTCAGCTTTGGACTCTACATTAAAAAAAGTCTGAGAATCTCTCCAATTTCCTACCTGAAGAGCAAAAACCATTTAGGCCTACAATATAAAAGGACAAAGTGAATGAAAAAAATGTGCCAATTTTCAGATATGGGTAGTAATCTGGGATAATTTATATTTAATGAACATTTTGCTATATAACAAAGTAAACCACAAAGAGATGAAATAGCTAAATACTTTTAAAGCAATTGCTAGAAAATGACAAGAAAAGAGTATAGAATATTAGATCTAAAAAGAATAACTTTTTCAGCTTTGAACATAGAAGAAATTAGAATGGAAAAGAACAGATTTTAAAATCCAATTATTTAGGATTTCCAATCAATGAAAATGTCCACAAGATATAATGGTTGAGGGTACTAAAGGAGTTTACTGGACCAGTCATAGACAGGCAATAACCAGCTTATCTTCCTCACCACCGTCCCTGACTAATCAGATCTTAAAAGGGCTTGTAGTCAATTACAGAAAGTGTTAAGTTCCATTTAGTCTAATATCAAAACTCCAAACCATAAACTAATGAAATTCTTCTCTTCTCTAGTTTTAGCCTGTCCTAGCCTCATAAATCTGCAGAACGAGAAGGAATATAAGCACCTTCTTTAATTTTTCTTTACTTCTTCATAATCATTTTCTAGCTGCTATTTTATTCTCTCTAGAATTGGGTCTGGGAAAGGTGGATTATGGGAAAGGGGCTGTGTTTGACATCAGGGCCTATTTGTTTTCTCCTGAAGCATTTCAGAGAAATTCTCAGTTCCTTCAAAGTGCAGGATGCCCTCTTATACGCTGGTGTTTTAGACAACTTCCCTTAATTAGTAGTCTCTGAGTCTTTGTCTATTGGAAAAGTCTTCCCTTACCCAGAAGACTTGCCTCTCCTGGAAAATGATACCTGGGCTCTCCAGGGCAGAGTCCCTTTCAAGATGATAGAGTTGAGTTCCCTTTCCCTACTCCATTTGGACAAGAAAAAATCCAAACATCTTCATCAATCTGTAATGCAGCTGGCTCCTCTCTAGATAGCCAGCCTGTCACTTTTGAACTTCTCAGTCCAAGGAGGCTGGCTGAATACCAGTCTCTTGTGTAACTTCAACATCAGGAGACACAGGGCACTCTCTCTAAATAGTTACCTTAGAGCTCATCCAACTTCACTTGAGCTGTAGAAATATCCTCTCTATTCCTTTTTGGGGAGTGAGAGGAGAAATGCCAAAGAACACATGCAACTCTCTCTTCAAAGAAATTCTAGGTATCTGATCTCTGTCCTCTTCTATTTTATGCCCAGATAACCAATCTGTTTAACTGAGCTATTGTGTATTATATTGTTTTGCTTTTAGCCAAAACTCTGAACCAATGAGAAAGTTTACAATTAGCATGTTGTTTCACCATTACAACTTAGTCAGGTGTTCTTTGATTGCTGGTGATGTTGTAAATCAGTACAATATTTTAGAAAGTTTTATAAGTCTTTCTACCTAGTAATTCTGTTAGAAATACCCCAAAAAGCATGAAAATATTTATGAATGTAGACATCTACTAGAGCATTTCTTGTCTAAAGCAGTTTCCAGATGAGAAATATCACTTATGGTTAAATAAGAAAAGCTGTTTCCTCAATAATTTATATTAAGAATTATTTTTATTCACTTTATCACATTTCAACTTCTGTGTACCTAACACTTGATGCCCTCCCTTAGTCTTGACCTCCTGATCTTATGTCCATTTTTCTGTGTCCCAATTTTGTTTGAATTTTGTTGCATATGAGAGGATTTTGTGAGAAGATCCCTCAAGTAACTTACAGACTAACGCAGATGTAAAGGAAAGAATGAATGAGAAAACCCCAACAAGAACAAATGCTCAACTGTCCAAATAGAAAAAATGACATTGCTTGAGGCAACGGTGACTCAAAGATATCATATCCCCCAACCCAGACCATCAAAACAATTTAATCATTATCTCTAGCATGGGCTAAGACTTTATTTTCTTTTTAAGTATCCCCCATAGGTGATTCTAATGTATAGCCAAGTTTGAGAACCACAATCATAAGAAGTATTATCTAGAGAGAATACGGGACAAGAAATGGAACCCATGATAAATGTGCATTATACAGCCACTCAAAGCCACTTATTATCTTGTGTCTGTTTCTACCATTATATTTGTTGCTCCCTTCATCGGTCTTTGCATCCCATATGTTAGTCTCATCGGATAATTTGTAGGTTCCTAAACATGCCAGGTCCTTTTAGGCTCAGCCTGATTCTTTTCCTCATCCACCTAGATCATTCCTCCTTTTTATCTGACAGCTAAAGTATATATTCTCCTATATAGATGGCTTTCCTGACCTTCCAGACTGACCCGGGAACTTGTGGGTATCATAGTACTTCCTGCTAAAAATGGAACACATCACACTGTATTGTAATTGTTAGTTTATTTATATTTCAGTTTTTATCACTCTAAAAACAGGAATACATTTCCTTCATCTCTGAATCCCAGTACTTATCAAAGTTTCTTAGCCCAGAGGAGGTGCCTAACAGATAATAGGTTGAATTTTTAAATGCATACGATAGAGTAGAAATGCATATCATGTAAGCACTGAATGCATATCCTATAAATGAAAGGAAGGAAGGGAAAGGAAAGAAGGGAGGGAGGGAGGAAGGAGAAGTCTAACATTTACAGAATATATTCTAAATGACATTATTTACAACTTCAAGTAATTCTTACAACATATTCTAGAGTAAATATTATTTTCCTTATTTTAGAGGTGACAAAACTTAAGGCCAAGAGGCATTTTTTTGGTTTGGGGGTTTTTAAAGATTTATTTATTTATTTATTTATTTCAGAGAGGGAGAAAGAGAAGTGACTATGAGCAAGGGGGAGGGGCAGAGGGAGAAGGAAAGAGAGAATCTGCAGCAGATTCCCTTCGTAACTGTGAAGCCTGACTCTTGAAGGTGTGGATCACACTACCCTGAGATCGTTACCTGAACCGAAATCAAAAGTTGGATGCTTGGGCACCTGGGTGGCTCAGTCGTTAAGGGTCTGTCTTCAGCTCAGGTCATGGGATTGAGTCCCATATCGGGCTCTCTGCTCTGCGGAAAGCCCACTTCTCCCTCTCCCACTCCCACTGTGTGTATTCCCTCTCTCACTGTGTCTCTCTTTGTCAAATAAATAAATAAAATCTTAAAAAAAAAAAAAAAGTTGGTTGCTTAACTGACTGAGTCACTCAGGGCCCCCACAGCTATGAGTTTTAAGTAAATTATCCAACACTGAGGAGTTAATAAGTACCATATTCAGCTTCTGAACCCAGGTTTGTATAACCAAAGGTACCTTGCATTTTCAAAATTAAAAGTTATATTATAGCTTTGATTTAGGAAGAAATTAAAAGGTATTTGAGGTTAGAGGCTAAAGGCGGAGTAAGTCACCAGCAGACAAGAAAGCCAATATATTTCCAACAATGCTCAAAGTAAATCCAATTACAGTCTTTGTAGAGCAAATTTGGTAAAACTGTACTACTGAAAAAAATCACAATAATTTAATAATCTTACATATAATATTTTTGTGCATTTAACCATTCTATATGTAAGCCTCCAATAAAATTCTATCATATTTAACACTGTCACCAGAATTTCCCTGCTAGGGTATATAGAACCATTCTGCAAATTAGGTTTTTCAGGACCAAACAGCATTGAAATCCTTTATTCTCTCAACTTCCTTGCACTAAGTCGATCAAAATTGAAAGAAAATATGTAGTACCTATATCTCTGTGCTTATAATTGTGATATCCTGCAAACAAGTTATTTTGAGATTTCATAAAATGTGTTAGTAGTAAGAAACAAGCAAGAGAAACTATCCTAAATCCACAAGCAAATCCATAATAAATAAGTGTAAGTATTAAGCAAGATGCCTTGAAAATTAAGGGCAAACACCTATGGGATGCAAAGAGATTATAAAGCTGAATTCTCATTTTCCACTTTCTCTAAAACCCCAAAAGAGGTTGAAAAAGAGGAAGTTTCAAAAATAAGAACAGAACTCTTTCTTAATTTTATTTCTGTAGTTGAGAAAACTGAGGCTCAATTCGTAAGAGTCTTGCTCAAGTACTTATGGTTATCACTTTTTTTTTTTAATTTGACAGAGATTACAAGTAGGCAAAGAGGCAGGCAGAGAGAGAGGGGGAAGCAGGCTCCCTGCTGAGCAGAGAGCCAGATGAGGGGCTTGATACCAAGACCCTAAGATCAGGACCTGAGCCAAAGGCAGAGACTTAACCCACTGAGCCACGTAGGTGCTCAAGTACTCATGGTTAAAGCAGTTAGCATTTGAAATCAACTCATTGAGAGCCAAACCCATCTTTATAGTAATCCGTAATGCATCTCACCATTACTGGTCTCTCTAGCCTTGCAAAATCATAGCAAAAAACCCCAAGGTAGACCTTCCCTGCTTATTTCAATCCTTTTTTCTCCTTTGGTCAGAGCAGTTGTTTTTTAATCTATATTGGTTTATATTGCTTGTAGCATAAGATTTCTAACAATATTGTCATATTTCTCCTTGTATTTTTGTTAAGTATATAAAGTAATATGTTTATTTATTAACAAGTTCACAGAGAATGCAGTGTAAAATGAGTACAAAATATTACTCTTAATAGCAAGTTTTTGCATTGAGATAAGCATTTCACTATTGTTATGGAAGACTAACTTAAGTAAAATGATTAAATGAGGAGTAGACACCCTGCTCAATACCGGAGATATATTGTTAGTGGTTAACAAATGGAAAGGAAGGAAACCATTATTAAGGAGACTCTCAAAATGTATCTAGCCATCCCCAATGAGGACAAATGTCTTTAACTTGACTTATTATATCTCAGGGTAGTAAGAGAACTTGCAAGCAAGATTACTGAACCACAATTGACAATACTTAAGGAAATGGTTGGAAGCTAGAGGTATTCTTAGAGGGATAGCGCAAAGAAAATGGAACTAAAGACAATATTCAAGTTTGTCAAATTCAAATGCCTCTAGGGGGCAGACAAGTAGTATAAAAGACTGAGGTAGACTAGTGGGGGCACATACTGAAATGGGGAGCACAGGCTCTGCCTACACTGAGCAGCACTACTCAGTTTCAATCAGTTGCTTTTATGAGGGCATATGACCTTTAGTTGGCAGGCCCTAAAATTCTTCAGGAGTACTAAAAAATCTAGATTTTAATATTTTATATTAGCATCAAATTAAAAAAGTATTTACAGGTTAAACACAAAAGAAATAAAAAAATCAGATGAAAAAATTCTGCCTATGCTGGATTCAGATGTCAGCCACCGGTTTACAAATGTTTGCTATTATTTTTTTCCGTTTGGAAAGAAGACAAGTAAAATTTTCTTCAGAATTATAAAATGGCATAAAGCGGGATGAATCTGAGATATAAAATAAAAAATTAATAAAATATTTAAAAATAAATAAATAAATAAATAAATAAAAGACCACGGGGGGGGGAGGGGGAAGCAATCTAATGAAAATGAAAGACTTTCAGGCAACCAAGGCTTGTCTGAATATGCCCCTCAAAAAGACCCATCAACCTAAAAGAGACTAGTATGTCTACAATAGAAGAAAACTAAGTGTTCTAGCTCACATATTTGAACAGTTCATTCCTAACCTAAGGTATCTAGCTTTAGGAGACTGCTGCAGCTACCTTATTCCATTGAATAGTTGATTCAATTTAATGCCTACCAAGCTAATCCTCTCAATAAAATTTCAGTGTCATGTAAATCAATATACTGAATACTATGGTCTCCATGAGAATTGTGTTTCATTATAAATTGATAGACTAATAGTTTGGTCTGCAGATCTGTCTCCAATGAGTTTGGCTAATGGAAGTTCCTTCCTGAGAAACAAATCCGTTCACACCATGCTTAAAGGTGAAAAACAGAGCTTGAATTTTGGCAAATTCACTGAAGCAAATTCAGTGCATTTTGTTGGTGGATACCAGTAAGCTGCTTCCCAAAACTATCAAAATTTACTACCCACCAATTTTTTACTTTATTAGTACCAAAAATCTAAAAATGTTGTAATTATCCAACAGGCAGGAAAAAGAAAAAGGTTGGGAGATTCCCACAATCAAATAGAATGGTGAATTTAACATCAATCCTGAGCAAAATTCCAGGATGGAATGATAGTGTTGTAAGTTCATTACAGAGATGCCATGGATTCAGTAAGCATAATTTTTATTAATTCCAATTATTAAAGTAGAATATTTTGCAACTATGGTAGACTCAATGTACCTAAACTTTAGAAATACTGACACTCGAACAGTTCTCACTAATGACCTTAACAATTCTCCTTCGCTTCTTACTTGAATAAACATAGAGATATTTATCATATTTTCAGATCACAATGTTACATGAAGAAATATAATGGATGTCAGAACCAGAAATCAAAATGATAGAATGGAATGAGTCCAAGTAATTTTTATCTGAATTAAATTTAAAATCTTTCATTTCAATTCCTAAAACCAAATGTCTAAAGTAGATGTATAACATCAAAATGCCCATATTTGAGGAGAAAATTTGAACTTTTTGGCAATAATATCAAATTGAGTAAATAGCATAATTAATGGAAGCTTAGTTCAATGGAATTTAAGTTTTCTTCATACATAGGAGAAAGGTAATAATTGGTAACGATCCTCAATAAAGCCAAACCCATATCCAGTATTCAGGCCTGAATAGGCATATAGGCTTATGAAATTCATTTGGAAAACAGGACATAATGGAGGGCAATTGTAACAGGTTATATGGGAAAAAAATTGAAAGAACTAAGGATATTGTGATGGAGAATATCAAGTAAGATATAAGAATCACTCTCTTGTACAGCCACTGTGGAAAAAAGTATGGAGTGTCCTCAAAAATGAAAGACTTTCAAAAATTAAAAATTAAAAAGACTTTCAAAAGTTAAAAATAGAATTACCCTATGGTCCAGCAATTGCACTACTAGATACATACCTGAATATTACAAAAATACTAATTCAAAGGGATACATGCACCCTGATTTTTTTTAGCAGCATTATCTACAATGGCCAAATTATGAAAACATCCCGAGTGCCCATCAACTGATGGATGGATAAAGAAGATGTGGTATGTATGCATGTGAATGTGTGTATTTGTGTGTGTCTATAAAATAAATGTGTGTGTGTGTGTGTGTGAGAGAGAGAGAGAGAGAGATGGAATATTACTCAGCCATAAAAAAGGAATGAAATCTTGCCATTTGCAATGACATGTATGGAACCTAGAGAGTACTATGCTAAGTGAAATAAGTCAGTCAGAGAAAGGCTAATACCAAATGATTTCACTTATATGTGGAATTTAAGAAACAAAACAAATGAGCAAAGGGAAAAAGAGAGAGAGAGAGGCAAACCAATAAACAGACTCTTAACTATAGAGAACTGACGGGAGGGGAGTGTGTGAAATATGTGATGGAAATTAACCTGTACCTGTTGTGATAAGCTCCGGGTAATGTAGGGAAGTGTTGAACACTATATTGTATGCCTGAAATTAATATTATACTGCATTTTAACTAACTGGAATTTAAATCAAAACTTTAAAAAAATAATCATTTTCTAATATCTGAAGAGTCACCATAATGTCAAAAGATTGTTCAGTCTGATCCCAAGGAGTAGTTTCAGGAAAACATTTCAGCTCACTGTAAAGGATTTTCTCAGGATCAGAGATGCCACAGGACAGAATTGACTGTCCCAGGATGCAGGGATATTTATGTGGAACTGAATAACTACTTAGGGGAACTATTATATTGGAGTTTCAAAAATTGAATGGCTCATTATATTTGGCTAATGATTTTAAATACTTGTCTGAAAAACTTAGTGTTTTAAGGATTTCCTTGTATATATCATTCAAATCTAATTTTTAAAAGACTCATTTTATTTTCTTACAGTATACACAAAAACAAATTCAAAATGGATCAAAAATCTGAATGTGAGAACTGAAACCACAAAATTCTTAGAAGAAAACATAGGAAAACATAGGCAGTGATTTCATTGATTCAGCCATGGAAATATTTTCTAGTTATGTCTCCTCTGGCAAGGGAAACAAAAGCAAAATATACCATTAGGACTACATCAAAAAAGCTTTTACGTAGCAAAGGAAACCATCAAAAAAACAAAAAGCCAACCTATGGGAGAAGGTAGTTGCAAATGATATACTGATAAAGGGCTAATATCCAAAATAAATAAAGCACTTACACAACTCAACACAACCAAACCCCCAAATAAACCAATTAAAAGTGGCAGAGGACCTGAATAGACATTTTCCAAAGAAGACATACAGATGGCCAACAGATACATGAAAATATGTTCAAGATCACTAATCATCAGAGAAATGGAAATTAAAATCATATGGAGACATTACTTTTTACCTGTCAAATGGCTAAAATCAGAAACACAAGAAACAACGAAGTTGGCAAGGACATGGAGAAAAACACCTTTGCAGATAAGAACACAAATTGGTGCAGCTACTGTGGAAAACAATATGGTGGTTCCTCAAAAAATTATAAATAGAAATGCCACATGATCCAGTAACTCCATTACTAAGTATGTATCCAAAACCAAAACAAACAAATTCAAATAAATATATGCACCCCTATGTTTAATGCATCACTATTTACAACAGCCAAGATCTGGAAATAACCCAAATGTCCATTAATAGATAAATGGATAAAAAAAAGATGTGCACATGTACACACACATGAATATAACTCAGCCATACATACAGATAAAACCTTGATGTTTGCAACAATGGATGGCCCTAGAGGTTATAAGACTAAGTGAAATAAGTCAGAGAAAGACAAACACCATATGATTTCATACACTGTGGAATTTAAGAATCAAAAGAAATAGAAAAGCAAAGAAAAAAGAGACAAACAAGCAGTGACAACAAAAAACCCAGATGCTTGTTAAATAGAGAGGACAAACTGGTGGTTGCCCGAGTGGAGGCAGTTAGGGGGATGGGTTGAATTTAAGTTAATTAATGAAGTACAAATAAAGAAACTTGTTCCTCTATTTTCACAACTTTAATTTTTAAAACACACTGAAATGTGTTAAATGTAAATATTATTCATTTGCCAGTGTTTTCCTATGTCACCAGTTATTCCATTTGGGTACCATTCTGACAGATGTTTTCTCCAGCACAGCGAGGCCCCATATTCGGCTAAGCTGGACACTGTCATGATGTATAAGCATAGAACATACTCTCTGACAGGCAAAAGTTGATTATATGACAACAAATGAATACATAGTAAAGTGTGTCTTGAATAGTATTAGAGATGATTTTAGTCTTGAAGTTTAGGTATCAATTCTCTGACTGGGTAAGGGATGTAAACTATTATTATAGTTACCAATTCACTCATGAAACCAAAACATTGCAAGACATTCTTTTATAGGCTAGTTATCATTTTTAACTCTTATCTGAATCACTCAGGATGATCTGATACTGTGTGACCAAGAAAAAACACAGAACTAAATGATAACTGACGCAGCCAGAGGACAGAAACCAAAATACATACCCTATAATTTCAAATGCTGTGACCATGATGTTGTACCGAACTCAATGATTGATTTTATGGTAAGAAATATTATAGGGGCACCTGGGTGGCTCAGTCGGTCAAGCATCTGCCTTCCACTCAGTTCATGATCCCAGAGTCCTGGGATCAAGACAAGTATTGGGCTCCCTGCTCAGTGGGGAGTCTGTTTCTCCTTCTCCCTCTGTTTGCTTATTCTCTCTCTCTGTCTCTCTCTGTCTCAAGTAAACAAATAACTAAATATTTTTTAAATATTATAAACATGAACACATATAATATTTGGGGCTAGTAAAATATCATTTTTTTCTGTTTAATTGTTGAAGATTCTGAGAAAAATTTCAATTTTAAAATGTATTTTCTGATATTTAAGTGTATATATAAACTACTAGCATAATCATTAAAATTCTTTAAAACTTGTGAACCTATGATTTTATGTAATTCAATATTGATGACAGGAAAACTCTAGCTTGTTTTAATGACGTCCTATAGATAATTTTCTAAATAGGGACAGCCCTAACTTAAATGATGGCATAGTGTTTCAATACTACATTAAGATATATGACATAGATATCAAATAAGCTCTATTTATAAACGTGCCTTTCCTTTAGTTCATACTTCATATTTACAATATGTAGATTTTTGACATTCACCCTTCCCATTATGTAAAGTATAAAATGAGGTATAATTTAAACATTAAATTATTTTGTTCTAATCAATTACACCATATGTTTGTTTAGTTTCATGGAATTAATGTGAAAGCAAGATTGTAACTAGTTTCAATGAAACAAAATTATTCAAACCCTTTATAAAAAAGTATTTTTAGAAAGACAATAAAAAATATAGTATTTGAGAATGAAAAGCAAGGAAGAAAGATTCACTTGACCTCATAGAAACTGACAGATAGGAAGAGAACTTATTTGACCAAGCAACTTTGGCTGTCAAGCAATTTCCTGTCCTAAACAGCAATCCGGCCCAAGCCTCAGAGTCATCAGAATAAAATCTGAGAGCCATTTTACAGGAGAATCAAATAAGATTTGGAATGAAAATTTCACTGCAAAGCAAGAAAAATTTGCAATAATTTTCTATAATATAAGAGGACTTTTTTAGTACTTTTATTGCAGAAGCAATTCTAAATAACAGAGCTTTTCTTATAATAACATTTCTGTAATAATGGTGTTTTATAACAGAAGTGCTATTATTACAGAAATGGCATTATAATAGTGGCATTATTATTGTTGAATCTCTCCTATAACAGAAGTGCTAAATAAGCCTACCTATATTAAAGAAATTTCAAATTTCTTCTTGCTCTGAGCTAAAAGTGCTTTGGTCACTTTCATATGATCATATTACAAGAAATCTTATATGGGTTGACCCAACACTGAAAGATATGACCAGTTCACACAGATTTCCCAGGAAACCTGACATTGAACTAGGAGTCAAAACATTTGAGTTATAGTCTTAACTCTCTAGCATTAGCTACTCAGTGACCTTGAGCATCCTGATTCTCCTCTAAGCCTTTTCCTCCAATTCAAAAAAAAAAAAAAAAAAAAAAGAGAGAGAGAGAGATTCCTTATAATTCTCAGTGAAAAGCTTTCCTATTACTAAAAAGCTTATTTGGTCCTAAATCCTAATAACATCAATTACACATTTTTACTCATTTTAAACTCATTGATGTGCTACTTTGTAGTTGTATTTATTCCACTGGAATAAATTTATATTCTCAAGTTAAGCTAAATAAATGTAACAATTAACTTAAAAAAAAAAAACCTTACCTTAAATGGTCAGCACAGAATCATGAATATAATGGGTAATTTTTCTGTTTTAATTAAAATGCAGCTGATAACAAATTCTAAAAATCCAAGCAGAATCAGAAAATAAGTTTCATTCTGAAGTTAGTATAATACTATTCAAGATCTTGAAACATTTTCAAATTGAAGTAAAGCAATAAAATATTAGAATAAAGTTGAAAGTGATAAAAAGATATTATTCTCCATAGCAGAGTTCACAAAATTGCCTCAAAAGAAATCTTATGTCCATATCAAATATAGAAACTGTAAATTTTACTTCTCACTCAATAAAGTATATATTGCTTTGCCATATACTTAGGGAGTAGTCATCAAAAGACCTTAACTGTATATGGAAATGAGTAAATTTAAGTTTATAAAATTCTACTTTTTTGTTAAAGATATCGTGTAATCCTTTAGTGATGAGTTTACAGCAGAGAAAAGACAGGAAAGATTTTAAGTTTCAAAGGTACTGACCTTTTTAACATTAAAATAAAATCCTATATATTTCTAGGTTCATATAATTAGATTACATCATCTAATATAAAGGATAAATAAATAAAGGATATAGTTTGAGAAACAGTAAAGTAAGGGAATTCAGTATATACTCACATTTTCTGCAGGCATTTTCACATTTTTAGACTAATATATACTCCATTGCCACCAAAGAAAAAACAAAAACAATTCTCTTTGAGATGATAACCATACCATTTTTGTTCATCATAATGAATGACAGCCATCAAGAGCTATCATTTGAAAAAATTTTAAGACATTGCAAAAAAAAATGGTAATAGCATTTGTTTCCTTTTTTAAAATTTTGAACTTTTTTTAAATTAACATATAGTGTATTATTTGCACCCGGGGTACAGGTCTGTGAATCATCAGGCTTACACATTTCACAGCACTCACCATAGCATATACCGTCCCCAATTTCCATAACCCAACCATCGTATCCCTACCCACCTTCTCCCCAGCAACCCTCAGTTTGTTTCATGAGATTAAGAGTCTAATGGTTTGTCTTCCTCCCGATTCCACCTTGTTTCATTTTTTCCCTCCCTTCCCCCCTCCACCCTCCATTCCTGCCTCTCAAATTCTTCATTATCAGAAAGATCATAATTGTCTTTCTCTGATTGACTTATTTCACTCCACATAAGCATTTTTAACCCAAATGGAAGAGTTAGAAAAAGAAAATAGAGAAGAGGGGAAAGGAAAAGAAGTTAATGATTATTTTTAATAAATTACTAAGAGATAGCTCTGAGTCCCACTCTGGCTGCACAAATATTCATACACCCACCACATCATCCACTTACTAAAGCCTATTAGCTCAATCTCCAAGAGAACAGTACTGAAGTCTCAAAATATTGGAATATAGTCTTCAGTAAGATATTTAGTTTCCCTTTGTTCTATGAAGAACTGAGGTGTAAGATGGATTAAACCCCAGCTTGTGTGCCAGATCCCATTCTACCTAGATATTTTGGTATCATTGATATATTATTTAATATATACTGTTCTCAGTGATTATCATAATATTATCATCTAATAAAAAAATTAGAATCTCAGATGAAATAAAGCCACTTAATCTACAGTCACGCAGAGACTATATGACAGCCTCCTGACCAACAGACAACTATAAGTATGTTGGTCAAGAGGTGGGAGGAACAGGATGGGATGGATCAATCTGGGTAGAGTCATTCTGACTATGAAGGAGATTCTCTACATGCTTGGTGGAGCTATGAGCAATAACATTCATAGGAAGATCCAAAAATACCCAAAAAGAAAAACACCTTAAATGATGCCAATTACAATTCCTCTATTCTACATATGAGAGAGAGAACCTACCCATCGTCTGATTCCAGACTTACATCCTAGGCTTCTGTCTCCCAATCTGGGTCTTTGTCCTCTAAGGGACAGGACCTCTCACCATGGGCAGCACATGTTATTACCATTTTTACTAATTATCTCTATCATTAAATCATCATAAACAGAAAGCTGATTTTGTAGTCTTCCTCCAGTGAGTAATAATATCAAACTGAGAAAACTTGAGCAGTGCCTCAGGTAAACCAACACGGGCCTTCCTTCAGAGCCATACTGCAATATTATCTAACACAGGCGTTCTAGATTGTCTTTGTGCCACACCCCTCTTCTCAGATAGTGTTTTCAATTTCGTGAAAGCAAATAATATGTAAAAAAGAAAGTACACTGAAATTTCAATATGAAAATAGTTTTTTAACTGCTTTATGAGGGCATGATTGACATAAAAATCTATAGATATTCAGGTATGGAGATAAGTATATATCCATGAAATTATCATCACTATCAATGCCATAAGCTTATCCATGAAAAGAGAAATTATTATTATCTATGATTTTATTAAATAAGAATATATAGCAATATTTCTAATGATATTAACTTAAAATAGGGATGAGGGTAAATAATTTTTGAATTATCTATAATAATTGTAGTGCAATACTAAAATATCAATGATTTCTATTAGTACTAAAACCACAAGTACTGCTAATACCACTGCAGTTTGTTGCTTACTTTCATAAATAAAGGAAGTGTTAAGTTTTATTACAGGTTAATGAGAATATAGACGTAATTTTTGCTCTCTGAATGTACCCACATACCTCTTGCAAACCCCAGATTTTAAAAATCCTGATTCTAAAAAAAGTTGGATAGTGTGATAAAGTGTGATCACGAAGTGTGATAAGGTGTCTGGAAAAAAAAAAAAATTCTGGAGGTTTTATTTAAATCCCAGGAGACTGACCCATAAAAGAATAGGATTCTTATATTCCCCAAACTCTTAATGTTTCATGGCATAACGTCTATGTTCCAAAATTCACTTTATATATTCAAGCCTAATAAGGAGTTTTCGGTGTTTGAAACAATTGAAATTTCTCCTAGAGTCTTTGCATTCCAGGTCTCTAAATATCCAGAGGAAAGGGAAAGAACTGGGAGGGAGGAGTGTGAAATATTGGAAATTGCTGATTTTTTACAAGAAAAAAATCATCAGGCATCACATAGAGAAGGGAAGAAGGATTTGAAGGTAATAAACCCAATTAGTGGATCAAAGGATAAGAAGCCACATTTTGAAATAAAAGAGTGATAATTTTAAGCAGCAAGAGAGAGATTAGAATAGAGAAGCGATAATGCTATGCAGTTTAGTCAGGAGATGTTAGGAAACTAAATAATAAAAGGAGGGGAGACACCTCTATGAAAACAACTGCCTAAAGTCATCATCTTTTAATTTTTGGATCTTAGTTACAAAGAATTTGATTTACCAGTTTATATTTGTATACTGTTATCTTTCACTTTTGTAGTATTCAATCTTATTCCTCAATTATTCATTTCTCTATGATTTCTCTTAAATTGCTTTCTTATCATTCATAATAAACAATCATCCTAGTTTTCTTCCTCATCTACAAATTCTATTATTTTCTTCACAAGTTAAAATAGTCTCCAAAATCAAACATTGCTTGCAAACGGTTTTCTCCCCCAATTCCTAGTTGTTAATTAACACTCAACATCTTGTATGCACAGCATCAGTTCACCATGCAAAAAGCATGTGGAAATATACATGTGGTATTTACATAGACTATGTGGAGCTAAACATTCTTGATTTCTGGAGTCCATGGGTACCATATCAAAATGCAGCTGTGGTCCACCAGCCAGCATCCTAAAAACACATGGGGCTGAGTTCAGGATAAGAAGGGAAGCCCTCTGACCACCAAGACCTGATAGACAAACCATGGACTATGGGCAAACCAATACTCTGGTCTTCAGCTCCCTCACTTATAGAAAGGGAATATAATCTCAATAATCTTTAGAATAAAGAGATTAGAAATTATTACAATGACTATTTGTGTGTATTTTATGTTTATTCTGTTTGTGCTTCATTGAGCATCTCAGAACTGAGATTTTATCATTTTATAATTTTTTAAATTATTTCTTCAAATATTTTTGAACCTTCTCGTTTCTGACCTTTTGGGAGTCTAATAACATCCATATTAGACTACATGGTATTGTACCATATATCATTCATACTCTCCCTTTTTTCCAGTCTTTTTCTTCTCTATGTTTCATTTCAGATGGTTTCCATTGCTGTATTTTCAGTTTAACTGATCCTCTTCTGCAGTGCCTAATTTGCTATTAATTCCAGCCAGAATATTTTTCATTTCAGATATTCTATGTTTCATCTAGAAATTTGGGTATTTTTTTTTAATATAATCCTTTCCTCTACCTTCTTAAACAAAGTAAATGTTATTTATAATAGCTATTTT
Source organism: Mustela nivalis (assembly GCF_964662115.1). NCBI lineage: Eukaryota > Metazoa > Chordata > Mammalia > Carnivora > Mustelidae > Mustela > Mustela nivalis. The sequence goes on from NC_139024.1 coordinate 33,104,981, forward strand.
AAAATTCTTGTCTGCTAATTCTATCATCTCTATCATTTCTGGGTCTATTTTTGTTGATTAAACTTCTCCAGTTATGAGTCGTATTTCCTATTTCTTTGTATGTCTGATATTTTTCATTGGAAGTAGACATTTAAAATTTTACTTTTCTGGGTGCCAGATTTTACTGTATTGCATTAAATATAATTGAGGTTTGTTCTATGGCATAATTAAATTATTTAGAATCAGTTTGACTCTGAGTCTTCCTTTTCAGTTTTGTTAGCATGGGTACTAGGAAGCCAGTAGTTTAGGGCCAATTTGGACCCACTATTAAGGCAATGCCATTCTGCGCTCTCTACCATGTCTCATATGCTATGAGTTCTTTCCATTCTGGCTGGAAGGAACACAAACTATTCTTATCCTTATATGAGCTTCCAGGATTGTTCTGCCTGATCTTTCATACTGGTTCTTTCCAGGCCTCAGGTAGTACCCTCACCTATTTATTATACACCAGTATTCAGCCAAAGGCTCAAAGAGACCCCTCAGTACATCTCCAGAATTCTCTTTCTGTGTCTCCCTCTGTCACATTTTTCCACACTATTTCTAGTGGTCTTGAACTCCCCACCCCTAAATTTCTGCCTCCTTAACTCAGCAAGACCAGCAGACTGTTCAGATTGCCCTTACCTAGGTTGCACCCAGCAAATGCTTTCCAGTCAATATGCTATGGTGACCATAGGGTTCTTCTTGATGTTTCTCTTCTCTCTGGAATCATTGACCTGTATGGATTTTTGCATAAGTTCTGAAAACCATTGTTTCATAATTTGTCCAGTTTTTAAGTAAAAGTGAAAGGATAAATCTAGTCCCTGCCATAGCATCCTTGGAAAATGAAATCCTGACTTCCATGTCCAGCATTCCATGTGAATGCTGAACATAATAGCTCTTCTTTGAATTTCTACCAAAATCAAACCAAAACAGAGAACCAAGATAACCCAACATATATACCCAACATATATATTTTTAAAATAAGGTAGCAAGTGAGTGAAATATGATGCTGGTGTTAGGAGATAGAACTACTAATCTTGGGCTTTTGTTATAAGGTGTTTGGGGAAAATTAATTTGGTTTAAATCCATGTTTAATATATTTTAAAATGAGATATTACTATATGATTAAGCATATCAATTGGAAAGTAACTTTAAGGTGTTCATTTTTCTTTCAAGGACAAGATAAAAAACCTAGAGACAACACAGCTAAATGCTTTCTTAGTCTGGGTGTTCATAAGGATGAAGAGGACTGGTTTATTTTTCACCTGCATAAGTGTAACAAATAATAAGCAAACACAAACATGTAATTTTGCATATTGGTCATTCCCTGTGCAGTAAAATGGAGTTTTACAAGTATGCTTTGTACCATAACCTGCTATAGCCACATCTTAATATTCAATCACACACCAAAATTCAGTGTAACACAGAAGTTTTAATTCCGGGGTAGAAATAATGACTTTAAAGCCCACTGCTATCTCATAACTGTGTAATACTGGTCAAGTTGCTCTGAGTCTCAGTATTACTATCTATAAAATAGGAACAAAAGTATTTTTTAGGGATGGATTAAATATGATATTGTGTAGAATCTGAACTCTATATACAATCAGTCATATATTGTCAGCTTTGACTGCACCTCATAAAAACTCATGAAAGCCACCTTCTTTTCCCTTCTATGCCTGGTTTCTTAAGATGAGGTCAGAAATTCTAATTATGATTACAGACAATATGAGCTTCCTTTCCTTAAAAAAAGAATATATTATTTATAAAAAAATTATTGTTTTGAATAGAAAATCAATTCTTCACAATGAATCAGCTTCTACAATGCACAAATTGTACTTGCCTTTTCATATATGTGACAATAACAAAAAGGATTCTCACAAGAATCTTTCTCAATTTCTATAACAATTGTAGGTACAACCACTTCAGAGGCACATTTTACAAATAAGTTGTTTGGGGTTTTTTTGACAAATAAGTAATATTTTAAGGGAGACTTCAATATTTTTGTCAGTGCATTTATGTCATCTTCTGTCATGATACTGTGTCTACAAGATTGTTTTATCATAAAAATATGTTTATTATCTATTACATGTTTTTATTATCTATAAAATCTTCACGTTATATGTATAGGATTAGAAACATAAACCTTCCTGTCTTTTAACTTTAAGTGAGAGACATATTAAATGTCAGTTCTCCTGAGCATGAAAAGAAATGCAAAAATATGGGCTAGGGTCACTGAGGGGGATGATAAAAAAAATGTAGCGAAAATGAGATTTTATTTAAGTTCTTAAAATATGATCCAGATATAGATTATTATATATAACAATGATTTAATTATGCAAGAATAATTATTATACAGGATCTCAAAGCAAATAATTTTGCTCCTACTATAGAATATTATTTGTCTCAGATTTGAATAGTTAATTCAAAATCAAAGTCCACCAGGCTACCAGGTAACAAAAGAACATGCTGTATGTATTTACAGCTATAACTTGCATTACAAGAGAATTAAAAAGAAATGAGGCTGTAAATGAAAGATTTTTATGGATGGATTTCTTCTAAGTGATATATGCGATACAAATGATTAGCATTAACTGATCTTCTTGAAGAATGTACTGGTATAATTCATTATAATGGCTTCGAAGTGCAATTAGTGAACTATAGTGTAAATGACACTGCTGTTCATAGACCTACCCATAAGAGTAATTATATTTTGAAAACTACTTAGTGAAAAATTGATTGAATGAGTCCTATGGGCATAGATAATTGAGATAAAAATATGTAAACAAAATGCCTATTAATAGGCTTTATGGCACATTTATATATTTACATGGTTTAGTAATGCAAGATTGTATAAAAGGAATTTTTTAACTTTTCTCTTCTTTTTAAATAGATATTTCTAACAAGAAAAAGTGGATTTGTATACTTCATTTATTAAAGCTAAAGTATCTCTCTAAATAATGTATAACTACATTTTAATTGTATTCAAACAATTCTTATTTTAACAAGATAAGCAAGAAATATAACATCAAATTTCAAGTCATCTTTAAGAAATAGGATAATCCTATCTATATTGTTATACTGTAAGAAGAAAGGAAATCATGATAAACATCACTATCTAATAATCAAGAGTTCATAACATATAAATCAAAAAACTGTTAGTATAGGATATGAAATCATAATTAAAACATTTTCACTGTTTGTCTAGGTACTACACTATTTTATTGGTAAAATACATGTTACAATAAGCTAATTCTCGAAGTTTATTGTTCTAATATCAAAAAGACATATAAATATGACATATGTGTCCTATATATTCTGTATTTACAAAGGTATAATTTTACTTATGTCTATGTAGACACACACATGTACCCACATGCGCATGACCACAAGATTACAGGTTTGAATTCTAGTTCAGCAAATGAATGTTTTAAGTATCAGCTTTGTATCTAGCCAATGGAACTACATATGACAATTGAGGACCTGAGGTTACCTTTTTGCAAAATGAACAAACATATTGCACTATATGATGTCTAATGTCGGGGACCGCCTGTGGTCAAGGAAGTCCCCGCCATTACAAGATGGCGCCTGGCCAGGTGCCAAAACAAACCTCCACGTAAACAAGTTGATATCAGCCACGGCCCATGTGGGGGAGGAAAAGCAGACATTGGATAGACTAACTAGGGGAAGCTTAGCAACAGGTCTGTGATTGGATGTCTTGAGAATTTCTGTCTTCTGATAGGGTGCCCTACTGCATATAAGCAAGTGTGGTATGATAATAAAGAAGAAGCAACATTAACAAGATACCAAGCTATGTGTTGTTCTTGCCGGTGGAGAACGATAGTCTAATTCTAAAGTTCCATAAGGCAGGACTCTGAGTGAAATTTAGAAATCAGCCAGATCTATGTTCCTATTTATATTTCATGTATCTTTTTAGCTTGTCGACCCTACACAAATTTGATGAGCTGCAGTTTTCTCAGCTGTGAAATGGGGAAGTGATCATTTTTAACTCATGGAGTTATTGTGAAGATGACATGAGTCAAGTGTGAAATGGACAAACATTACTGGCCCACAGAAACTACTCAATATTAGCTATTATATTGTTTGGTCCTCCAACGTAAGCTAAGCTATGCTGAAGCAACAAGAAAATTTTTAATAACTTAAAAACATGTTTATTTCTTGCTCACATTACTTATCGTTTGTGGATTAGCTACCACTCTAATTCAATATCCTGTTCAATGAAATAGCCATGGTGAAAGAGCAACTGCTCACTGAAACTTGTGGTCTATTACAGAGGGAAAAAGTAATATGGAACTACATGATGGCTCTTAAAGCTTTAGTTAGGAAGTAGTACACATTACACTAACCAAAGCAAATCCCATGCCAAGGCTGACATCAGCAGGGTGGAAAAGTATCATTCTCTAGCAGGGAGTGGCCAGCAGGAAAAGGCAACAAATAATATTTTAGAATGCCCAATCTACCACAATGACTTCTAGTCTTCTTTGAATCCCATTACCCCTGTGGCCATCTGTTGTGCAAAAATGTCTATGATGCATCTATGTTTCCACTCACACATACTTACATACCACTATGGAGTAAATAACTGCTCATCTGCTAGGTATTGAATTATATTTTTATTGTAGGCTTATTAGGTTCATATGCCTAAAGGCCAAAAATAAGCAGAATTTAAAAGACTAATTATCAGTCTTCATGCATGGATGTCTAATATTTATTTGCTTTCCAACTATTTGGGGATAGGAAAGAACCCAGAGTTTATATAGTAAAACTTTGATTAATAAAATTCAGTCATTAGCCTCAATTAAACATGTATTCAGGGGCGCCTGAGTGGCTCAGTGGGTTAAATTCTCTGCCTTCAGTTCAGGACATGATCTCAGGATCCTGGGATCGAGCCCCGCATCGGGCTCTCTGTTCAGCGGGGAGCCTGCTTCCCCCTCTCTCTCTGCCTGCCTCTCTGCCTACTGTGATCTCTCTCTGTCAAATAAATAAATAAAATCTTTTAAAAATGTATGCATGTATTTATTTGTATGCCACCATTTGTTTACATTTTACTATACTATTCTGCATATCTTTGACTTTCAGGAAAAAGAAGTAAATAAAACCAATAATCAAATTTGCTTCTTGCTTTGTAATGCTGAATGCCACATCTTAACACTTCTTGTAAGCTGCTCAAAAGCTCTTCATTTTGTCTGAACTACTATTAAAATCAAAGCTTGAAATCAAAGTCTTATATCCTAGGACACTGGTACAAGTTGTGGTTCAGGGCATTTTATAGTTTATAGCCCTATTCCTAGTACCTGGGATAGTACATGGCATGAGTTAGATACTCAAACAATATTGATGAGAAATTAACTAAGAACTGAATAGATGAGGAGAAAGACATTTTATTGGCTGGTATGATTAAAATATTATTTCATCTAATTTTCTAAAAGAAAGGATCTTTAATTAGTTTTATAACAATACAAAGAAAAACAACATATAAAGATTTTTTTAAATGCTTATTTTGGAGCTATAGTGAAGATCAAATTTATTGATATCTCATAAAGTACAATGTACAAAAGTGATGCTGCATTAATTGTGAAAGAAAAAGTCAGAATTCCTTGTAATACTTTCTCTGCTGATCTGAAACAGTGTTTCGCATAGAAGCGAGAGTAGAAAAGCTCTTCAAAACAATGTTAGGTTTTAAATGGATAATGTAAATAGATGCAAAGAAGGCTTACATTTTTTTCCCTCCTAATTCAGGATTTTGACTTTCACATGGCAAACTTTCCTTACCAAATATTACTTTCTCTCCATGTGTGTGTGTGAGTATATGTTTTAACAAACAACTTTTCAAATAATCACATGATACCTCATTCTATTAAACATCAAGGAATCAAAACTCTATCATAAAAAAGGAAGTCTTCATGATCAAAAATTATTGTAAGAATATATTCAATGGTTAATGCTTTCTTTCATATCTACCTCTTAATTCCCTACATGCGTTGGCATTGTACAAAACCTCAGAATACAGAGTAGTCTCAGATATTATTTAAAAAATAATTATAATTTATTGAGCATCTGTTATATTAACTTTGTACTATGCTAATCATTTTTTGTTGGCTATCTCAGGCAATTCTTAGAATAATCCTAAAAACTAGGTAGTATTATTTCTATTTTACAGCTGATGACACTGAAGCTCAGAGAGAATTTATCTACCAAATAGTGGCAGAGTGAGGATTCAAACTTATCTTTTTAGGTATAGATAACAGAGAAGAAGGTAAGGGCTTTTTAGCTATGTATATGCCTGGTATACCTTGCTAAATTCCAATCCAAGAAGTCACTGATGCCTAAATTAAAAGCCACTTTCCTATGAAGAAAGGACTCTGTGTTAAGATTAAATAAGAGAACAAAAACAAAAATAAAAACAAAACAAAACAAAAACCTGTGTTAGTTTCTTCTCCTTCCTAACAAATTACCACAAATTCAGTGGCCTAAAAAGAAAGACACATTTATTATCTCACAATCTCAGTAGGTCAGAAATCTAGAAATGGCTTAACTGAGTCCTCTGCTCAGTCTCTCCAGATACTGGTCTTGTCTGGGTTCTCATCTGGAATGTAGACTGGGGAAGGATCCTGCTTTCCTGATCAAAAGATTTTTAGCAGCATTCAGTTCCTTGCAGCTGTAGGAGGGAGAGTTTCAGTTTTTTGCAGGCTGTCAACTGGCAGCTGCCACCAGTGAGGTTTTTCAAAATGAGTGCTTGCTTACCTACAGCCAGCCCATAAGAGAAAGATTTCCTAAGCCCCCCAGGATGCACTTTATATGCTTCATTGTCTTTCTTAGAGTCCAGTTCCACTGACATTATAAGGTCCCAGTATTGTTAGATTACAACAGATACCACCACTCAGGGACCTTCAAGTGATGGCCTCAGAATAGTTGGAAGAGATTTGCCCTGGGAATAAAGAAAAAGTTAAAAAAAAAAAAATTGTCGTGTTCATAGGAATATCTCAAGCTTCCATGGTACAGTGAAAAACAGCTTTTTGTTTGGAACACTAACTGTAGTTCCCCTTTGCTATACAAAAGCTAAATGTGTATTTAAAAGGCTAATATTTATTTAGAACCTACTGTGAGCCAGACCCTGCTTAGCACTTTTGCAAATGTCATCTCATTCAATTATTTATTTCTATAACCCTCAAACACTGTGAAATAAACATTATCACCCAGTAATGAGAGTTCACAATATAATCACAAAGGAACCCCCCTTAATGGCAAGAGAGTATAAACTACAGAGGCAGAAAATTTATTTTATAGTTATATGTGTCCCTAGAAACCTATAGGGATTTCCCATCTAAGAACTTGTTCATGTTTCAATTGAGAAATGATTTCTTAAAAGGAAAATTTTCACTTTTTATAATGGTTTAAATGAGTTACAGATAATACATATAAAATAATAGTGATAATTAACATGTATTTGACATTTGCTGAGCATCAGGCACTGTTGGAAATGAATTACCTCATTTATGCTGCAAAGTCTGCTAAAATATGAACTATTATTATGTCTACTTTTTAGATAAGGAAACCAAATACTGGACAAGTTAAGTAATTCATCAAAGTCATACAGTAGCTTAGCCAAGATTTGAATCCAGGCAATCTTAGTCCCTGACTGCAGCCCTAAGAGCCAATCTACTTTCTTCAAATAGCATTTATCAGGTATTTTTTTAAGTATGCAATCCAAAAACACAAATAATTTACAGTGAAGACAAGTCCAAGAAGATCTGAATGAATGCTTTCAGATAAAAATATCTACATTTCATGTATCCAGGTCATTCTAATTTTCTCATTTCCCAATATTTGTTTAAATTTTAATTGTGATGTTTCTTTGAAAAGGTACCCTTCCACGTTTTCAAACCTTCTTTCCTTGCATATGAAGTAAGGCAACTCTGTAGCTTCTAATCACGTCCTTTATATGAGTTTTTTTGAAATGGTAAATTGCTGTGAGATGAAAAGTAGATCTCATATTTCTTGGGGCTAAATTCAGTACTCAGCTACAAATGTGGTCACAAGGTCTCCTTGCTGGGGTCTTTTATGTTACTTTAATTAAGTTTTGGCTATTATTATTTCTGCTGCCTCTAAAGGTACATAAAGTATCTTAGGAAACCTGTTTTTGAGAGTGTCTATATTTGTTTTTCCCTAATCAATCTTGAGATTAATTTCATGTTCAATCCTGCTGTCTGCTAGGTGCTCTGTGCTCTAACATCCTTTTTAGATTGATCTGAAACCATGTTTAAAAATCAAACCTTGGCCACACAAGGTTTGGTAACATTATACCTGGTTTGAAAAAATGTCTCTTGTGCCCGAAACAAAAATTACTCGGAAAGGGTGCTGACTGCATCCTCAGGCATGCTATTGTGGTTGCAAGTCAGCTATAGTGCTCTGTTTGTGGTCCCAGAGCGGCCACGGACAGGCTGCTGCTCTACTGAGTCTCTATAGCAGTTGGCGGCCAGCAGCTCTCTATGGGGAACTCGAGAATGGAAAGGCAGCCAATCATGCATGGTGTAATTTACATCTGATTGATGAAGGTCTAAGAATCACAGAAACAATTAATTTGTATCAGGACTCCTGTGGGCCAAAAAGTAGGAGATTGTGCCACTGGTACCCAATTTTAATTTTTGCCTTGATCAATCACCTGCCTTTTCACATCTACTTTGTTTTCAGAATTAACTTTTGCAGACACAGATGTTAAAGGATGCAACAAAAAGAGTTTCTGGAAAACAAGAACACCAAGGAAAACACTCATTGATAAAACTCACTTGTAACTGCACTACATTATCCCTTTTTCAGTTTGATAATGGTAAGGCATTTTCCTTGCAACTGCAAGGGAGAATTTAAAAACTCTTTTAAAAAAATAAACCACTTTGTTTTTATTCATGTAAGAAAGATTACAATGGCCAGGAGAAAGGAAAAAGAATAGCGGCTACTTCCTAGAAGGAGAACAACAGCAGGAGCAATTTAAAATAAAAATAACTAAGGATGCCTTAACTTTATAGTTAAAAATGAAATGAAAATTGCAAAAGCAATTTGTGCCAGGAAGCCTTTAAAATGTTCTAAGGATTGTTCTTATTTTGCATAAGCCATGGCCAATCTTTAAAATAGTTAGTCCATTAAGCATATGTATATCTGATTCAACACTCTATTGTAGGCAGAAGCCCCTCAATTATGAAATTGTAGAAGGATGGGTCTGACAGAGTCTCATCTAATTATAGGAGCAAATTACAAGTTCATAAACTTCATAAAGCATTCTAATATCATCCCTTAATAAGAAATCTCACCGCTCAAGCCAGGAATATATCTAACACGGTCATATTTTTTCTACTATTCTAGGCATGCAATTGCCCTTTACTTGTAACAATACACAAAACAATAGAAAACAGCATCCATCGTTTTTTATTGATCAAATGTTTAAATTAGTATTAATCTTGTTCACACACTTCTAAAAGATGATTTAACATGAATGTAATCATTTATGTTTGCTTTGCAATTATCCAATATTGTTTCCTAATCTTAGGATGAGGGCAATGAAATGGAGAGAAATAAAATGCCTAGTGTCAAAGAATGCAAGGAGCTGAGGGAGAAATTAGAACCCACTGCTTTACAGGTATTTCTTTGTTTGGTTCCCTAACTCGAACAGAGGAATTAGTAACAGTATATAATACATAGTATAGGCTTTGTAACTCTGGTGACTTATATGCTAAACTGCCTTTAAAAATATAAACTATTGCAAATGATTGATTCTTTGATAGGTAATATTATTCCTAGTTCTGCCTAAGCAAAAATTTGCACTGTAAAATGAGTTCGGTGTCTTATGCCAACTCAACAAGACAGCTCTGAACTCCCCAGCACTTGGGAAAGGATGGTCCACACTAGAAAGAAATATGCAAATCTTGATCATTCATTTGTGATATCCATACCCCCAGAAGGGAATTGCTTTTACCAGGCATAGACTCACTAACTAACCTTAAGTCTTGCTAAATTTTATCAGTTCCAGAGTATTATTGGTTTCTATTCATGCCCAGTAGCCCTTCTATGGATATGCTTATGACATTTTAACCACTTGTGTATTCCTATGATATACCACTTTCACAGCATATACATGAATGTCATAATTTTAAAATAACAGAAGCATTTTTTCAATTGATTTTGTTAACTTGGTTTCTTTACACAAGAAGCTCTAGTTGTAGAATATGTTATCATGTTAACATCTATCAACATTTATATAATAAAAAATGTGAATTTCCAGTTTCTCTTTCCTCTAAGAATGAAAAAAATGGTAGGTTTTATAGGACAATGTGAGAGGAAGGAAGGAAGGAAGGAAGGACGGACTTGTTTCTTTGGCTCAGGGAGGCAGTACCAATACCGTATTGGTCTCTGTTCTAACCAGAGGTTAGGAGTGGGAAAGGCCAAAAACTCATCATTCCCCACTGGAATGATGGAAATTCACATTTTTTATTATATAAATGTTGATAGATGTTAACATGATAACATGTTAACATCCTCCCTGCCATACAGTTCTGTGACACAGGTGCCAAAGGTGCCCACCCGTGAATCTTCTGAACAACCTCCTCTAGATCCCATCTGTCACACACAGACAGAGACTTCTATCAACCTCCATCTTTCACTGACAACAACTCGGACCCTCACACAGGAGAAACAGGTCTATCCATTGGGATGGAGCCAAATTAGGTGGAGCGAAGAAGAGACCCTCTGGGCTGAACATTGGTGTTCTCCACCCTCAGGCATAGGGCTGCTGACCCTAAGATTTGGGAGCAAAAATCAGAAGTAAAAACAAGAGAAACACCTATGCGCTAATCTCTACAGAGTAAAACAACACACCTGAAGAGGTTTTGCAAAGGATGCAATACGTATTTCCCCTGACATTAAAAGTATTAATCCAATTAACCAAGGCTACCTGCAAGTCCACTTTAAATAATTTGCACCAACTATAAATAACATGAGGGATGATAGGAAAAGGGAAATGTACTTGCATAGTGTCCCAAGTCCAACTCCAAGCATATAGCAAATGCAGATGACTGGGTTAAGATGAGGCCTTTAAAATGCTGTACTATGGAAGTGATATATAAAATTGATATTTTCCATTTTCATAGATAAAAAAATTATACACAATTCTCAGTACATCAACAAATATGCTAAACCCTAATAGACAATAAGCAACTGGTATCTCATATAGTACTTAAGCGTGTACATGAAACTTCCAAGCTCGAAATTTGTAGGGTATAGTAGAAAGCCTAACTGAGAATTTTGGAGATTAACTTTATTGGTTTTTTTTTTTCCTTTTACAGTCAGTTAAAACAGGAGACAAATCTAACTAGCTAACAGCTCCTAACTTGGCACTACCTGCAGTTATGAAATCACTAAATTCCTTGATTCTATGACTCTACAAGTTCTAGCTGAAGTCAGGGAAGTTCCCTATCATGGTAGAACATTGGTTATATAATAATACTATAGGCCACTGCAGCAGAATACTGATTTTAGGCTGCTAAAGTCCACTTTAGCATTCCAAAGTCATTCTTTCATTATTTTAACAAATACTGATATTATATAACATATATTAATGTTGATATTGACATTAGTAGTTCCTACTATGTGCTGGGTATTGTGATAAACATAGGAAATAAGTAATAGAAAAATCACTGCTTTCAAGAAACTATTAATCTAATAAACCAGTTACTCTCCATTTTTTTCTGTCCCAGGAAACCCAAGAGCTATGACACAATTCAGTCAGTAGATATAGCTTTTTGTGGAAGTAACTAGGAAGTTAGGAAGCTGGGTATGTAGAGAAGACAGGATATAGCGTCTAGTATTTTTATATTTTAAAAAGAGATTTCCCTTCTTTTAGTGGAGAATCACCATAGAAGACATAATTAAATAGTTAAAAAGTTGCTTTCCCTCTCAAAGATCTTCTGTATAATTATATAATTAAACTCTCATTACCTCATTGCTAGACCTAGCATCATTTCTTTTTTTTTTTTAAGATTTTATTTATTTACTTGACAGAGAGAGATCACAAGTAGGCAGAGAGGCAGACAGAGAGAGAGAGGAGGAAGCAGGCTCCCTGCAGAGCAGAGAGCCCGATGCGGGACTTGATCCCAGGACCCTGAGATCATGACCTGAGCCGAAGGCAGCGGCTTAACCCACTGAGCCACCCAGGTGCCCCTAGCAACATTTCTAAAAGAAAGAGAATAAACAAGTCACTAGGAGTTCATTGCTTTGTTGCCCAAAGTAGGAGGCATGAAAAATAACACTAATATGAACAGCTACCATTACTGAGTGTTTCCCACATGACAGCTAAGTGTCTTCCATACACTTTGCCACTGAATCTTCACAAGAACCCTGCATGGTAGGTACTATTATTACTGGGTGAACATACTCTGTTTTGTCTGGACAATATCAGTTATACTTATTACCTTAATTATTAAGAGTTTATTCTTTCACTCTCGAATGTGTGCCAATTGGATAATAAAGTATTCTTTTTATCTGTCAAGTAGTACCCTTATATGACCCAACTTAGTAGATGATTATAATTTTAATAACCTCACAGCAATCTTAGAAGGGTCTTCTAAAGCTATATTTAAGTAACTCTGGTGTCCTATTTGGGTTTCTGAAGATGGCCACTCAGAAAAGAACTAACCCTATATTTTCTAATAAATTCCATTTTCATGCAATATGCTCACTGAGAGGTGTGGGGACAGGGCGGCATAAACAAACATCAAGAACTAGTGGCAGAGACCTAGATGGTATCCACCACCCTGCAGATAGATGGGGAAAATTGAAATTAATGGTCACAAAACCATATGAGATATATTTCCATGGGATACATGATGGCAGCAATTCTATTCCCAGCTTAGAATTCACTATGAAGGATTTGATAAAAATGAAAGAATTTGATTACACCTTCTTGAAAGTTCACCATAATGAGGTTTGAAGATGAATTCCCTCTCTTTGGACTCCTTTTCCACCAAGCGTCAGACTATAGCAATACCTTTTAAAGATTTAATGGCTTACATATTTGAGAATTTGAACTTGAAATATTTGTATATTTAAATTTGAAAAGAAAGTTGTATCCTTATATTGAATTCGATATGATAATAGTGAAAAGGCAAATGTGAGTGCCAACCAAAAGGCTATAAATGGATCATTTAGCAATCAGTGAAGGAAACTAAATTCCTCCTGCTACCAAATTTTGCAATACTTATAGGCACACTGATTATAATTTTTTTCATGATACTTTCTAAACACTCATATCAGATTGCTTGGACTATGTAGCTCAACTGCATTTCCTTCTCACTTTACCCAATTTTGCACATGTGCACTTGTAATGACCAACAAAATTCCACTGACAGCAGCAGCCTCAACAAGCTTCCCAGATAATCAGTAAACCTCCATTCCCTACTATCAACACAACAGTGATCTTCTCATCAGATAACAGTTGTTAGATTTTCTTTATCACCAATTCATCATTAAAGCCAACAAGTATTGATTTATCATCTGGCAAGGGGAAAATTCCATTTACAGGAAATTTATTGTTTAGGAAATTGTTTGAATCATCTAGAATTATTTGAAAAAAAAATCTTCAAATGGCTTTTTTCATTTATATATTTTTGTTAAGCCCATAGGTAAGGGTTTAACCCAAGGAGGCTGCATGACTAGGACAGGAAAAACTCCTTGTGGTACAATAAAGGGGGCTGTGTTTAACTATTCATGTATGTTTAAAGAGCACAACTTTATTGGCAATGATAACTTATTTGCCCAAATATTTGTAAAGACTATTTGATAGAATTAAATGCACATAGACTACAGATTGGCAAAAGGAAGACTTTCTTGAAGAAAATGTTATAATATGTAAGTAAGATTTTTATTACTGATTAAGGATGATTCACTTCTATAAACTATGTGTAAAATTATGAAGGAAGTTAATGGATAAGATATAATTTCACATCATAAATAGGCACTCCTCATGGGGAAATCAGATAATGCATAGCTTAAGGTCTCTGTACTTAGAATGACGAGGTCCTCATAAGAGCACCTTGTCTACCTAAGCTGCACACTTGTGAACTATCCAAGTGCCCTTCAGGATGATGAGCTTTTGATTAGTCCTTTCAATTAGTGTTTATTTTCTTAAGTAGAATACTCACAACAGTTTCAAAGCTCTGAATCTCCTTTAATCGCTGCCTTTAAATTAAGAGGAATAGATTTTTTTAACTTGCCTCTTGCTGCTTTGGCCAAAAGATCAAGTATGAATGCAATTTAAATATGAAAGCTAGCATCCAATAAGCAAATACGCACTTTTAACTCCATTAAGTAAAAGCCATTACTATGTATCCAGACCTCTTCACATATTCCTGACAGATAGTTGTGCTTTCCCATCGGAAATCTTATGTGCCTAGATTTATTTCTCAGTGTTCCACAAAAATGGATATTTTAAAAGTTACCATAACAAACATCTATAGAAAACAAAATTGAGACACCTTCGACTTCTGGGGAAATTGATGAGGTAGGAGGAGGATCCTAAGCTCACCGTGTCCCAAGGATAAGATGAGATAACATATACATCAGTGTAAATAACCAGAAAATGAACTGAACCAAGCAAAACGGACTCTCCACAGCTAAATGTAGAGAAGAGACCACATTGAAGAGAGTATGAATAATGGAGATGCATTCAGGAACTAAACAGATTGATGGGACTGTCCAAGGGAGGAAGGGACCACACAGGTACAGAGAGGGAAAAGAAACAAACCCTCATACAAGCACATATGGGGAAACCACATGGGGGAGATTACTTCCCATAACATTTGGCTTTGAAAACCAGAGAAGCATAATTTTTTGAGCTCTTACAATCAACAAGGCTCAACACTCGCAACTTTAAAAATCTGCCAGCTCAGCTCTGTGAGAACCAGGAGCCCTATGAAGATACAGCCCCATGAAGATACAGCAAAGAAGCAGCAGATTGAAAAATCTATGGGGTATGTGGAAGGTTTATTTACTAATCTCAGAACATGGCTGGAGGACAAGGATCCTTAGAAAACTTTGCCAAGTACAACAACAACAACAAACCACAAGTTGGCAGACACTGTTACCCTCCAATCCCTAGACTAGACACACAGAAACCTTCAGGAGCCAGCTCGGTACAATACTCTCCACCAAGTTTATTAAGAGCACATTCCAACCCAGCATTCTACAGTAGAAATGCTCCCTCCATCTAAGCCTGGGTATGAGTTTTTCCCCCATTATCCATCTCACATTCTTCTGTAGACCTGCCCCCTCCAATATACCTTTACTCAGTGCCCAACCAAAGCAGTGACACAAGCCTGACAGTGTTCACACTGCCCTTACAAGGGTCAGCATCACTCCAAGGTTACCCTTGCCCTGGAAAAAGGAGAAGATAACCACACAGACCAGTACAACTGCAGCTCCGGCAGTGAGCTGCAGGCAGACATCTGGTCTGACCACAGGTCAGCTTCTCAGGTGACAACACAGGGAAAGTACCCTACAGTTCAGTGCTACTGCATCTCTGAAAAATTCTTGGGCTGATGAAGACAGCCCCAGATTGACCCACTAACAACACAGGAACTGAACTCTGTCCATAACTAGCAACGGGAGCCATTACAAATGACTAGACTGAAGGCAAAAGTGGTCAGTCACAAAAGTAGGGTACACAACAGACATAGGAGACATCCTTGGAGTGCCAGATTCTGGTGAACAAGGGACATTGCCTTGCAAGGCACGACAGTATGTCTTCTTCATAAGGCCATTAATTTCCAAAACAAGAGACATAGCTGACTTTCCTAACACAGGAAACAGATGTTGACAGGTACACAAAATGAGAGAGAGAAATATGTCTAAAATGAAAGAACAGAAAAAATCATGCCAAGAGAGCTAAACAAAGATAAATAATGTGCTAACAGAGAATTTAAAGTAATGTTCATAAAAATACCCATAGGACTTAACAAAAGATTGGAAGTCCTCAATGAGTCACTTAAAAAAGAGATAAAAACATATAAAAGACTAATCATAGATGAAGACTTCAATAACTAAAATTAAAAGACGTGAGGTGGAATAAATAGTAGAAGAGAGGGAGAATAATGTGTCAGTTACCTGGATAAAAAAGCAATAGAAAGCAATTGAGTTGAATAGGAGAAAGGATAAAATAATAAAAAAATGAAAACAGACTTAGGAAACTCATTGACACCAAGCATAATGACATCAAGCATAACAACATTAACATCATAGGGATCCTAGAAGGAGAAGAGAAAGAAAAAAGGCAGAAATTTTATTTGAAGAAATAATACTTGAAAACTTCCTGAATCTGGGGAAAGTAACAGAAATCCAGATCCAGGATGCATAAAGAGTCCCCAACAAAATCACTCCAAGGAAGTCCACACTAAGACATATATAATTAAAATGGCAAAGTAGTGATAAAAAGAAAATTTTTAAAGCAGTGAGAGAAAGCAGTTACATACAAGGGAAAACCCCATAAGGCTATCAACTGATTTTTCAGCAGAAACTTTATAGGCTAGAAGAGAGTGGCAAGATCTACTCAGAGCACTGAAAGGGGAAAAACCTGTACCCAAGACTATACTATCCAACAAGTCTATCTTTCAGAATAGAAGAGATAAGGAGTTTTCCAGACAAACAAAAGTTAAAGAAATGCATCACCACTAACCTGGCCCTACAAGAAATGTTAAAGGAGACTCTGAGTGGAAAGGAAAGATCATAAGTAGAAGTAAAAAAGTAAGAAGCAAAAAGCAATAAAATTAAGTATATCTATTAAAGTGGTCAAGGGATTTACAAAATAAAAGGATGCAAAGTAGGATACCATTTCCTAAAATGTGGGGGCAAGAGGGAAATAAAGAATGAGTTCAAACTTAAGAGACCATCAAGTTAATATAGAATACAATATGCATACAATGTTATTTGTAAACCTAATGGTAACTATAAATCAACTGGTAATAGATATGCAAAAAATAAAGAGAAAAGAATCCAACTAGTCACTAAAGAAAGCCAGCAAACTGAGAGAACAGATCAAGAGAAGAGCAGAACAAAGAAGAACTACAAAAACAACCATAAAGCAAGTAACAGAATGGCAATAAATACATGCCTATCAATAATTACTCTGAATGTTAATGGACTAAATACTCCAATCAAAAGACAGAGGGTGATGGATTGGATAAAAAAGCAAAATCCACAGAATGCCACCCACAAAACATTAATTTCCAACCTAAACACATGCAGACTGAATGTGAAGGGATGGAATAGTATTTATCAATTTATGCAAAAGGACATGAAAAGAAAGCCATGGTAGCAATATTTATATCAGAGAAAACAGACTTGTAAAACAAAGATGGTAACAAGAGATAAAGAAAGACACTGCATATTTATAAAGGGGAGGGTATGTGCTTTGGTGAGTGCTGTGAAGTGTGTAAACCTGGTGATTCACACACCTGTACCCCTGGGGATAAAAATATATGTTTATAAAAAATAAAAAAATTATAAAAAAAAAAGAACATATAACAATTGTAAATACTTACACAACCAAAATGGGAACACCCAAACACACAAAGCAGGTAATAACAAAATAAAGATGTAACTGACAGTAATACAAATATAGTAGGGGACTTTAGCACCCCACTGACATAAATGGATAGATCATTCAAACAGAAAATCAACAAGAAAATAATGGCTTTCAACGATACATAGGACCAGATGGATCAAACAGAAATGTTCAGACATTCCATCCTAAAACAGTGGAATACACATTCTTTTCAAGGGTACATGGAACATTCTCCAGAACAGATCACATACTAGGCCATAAAACCAGTCTCAAGAAGTTCAAAATGATTAAAGTCCTCCCATGCATCTTTTCTGACCACAGTGCTTGAAAACTAGAAATCAAGAACAAGAAAAAAATCTGGAAAGAGCACAAATACATGGATTTAAATAATATGCAAATAAACAATGAATGTGTCAACCAAGAAATCAAAGAGGAAATCATAATATATGTGGAGACAAATGAAAATGAAAACACAATGTCCAAAATCTTTGGGATGCAGCAAAAGGTGTTCTAAGAGAGTTTATATAAGCAATATAGGCTTATTTCAAGAAGCAAGAAAACCTCAAATAAACATCCTAACCTTATACCTAAGGAGTTAGAAAAAGAACAGGGATACCTGGGTGGCTCATTTTTTAAGGATTTGCCTTTGACTCGGATTATAATCCCAGTGTTCGGGGATTAAGCCGGATGGCAGGTTCCCTGCTCAGTGGGGAGCCTGCTTCTCTCTCACCCTCTGCCTTCCTCCCCAGCTTGTACTCTATTTCTCTCTCTCAAATACATAAATAATTTTTTTAAAAAAGAACAAACAAAACCACAAACCAGTAAAAGGAAGGCAATAATAAAGATTAAAGCAGAAATAATTGAAAGAGAAACTATAAAGACAATAGAATGGATCATTGGAACCAGGAGCTGTTTCTTTTTAAAGATCAACAAAATTGACAAAACTTTATCTAGACTCATAAAAAGAGAAAGAAAAATACAGAAAGTACTCAAATAAGCAAAACCCGAGAGAAAGAGGAGAAATAACCAACACCAAAGGATTATAAGAGAATATTATTATTAAAAAAATTATATGTCAACAAATTGAACAACCTAGAAGAAAAGGATTAATTCCTAGAAATATATAACTGCATAAAGCTGAGTCAGGAAGAAAATGCAGGATTTGAACAGACCAAATACCAGGAATGAAATTGAATCAGTAATCAAAAAACTTCCAAAAAAAAAAAAAAGTCTAGGACCAGATGGCTTCACAGGTGAATTCTCTCAAACACCAAAGAAGAGTTAATTCCTGTTGGTCTCAAAATAATAAAAGAAGGAAAGCTTCAAAATTCATTCTCTGAGGTCAGCATTACCCTGATACCAAACCAGACAGAAACTCTACAAAAAAAAAGAGAACTACAAGCCAATAACTGTGATGAACAAAGATGCAAAAATACTCAAGAAAATATTAGCAAACTGAATCCAACAATACATTAAAAAAATTATTCACCATGGTCAAGTGGGATTTATTCCTAGGATGCAAGGGTACTTCAAAATTCACAAATCAGGGACCCCTGGGTGGCTCAGTTGGTTGGACGACTGCCTTCGGCTCAGGTCATGATCCCGGAGTCCCGGGATCAAGTCCCGCATCGGGCTCTCAGCTCCATGGGGAGTCTGCTTCTCCCTCTGACTTTCTCCTTGCTCATGCTCTCTCTCACTGTCTCTCTCTCAAATAAATAAATAAAATCTTTAAAAAAAAAATTCACAAATCAAACAACAACATCATATCAACGAGCAAGGATAAAAATCATACAAGCATTTCAATAGATGCAGGAAAAACATCTGACGAAGTACAATATCTATTCATGATGAAAAAAAACTTCAACAAAATAGGGCTAGAGGGACTATACCTTAACATAATAAAGAGCATCTATGAATACCCACAGGTAACATCATACTCAATGGTGACAAACTGAGAGCTTTTCCCCTAAGATCAGAAATGAAACAAGGAAGACAACTTTCACCACTTTTATTCAACATAGTACTGAAAGTCTTAGCCTCAGCAATAAGACAAGAAAAAGAAATAAAAAGGCATCCAAATTGGTAAGGAAGAAATGAGAATTTCATTATTTGAAAATGACGTGATACTATATATAGAAAACCCTAAAGCCTCAAAAAAAAAAAAACAACTATTAGGACTGATAAATGAATTCAGTAAGATCACAGGTTACAAAATCAATATACAGAAATCTGTTGCATTTCTATATACTGATAATGAAATAGCAGAAAGATAATTTAAGGAAACAATCCCATTTACAATTGTACCAAAAAGAATAAAATACTTATGAATAAACTTAACAAAGGAGGTGAAAGAATTACTTATAACCTGAAAACTATAAAACATTGATGAAAGAAATTGAAGATGACACCAACAAATGGAAAGATATTTCATTATCATGGACTGAGAAAATAAACACTGTTAAAATGTCCACATCACTCAATCGAATCTACACACTTAATGTAATTCTTATCAAAATATCAACAGCATTGTTCACAGAACTAGAACAAATAGCTCCTAGATTTATATGAAACTTCAAAAGACCCAAATAGAAAAGCAATCTTGAAAAAGAAAAACAAAACCGGAAGTATCACAATCCCAGATTTCAAGATATATTACAAAGTTCTAGTCATCAAAACAGTATAGTTTTGATTACTAGATTGAAAAAAGATTACTGATTGAAAAAAGATACATAGATCAATAGAACAGAATTAAGAGCCCAGAAATAAACCCAGGATTATATGGTCAAGTAATCCTCGACAAAATGGGAAAAAATATGCAATGGGAAAGACAGTGTCTTCAACAAATGCTGTTGGGAAAATTGGAAAGCTACATGGAAAAGAATAAAACTGGACCACTTGCTTATACCATACACAAAAATAAACTCACATTTAAGACCTAAATGTAAGACCTGAAACCATAAAAATCCTAGAAGAGAGCACAGGCAGTAATTTATCTGATCTTGGCCATAACAACATTTTTCTAACTAGGTCTCCTGAGGCAAAGAAAACAAAAGCAAAAATAAACTATTGGGACTACATGAAAAAAAAATTAAATTAAAAAAGCTTCACAGAAAGGAAACAACCAACAAATCTAAAAGACAACCTACTGGATGGGAGAAGATATTTGCAAATGACATATCTGATAAAGGGTTAGTATCCAAAATATACACAGAACTTACACAACTCAACACCAAAAAAAAAAAAAAAAAAGTTATCCAATTTAAGAAAAAATGGGCAGAAGGCATAAATAGACATTTCTCCAAAGAAGACACACAGATGGCCAATAGACACATGAAAATATGCTTAAGATCATTCATCGAAGAAATACAAATCAAAACCACAGTATTACCTCACAATTATCAGAATGGCTAGAATAAAAATATAAGAAACAACAAGCATTGGCAAGGATGTGGGAAAAAAAAGAACCCTTGTACACTGCTGGTGAGAAAGCAAACTGTTACAGCCACTGTGGAAAACAACATGGAGGTTCCTCAAAAAATTAAAAATAGAACTACCTTATGATCCTGTAATTCCACTACTAGGTATTTACCCAAAGAATATGAAAACACTGATTTGAAAAGATAAATACGCTCCTAAGTTTACTGCAGCATTAGTTATAACAGCCAAATTATAGAAGCAGTCCATCAATAGATGAATGGATAAAGAAGTGGTATATACATACAATGGACTATAACTCAGCCATAAAAAATGAAATCTTGCAATTTGCAACAACATGGGTGGACCTAGAGAGAATAATGCTAAGTGAAATAATTCAGACAAATACTAAATGATTTCATTCATATGTGGAATTTAAGAAACAAAGCAAAGAAAAAAAAGAGACAAATCAAAAAACAAATTCTTAACTATAGAGAAAAAATTAATAGTTACCAGAGGGGAGATGGGTGGAGGGATAGGTGAAAGAAGTGAAGGAGATTAAGAATACACTTACACAGTGAGCACTGAGTAATGTATAGTCTTGTTGAAGTATTACATTGAACACCTGACACTAATATAACACTGTGTTAACTATACTGCAATTAATGTTTTTAATCTATAAAGGACATTATTGAGGTGATGGGATTTTGAATATAGGCTATATAGAGAGTAATATTATTGCATTAGTATAAAATATAATATTAGTATAAAATATTTTATTTAGTATAAAGTATAATATTAGTATAAAATATTTTGGGCATGGTAATGGTGCCATGGTTAAAGTAGGAGAATGTATGTCTACAAAATAGAGGCTACAACACTTAGGGGTGAAAAATCTGCAACCACCTTTCAAGTTTTTCACTAAAATACACAAATATGTACATATAAGTAAACACATCAAATATGGGAAAATATTAATAAGGAGTGAATCTAGACAAAACTGCAAGGTATTTATTGTACTGTTCTTCTAAACTTTCTACAGGCTTGAGTTTATTCAAATTTCAAGTGGTAAAAAAGTCACTTTTTTACTGTAATTATCTTTGCCAACTTTCAGAGGTCATTTATCATCTGTTAAAAAGAACTTTCAGCTGGGTGGTTGAAAACAAGGCATTCTACAGAATCAGGAAAAAGTAAATCAAACTAATGAGTGTGGGAAAGAAACAGAGGGTAGGTTTAAGGTCTGGAAAGTCAAAAAGGAACCTAGAAAGTCCCATCGGAGCAATTCCTCTGTGACTGAACCAGGCTGACCAAAATCTCTTGTTGACCTTGGACTTTCATCACTGTAACTCCATGTTTCACTGGTCTGTGCAGCCCTTGGGTTCTGGCATTCCTGCTAGGAACATTTTTACAAACAGGGAAGTATCTCCATCACCCCTGGACACCTCAGAATGCATCCAAGAGGGTGGGGCAATATGTCTCTGATTGGCTGAATATAATGTGCCTGGCCACAGCTAAAATTCATTGTACAGCTGTACTGACACTGACAGAGGTACAACCAGTTCAGCATCTAGGCCTCAGTCTCTTCCACATAGAAAGAATTTGTGTAAAATTGGACTAGCAACTCAGCGCTATTAAACCTACTGCTGATTTTGCTGTGTTTTGGACATCAGGCATAGTAATTCACTTCCTCAATTATTTTGGCCCAAGGTCCTTGCAAGAATCAGTTCTATTGCCTCGGTCTGTGTCTCACAATGCCCCTTCTCTTCCCATCCAGTACCTTCTCACTCCATTGTTACATAACTATGAATATGCTTGAGTAGAAAACTCCTCTAGGAATATGCCCTAATATTATCTCTTCACTCCTCCAAGAGCTAGACAATTACCCTTGGACTCTCATTGCTATAATTAAATTCTCATTTCCTTCTTCCAGGCTGGCCACCAACTGCTCAAATAAGAATAGCAGCCCAGGCAATCCCTTGATTGCAGATTAGACAGGAACAGGAGTATCTACCTAAACCATATGTGCACTCCTAACCAAGAAAACTGTGTTCTTTTTAAAATTAATCAATTAGTTAATTAATTAATTTGAGAGAGACAGAGATAGTGAAAAAGAGCATAAGTAGGGAGAACAGAGAGAAGCAGGCTCCCCGCTGAGCAGGGAGCTGCTCAAGAACCCTGGAATCATGACCCGTGCTGAAAGCAGATGCTTAACTGACTGAGCCATCAAAGTACCCCTAAGCTTGCCTGCTTTTAAGTAGTTAAATTTGTGGTGACTTCTTTTACAGCAATAGAACACTAATACAATCAGAAAATATGGAGCTGACCTAGTCAGAAAAGACTTCCCTTGGGAAGAGATATTTGAACTGGTAAGAAATGAATAAGATTTAACCAGGGGGAGACTGCTGAATGAAAGTGGGGGAAATCAGAAGTGCAGGATGTAGGTTTAAAATGTTTAAAATGCTTAGGAATAAAGAAGGAAGGCAAACACCAAAGGTATAAAAACAGCTATGGTGGAAAATAAGGGGAAAATATTATATAAATGGGGTTGGGGAGGAAATAGGGTGAATGATTCAGGGCTTTGAAGGCATGTGAAGGAGTTTAGATTTTATTTCCAGTGATCAGAGTGTTGTTAATAGCTCCCCTGATGTTCTCAGAGTTCAGCTCTTTTACTGTAGATTTCCATCCTAGAGGTCTCTAGGGACAACTCTACAGCTTTCAAGGAGCTCTGACATAAACTCTTCTAACTCACGGACATGGGGCTCCTGCCCAAGACTATCCAGTGGAATGTGAGATGGCCTATCTCCTAGACTTCTTTGGAGTTCATATATTCCTTGAGTCTTTCCCAGGTCAAGCTTTAAAATGAGTTGAGAATCAGGAATTGAGGGAGGGTGATGGGAAGGGACATGGGCAGAGAAGAAATAGGAAACTCTATAGGTCTAGAAGTGGAATATGCTTGGTCTTTAAACTCTCAACTCTCCTGCTAAAAAGAATTTAAGAGGAACCCAAAATACTATAAAATTTTCCAAGAGTAGATGGGTTTCTATAACTTATGCTATGTCTTACCTTTTGAATTAAGAATTAGCAAGGAAAGTTTTCAAATATCTCTCTAGCCACTCTTTCACTATATGTAAAAAGATTATTTTTTCTCTTTCTTTTCCATGTAATATAAAATCCACCTTCTTTATTCTTAGACGTTTCTCTTTGATAAGTTAAAGACTTAAATTAAGTCAATGTTTACATTTGAATCCTTTTAAGAAATCCACACCATATTTGGTATAATAAAGTCAAACAAACTACAAAATTCACTAAAAAGAAAACAAGTATTTCTGAGGTTTCCATTGCCCAAAAGGGTATGTTTAGTTTCATTCTAAACACTTTTAAAATATGACTGATAGAGTATAATACAAATTACATAAGTCATGGTTCACTAGATTCAGCAATTCTGTATTATAGAGAAATTTAATCAATCTTTCAGGGATTGCAGGCACATCACAGAAGGAGGTACTTTTGGCCTTTCATGGAGAGGTAAGCAAAATGAAGTACTGAACTGCATATTTCACTAAGTTTGTTGGTTTTGTATAATTGTCTTTCTCAGAATTTCTGGCCAAATTTGAGCCTTCCTATTTGGTAATTCATGGTGTTTTACATATAAAAAGCAAAACCTGCAATTTACCTATTTGAATCAAAATGTTACCTTTAAAAAAAAAAAAACAAAAAAAAAAAAAACAAAATGTTACCTTTATTCAACTTAAGTATTTTTCTCCCTCTGCCTCAAGAAGAGTAGAAAATAAGAAGAGCATGCAAAGTTATATAGAACACATTAAAATCATTCCCTTTGCACATCTTATAAACTTCCCTCACAATCTTGGTTAATTGTGGTTGTCAACATATAATTGTTAGCAGTGCTCCTTTTCAATCTCAGAAGCAAGCCAATTTGGATAATAAATTGTATGTTCATCCTGGTCAAGTTTGGCATCCTGTGCAAGAAAGTAACCCTAATTCATTCTGTCCAGTGCTATTATCCTACATTGGATAAGGACAAAGAAAGATTTTACACTCAATATTAACACAGAGCTCAAAATAGCCCACTATATGGCTCCAAAACAAAAGAGAATTCTATGTGGGAGAAATTGTATAAATATGGGTATGATACGAAAGCCCAATTCACCTATAAGTAAAGAGTATAATAAAGCATGAACCTTTTATGAATAAAAACAATACAGAATGTCACATGCAATCAATGCATATAACTCTTACACTTAAAGTTGTTCTTTTTTCTACTCTTAGGCTTTTAATACTTAAGATGAAAAAAAAAAAAAAACCCACCAACAACTTAGAGCTCATTTAATCAGAACTTTTTCAGTTTACAGATGAGAAAGTGAAGCCCCGGAGAGGCCAGCGATTTCTCCAAGATCACTTAGTTTATTGCCTGGACAGGAACCTGAGTATCTTTGCTCTCAAAAGACAGTTCTTTCCATGCTCTATCTTCTGTGTTACAACTCAGGTTCTCTCTACAGCTCCCAAAATTTGAGGATATTTACAAGAAACCATGTTCTAGTTTATTCATGTACAGTATTAAGAATTTCTGTCAATTATCTGGACTTTACTGTTGTTATAGGTACTGCCTTCATAGCAAGAAGGCATTGTAACATGTAATTTAAATGTATTATTTTCCTTAACGTTAAACAATGTTAGTTTGTAAATAAGCCTATAGATTCAATGCATTTTCTAATTCCTATTATGCAAACAGATCAACACTTGAAAAATATGTCATATACAAAGGAAGAAGTTATATTCCTTCTGAATACATCATTGAAATAAACAATTAGGAAATGTATTGTGCTACCTAAAAGTAATCAAATGTGAAATCACTGTCATTGTTTTTCATATTTTATTTTGAAAGTCACATATACAGTAATATCCATTAAGTTAATTATTCTCAAGGATGAGATCATTTATAAATAGACTTCTCCATCTGTAAATTGGTAGAATTTAAATTTTTAAATTTCTATGTTTTGAATGTGATTTTAAAGTAATTAAATTATAATAAAGGTTTTTTTTTTTAGTTAAAAAAATTAAATGATACTTTACTGTGTAAACTCTATTAGTGTGGAGATTACTTAAATAAACTTAAAAATAAGTAAAAATAAAAAATGTTCATAAATAAACAAATATATAAATTGTGTTTTAGCTAAATAATGGTGCATTTCTTAAACCTTCATGTAGAAACTGAGTGTACTATTTCAAATTCATGAGAAATACTGCATAGTCTAAGACCAGTTCCACACATGAATTTTGCATACCTTATTTCTTTTGACTGCATTCTGAATAGTAAGAGAAATGTACTAGTTTTCCTGCACTAGTCTTCTTGAGCAACCCATTAAATAGTAAAGAGACATTTAAATCTGGGGAACTTCACAGAAAAAAAAAATCTTTTGTTGAAGTACAACTTGAATGTCTAAGTTCTGAACTTATCGTGTCTACTGGTGTTAGAGATAGATTTGGCTACATTTGGCTACAATTTGGCTGGCATGATGGCATTTTCCAAGAGTTTCAAACTATTTGAGAAAGAGCATGAAATTAATTTATATCCTTTTCATAACTAACAAACTAAATAAATAAAACTGAAATTACATATGTACCAACACCATAGCCATACTACTAACTTCCTTAACTATAAATGTATTCCCTGATTTTGACAACTATAGATTGAAGATTTTCAAATACTAATAGCTTTTAAATAATTATATCAGATATTACTGTTAATATGCTGTAAAACATGCACTTATGTCAAGTTTTTCCCAGAATCTTTCCTTAAGAATATTCACCTCCTCTCAAAGACAAAACAAATTTACAACGACATACAGAATAATTTCCTCTGAAAAAGACCTAGAAAACTAGAAGAACAGGACCTTGACAATAAAAAAAATTAAAAAACAGCATCAAAACAGGTAAAAGTCATAGACATACTCTCACCAAAACAAAACAAACAAATAAACAAAAAACATCCCAAGTGTTGTAATCCACAACCAGAAGGGATATAAAAAATATATAATTTTTCCCTGATAAATAAATAAATAAATAAATGAAATTGTGCTCCATATCAGGTAGCCCAATCTTTAAATCTTGCAAAAGACAGAAGAGCCCATAAAACAATGGCTTTGAAAACCAATAGGGATTATATCCAGGAAAACCATAAAACTGCAGGTAATGTAGAAACAGCTCCTAAAAGGCTTATGCACAGACTCACTCACCCCGGGACCAAGAATAAAAACATGTTTAAAAAACACCTACACCAGGGCACCTGGGTGGCTCAGTGGGTTAAGCCTCTGCTTTCGGTTCAGGTTATGATCTCAGGGTCCTGGGATTGAGCCCCAGGTTGGGCTCTCTGCTCGGTGGGAAGCCTGCTTCTCCCTCTCTCTCTGCCTGCCTCTCTGCCTACTTGTGATCTCTCTCTGTGTCAAATGAATAGATAGAATCTTTAAAAAAAAAAAAAAAAAAAACTTAGACCATATGTGAAGGAGAACCACTTACTAACCTTCAAGCAAATGCTAGAAGGAGAGGAACTTATTGGGACAGAGACAGGGACACTAGTCATTATCATTTTTAAAATCTCATTCTAATTTGCTAATATAAGCACTGGTATCATTTAGTAATTCTCTCTAATTTGTTAGCACTGGAGGATATGCCCTGCTGAGGGCCCCACTTTCCACCACACACAGTGACAGCTGTCACAGCAGGTGGGCATGCACAGCTCAAACAGGGTTGGCCTCTTAAGTGCCTGTCTCTGGTGGCCAGGGGTCATAGCACTACTGAGTCCATGGGACATCTCCTACACAAGGCTATTCCTTCAAGACTGGGAAAAATAACTGACTTGCCTAATTCACAGAAACAGAGTCACAAAATGAGGAGACACAGAAATATGTTCCAAACAGAACAAAACAAAACCTTGGAAAAAGACTTTAAGGAAACAGAGATAAGCAATTTACCTGATAAAAAGTTCAAATTAATGAAGATGTTCACTAATTTCATGAGAAAAATTAATGAACACAGTGAGAACTCCAGTAAAGAGACAGAATCTATAAGAAAGAACCAAACAGAATTTATTGAGCTGAAGAATGCAATAACTTAAATGAAAAATATATTACAGAGGTTCAAAAGTAGACTGGATGAAGCAAAATAGATCAGTGAGCTAGGGGGAAAAAAAAAATGAACACACCCAAACAAACAGCAAAAAGAGAAAAGAAGAAGAACTTAAAAGTAAACATACCTAAAAGAACATTTCCAACAAAATCAGGCAAAATAATATTTGCACTAGAGGGGTTACAGAAGTAAAAGAGAGAGAGAAGGGGCCATAAAACTTATTTGAAGAAATAAAGGCAGAAAACTTCATTTACCTGGCAAAGGAAATGGACATCCAGATCCAGGAAGACCAGAGTTCTAAATAAGATGAACGCAAAGAGGTCCATACCAAGACACATAATTAAAAGAGTAACAGTTAAAGATAAAAAGAGAATCTTAAAAATAAGCAAAGGAAACTAATTCTTTCACTAAAGGGAAACCCAATAATGCTATTAGCAGACCTTTCAGAAACTTTCAGACCAGGAGTAAGTAGCATGATACAGTCGAAGTGCTAAAAGGAAAAAACTTCCAAACAAGAATCCTTTACCCAGCAAGAATTAAAGGGGATGATGGGTGAGCCTGATAACAGGTATTAAAGGAGAGCACAGATTACATGAAGCACTAGGTATTATATACAAACAATGAATCATGGAATACCACATCAAAAACAAATGATGTACTGTATGGTGACCAACATAACACAAGAAAAAAAAATAGGAAAAATAAATAAATAAATTAGTACACACACACACACACACACACACACACACACAAAGATGGGGGACTCAAATAAATAAATCAGAAATGAAAGAGAAGTTACAGCTGATATCAGAGATATACAAAAGATCATGAGAAACTACAACAGAAAATTATACATCGGCAAATTGAACAACCTAGAATAAATGTATAAATTCCTATAAATAGTCTTCTAACACTGAATCATAAAGAAATAGAAAATGTAAATGGACCAATTTCTATGAAGGACATTGAAACAGTAATCAAAAACCTCCCAAGGGGGGCGCCTGGGTGGCTCAGTGGATTAAGCCGCTGCCTTCAGCTCAGGTCATGATCTTAGGGTCCTGGGATCGAGTCCCGCATCGGGCTTTCTGCTCAGCAGGGAGCTTGCTTCCCTCTCTCTCTCTCTCTGGCTGCCTCTCTATCAAATAAATAAATCTTTAAAAAAAAAAAAAAAAAAAAAAAAAACCTCCCAAGGAACAGAAGTCCAAGACCAAACATATTCGAAGATTTAATACCTACCCTGCTTGAACTTTTCCAAAACAAACAAAAACAAAATAAAGAAGAAGGAATGTTTCCAAACTCATTTTATGAGGCCACCATTACCTTGATACCAAAACCAGACACCACCACCAAAAAGAAAAATAAAATTTACAGGGCAATATTCTTGATGAATACAGATGCAAATATCCTCAACAAAATATTGTCAAGCTATATTCAAAAATACATTAAATGGAAGACCATGATTATACACCATGATCAAGTGGAATTTAAACTAGAGTTGCAAAGATGGTTCAACATCTGCAAATCAATCAACATGATAGACACATTAACAAAATGAAGAATAACAATCGTATGATCATTTTAATAGATGCAGAAAAAGCATTTGATAAAATACAACATTTATTTATAATTTATTTATGTATAATAAAAGCTCAACAAAATTGGCATAGAGGGAAAATACCTCAAAATAATAAAGGCCATATATGACAAGCCCACAGTTAATATCATACTTAATAGTGAAAAGCTGAAAACTTTTTCTCTAACATCAGGTACAGAACAAGGATGACCACACTCCCCATTTTTATTCAACATAGTGTTAAAAATCCTAACTACAACAATAAGACAAGAAAGAATTAAAGTCCTCTAAATTAGAAAGGAAGAAGTAAAATTGTCACTATTTGCAGATGATATAATACAATATATATAGAAAATACTTAAGTATCTACAAAAAAACCCCAAAAAACAAAAAATGCACAACCGTTGGAAATAATAAATCCAGTAAAGTAGCAGAATACAAAATCAATATACAGAATTCTGTGGATTTTTTGAAGACTTTGTTTATTCATTCAACAGAGACAGACATAGCAAGAGAGGGGACATAAGCAGGGGGAGAAGGAGAGGGAGAAGCAGGCTTCCTGCTGAGCAGGGAGCCCAATGTGGGTCTTGATCCCAGGATTCCAGGTCATGACCTGAGCCAAAGGCAGCTGCTGAATGACTGAGACACCCAGGCACCCCTCTGTGGTGTTTTTATATACTAGTAAAGAACTATCAGAAAAAGAAATTAAGTGTGGTGCCTAGATGGCTGTCAGTTAAATTATCTGACTCTTCTTTTTTTTTTTTTTTTTTTTTAGGATTCCATTCACCCATCTGACAGACAGAGATCACAGGTAGGCAGAGAGGCAAGCAGAGAGAGAGGAGGAAGCAGGCTCTCTGCTCAGCAGAGACCCCAATGCGGGGCTTGATCCCAGGACCCTGGGATCATGACCTGAGCCAAAGGCAGAGGCTTTAACCCACTGAGCCACCCAGGCGCCCCAAGTCAAATGACTCTTGATGTCAGCTTAGGTCTTGATCTCAGTGTTGTGAGTTCCATCCCAATATTAGGTTACATTCTCAGTGGAGAGAGAAAGAAAAAGAAGAAAGAAAGAAAGAAAGAAAGAAAGAAAGAAAGAAAGAAAGAAAGAAAGAAAGAGAGAAAGAAAAGAAAAGAAAGAAAGAAAGAGAGAGAGAAAGAAAAGAAAAGAAAGAAAGAAAGAAAGAGAGAGAGAGAGAGAAGGGAAGGAAGGACAGTAGGTAAAATTAAGAAAGTAATCCCATTTACTACTGCATCAAAAAAATAAATAAATAAAACACATAAAAATAGACTTAACAAGGATGTGAAACACCTGTATACTGAAAACTTTAAGACACTGACAAAGAAAACTGAAGACACAAATAAATAGAAAGATATACAGTGCTCATGGAATAGAAGAATTAATATTGTTAAAATTCCATGCTACCCAAAGCAATCTACAGATGCAAGGCAATCCCTATGAAAATTCCAATGTCATTTTTCATAGAGCTAGAAGCATAATCCTAAAATTTGTATGGAACTGCAAAAGACCCCAAAGAAATCTCCTTGAGAAAGAACAAAGCTGTAAGTATCACATTTCCTGATCTCTATAATACAAACCTATAGCAATAAAAAGTTTGGTTTGGGCATAAAAATAGACATGCAAATCAAAGGAATAGAAGTGAGAGCCCGGAAGTTAAGCCACACCATGGTTCCAATTTATGACAAAAGCAAAGAACATACAATGGAGAAATGATAGCCTCTTCAATAAGTGGGTGGGGAAACTGAATAGCCACAGACAAAAGAATGAAACTGGACCATTATCTTGCACCATACACAAAAATTAACTCAAAATAGAATAAATATTCAAATGTAAGATCTGAAACCACTAAATTCCCAGAAGAAAACATAGATGACAAACTCCTTGACATCAATCTTAATGATATATTTGTGGATCTGATGCCAAAGGCAAGGGAAGCTAAAGCAAAAAAGAACTGTTGGGACAACACAAACTAAAAATCTTCTTTACGGTGAGGGAAACCATTGTCAAAAAGAAAAAACGGGGGAGGAAGTAAGATGGTGGAGGAGTCAGAGACTGAAATAACATCAGATCCCAGGATTTCAGCTAGAGAGTTATCAAACCATTCTGAACACCTGCAAACTCAACAGGAGATTGAAGAGAAGAGCAGTAATTCTAGGAAGGGAAAATCAACCACTTCCCGGAAGGTAGAACGTGCAGAGAAATGAATCCAAAGTGACAGGAAGATAGACCGTAGGGGGAGGGACCCGCTCCCAGCAAGTGAAAGAGCCAGGGAGCACAAAATCAGAACTTTCAGAAATCTGCTCCACTGAGGGACATGACTCCAGAGGCTAAGTGGGAGGTGGAGACCTCACGGGTACAGTGTGGTCTCAGGAACTGCGGGGTCACAGAAAAACCAGGGGTATTTGAGTGTGGCAGAGCTCCCAGGTATCAGAGCAGAAAAGCTGGCTACAGAAACAGAGCTGAGGAGTGCACTTTCAGCTTGGGGTTACCTTAAACTGTAATCTGAGGCACATTCAGGCCACTGCTCTTCGATCAGGGACCCCACAGTGGCAGATCTGGAAAGACCCCTTCCTTCCTCCTACAGGAGGAACAGTGTGGGAGTGAATGGCAGGAATCTGTTGCATTTGGAGACTCCAAATGGGGCCATGTGTCAGAGATAGAAATGATTGGTCACAGGGTGGGTGAGCACAGAGTGCAGCCAGAGACCAGAGAGATGGGAGGGATTGACTGCTTTTATCTGAGGGCACATTGAAGAGTGGGGCCCTGAGTTCTTGGCTCCTATGGGGCCAGAGATTGGGAGACCACTATTTTCATTCCTCTCTTCCAAAGCTGTATGAAAATCATTCAAGGAAAAAAAGCTACCGAGAGTAAACCCAAGCAGATTACTTAGCCTGGCCCCTGGAAAGGGCAGTGCAATTCCACCTCAGGCAAAGACATCTGAAAATTACTGCAAGAGGCACCCCCCCGCCCGAAGATCAGCAAGAACATCCAGCCAAGACCAAGTTCACCAATCAATGAGAACTGTGGAACTCCAGAGCTAAGGGAAAGCAACACATAGAATTTATAGCTTTTTTTCCATGATCCTTTAGTCTTTCAAAGTTGATTTTTTAAAATTTAACTTTTTCTTATTCTATATTTTAACTTTTCCCCTTCCCTTTTTAACAGTTTTTTAAACCATTTATCTTATCAACACCATTTTTAAAAAATCTTTTTAAATTTTCATTTTTTATAGTCATATAAAACTATATATATATATATATATATATATATATATATATATATATATATAACTATAGTCATATAGTTATCTCTTCATTGTATTTAACCTTATTTTTTGTATACATATAGGTTTATTTTCTTTAAAATTTTGAGATACAATTTCTTCTAATAGATCAAAATATACCCTAAATCTAGCGAATGGATTTGTTCTAGTGTCCAGCCTGATAACATTCTCTCCTCTTTATATTTTTTCTTTTCCAACCAACTCATTGTTTCCATTTTTAGAATCTTTTTTATTTTTCAACTTACAGTCATATCCCATCTCTTCATCATGTTTACCCTTGTTTTTGTATATACATGTAAGTTTTTCATTCCTTAAAATTTTGGGAGTTAGTTTCTTCTAAGAGACAAGAATACACCTAAAATCAAATGGGTGGCTCTGTTCTATTCACCAGTATATATATATATATATATATTTTTTTTTTTTTTAATTTTTCTCCCTCTTTTCTTCTTCCCCAGATTTGGGTCTCTTCTGATTTGGTTAGCATATATTTTTCTGGGGTCTTTCCCACTCTTTTAGTATTTTGTTCTCTCATTCATATATTCTTACCTGGATAAAATGACAAGGTGGAAAAAACTCATCACAAAAGAACAAGAGGCAGTACCAACAGCTAGGGACCTAATCAATACGGACATTAGTAATATGTCAGAACTAGAGTTCAGAATGATGATTATCAAGGAGCTAGCTGGGCTCAAAAAAAGCATGTAAGATATTAGAAAACCCCTTTCTGGAGAAATAAAAGAACTAAAATCTAACCAAGTTGAGATCAAAAAAGCAAGACAGAAGAAAGAGAAATTAAGGAATCAATCCCATTTATAATTGTACCCAAAATCATCAGATACCCAGGAATAAACCTAACCAAAGAGGCAAAGAATCTGTATTCAGAAAACTCTAAAGTCCTCATGAACGAAATTGAGGAAGACACAAAGAAATGGAAAAATGTTCCATGCTCCTGGATTGGAAGAATAAATATTGTGAAAATGTCTATGCTACCTAAAGCAATCTACACATTTAATGCAATCCCTATCAAAATACCATCAGCCTTTTCCAAAGAACATAGTTCATCTATGAACATTGTTCATAGAACAAATAATCCTAAAATTTATCTGGAATCAGAAAAAACCCTGAATAGCCAGAGGAATGTTGAAAAAGAAACTCAAAGTTGGTGGCACCACAATTCCAGACTTCAAGCTCTATTACAAAGCTGAAATCATCAAGACACGTATGGTACTGGCACAAAAACAGACACATTGATCAATGGAACAGAATAGAGAGCCCAGGAATGCACCCTCAACTCTATGGTCAACAAATCTTTGACCAAGCAGGAAAGAATGTCCAATGGAAAAAAGTCTCTTCAACAAATGGTGTTGGGAAAACTGGACAGCCACATGCACAAGAATGAGACTAGCCCATTTCCTTACATCACACACAAAAATAGACTCAAAATGGATGAAAGACCTCAATGTGAGACAGGAATCCATCAAAATCCTTAAAAAGGACACAGGCAGCAACCTCTTTGACCTCAACTGCAGCAACTTCTTCCTAGAAACATTGCCAAAGGCAAGGGAAGCAAGGGCAAAAATGAACTATTGGGACTCCATCAAGATCAAAAGCTTTTGCACAGTAAAGGAAACAGTCAACAAAACCAAAAGATAACTGACATAATGGGATAAAATATTCACAAATGACAGATCAGATAAAGGGTTAGTATCCAAAATCTATAAAGAACTTATCAAACTCAACACCCAAAGAGCAAATAATCCAATCGAGAAATGGGCAGAAGACATAAACAGACATTTCTGCAAAGAAGACATCCAAATGGCCAAAATATAATGAAAAAGTTCTCAACATCATTCAGCATCAGGGAAATACAAATCAAAATCACAGTGAGATACCACCTCACACCAGTCAGAATCGCTAAAATTAACAAGTCAGGAAATGACACATGTGGCAAGAATGGGGAGAAAGGGGAACCCTCTTACATTGTTGATGGGAAGGCAAGCTGGTGCAGCCACTGTGGAAAACTGTATGGAGGTTCCTTAAAAAGTTGAAAATAGAGCTACCCTATGACCCAGCAATTGTACTACTGGGTATTCACCATAAAGACACAAATGTAGTGATCTGAAGGGGCACATGCACCTGAATGTTCACAGCAGAAATGTCCACAATAGCCAAACTATGGAAAGAATCTAGATGTCCATCAACAGATGAATGGATAAAGAAGAAGTGGTATATGTGTGTGTATGTGTGTATGTGTATATATATACACACACTATGCAGCCATCAAAAGAAATGAAATCTTGCCATTTGCAATGTTGTGAATGGAACTAGAGGGTATTATGCTGAGCAAAATAAGTCAATCAGAGAAAGACAATTATCATACGATCTCTCTGCTATCAGAAATTTGAGAGGCAGGGCGGGGAGCTGTGGGAGGTAGAGAAGGAAAAAAAATGAAACAAGATGAGATTGGGAGAGAGACAAATCATAAGAGACCCTTAACCTCAGGAAAGAAACAGGGTTGCTGGGGTTGGGCAGGGAAGAGATAGGGTATATGGGTTATGAACATAGGGGAGGGCATCTGCTATGGTGAGTGCTATGAAATGTGAAAGCCTGATGATTCACAGACCTGTACCCCTGGTGCTAATAATACATTATATGCTAATAAAAAATAAACTGTTTACAATTTAGATGAAATTGAGAAGGAAGAAAAAGGAAAAGCAATCTAATAAGTGGTAGAATATTTTCATAACATATCATGTCCAATAAAGGATTAATATTGAATATATAAAGAACTCATACAACTCAACAATAAAAAAATTTTTTTAAATAGGCAAGGATCTGAACAAGTATTTTTTTTTTCCAAAGAAGACATATAGTTGGTCAACAGGCATAAGAAAAGATATTCAACATCACTTATGATCAGGGAAATACAAACCAAACCACAGTGAGCTATCACCCCACATTTGTTAGCATGGCTATTATCAAAAAGTAAAGAAATAAGTGTTGCAAAAGATGCAGAAAAAATAGAACCCTCATAAACTCTTGGTGGAAATGTAAATTGGTGCAGACACTATGGAAAACAGTACAGAGATTCCTCAAAAAATTAAGACTAGATCTGCCATATGATCTAGAAATTCCATTCTGTGTATTTATCCAAAGAACACAAAATCACTGAAAAGATATATGCACCCTTATGTTTACTGCAACAGTATTTACATTAGTCAAGATACAGAAACAATTTAAGTTTCTAACAATGGTTGAATGGATAAAAAGGATATGGTATATTCAATGTATTACTCATCCATAAAGAATGAAATTTTGCCATTTGTGAAAACATAGATGGACTTTGAGGTTATTATGCTAAGCAAAGTAAGTCAGATGAAGAAAGACAAACATTGCAGGATTTCATTCATACGTAGAATCTAAACAAACAAACAAAACCATACAAAAACTTACAGATACAGAGAACAGATTGACGATTGCCAGAGAGGAAGGGGGTTTGGGATAGGCAGAAATGGGTGACGGGAATCATGGTGATGGTTGGTGACCAGACTTTTGGTGGTGCTCACTTTGTAGTGTATACAGATGTCAAATTAAAATGTTTTATACCTGAATCTTATATATTATAATACAATTTTACCTCATTTTAGAAAAAATATTTTTAACATTAAAGGATAGTTACTATTATGTTCCCTGCTTGACAGATGAGGAAACTGAGACTTAGAACCTTGAGGCTTAAAAATATAAATCAAGCATTATAAAATATGAATGAATGTATATATGCAGTTGTCAATGATGGTCACATTCTCTTTGTCCTTCAGTTTCATTATCCAAAAATAAGATTTATACTACAAACCCCACTAAATCATTCATTTAACAAATATTAATCGAACACCTTATGTCAGTTGCTATGCTTGGAATTTCAGATATGACAGTGAGCCAAACCTCTACTGTCCAATATAGTAGTCACTATACATGGTTATTTAAATTTAATATTTAATTAATTAGAATTAAATAAAACTAAAAAATTAAAGTCCTAAGTCACATTAACCACATTATAGGGACTCAATAGCTACATATGGTTCATAGTTACCATACCAAATAGTGCAAAACAGAATGTTTCCATCATTTCAGAAATACTATTTGATAGGACTGAACCAGATAGTTGTTGATATCTATCTTCCTGGAGTTTGCATTTTAGTGTAGGAGACAGACAGCAATTATTCAAATAATTGTATAGTAGTACTGACACATGCCATGAAAAAAAACTAAAAGTGCCTATAGAACCTCTAATCAAGAAACTTAACCTAGTTCAGGGATTAGAGAAGGTCCTGAGATCAAGAGGATGAGAAAGCCAGGGAACAGCGGGGAAGGAGACTTTAGGCACTAAGAAAGGAGGGATTTGAGAGGAACAGAGTAACTGGCGCATAGGAGTGCAAGAGGGCTAGGAGCCAGTACCCAGTGAGCTGAAGGGGTCAACACAGGCTAAAGCAGGTAGAATCATCCTAAAATCAATGAGAAGTGATTAAAGGGTTTACGAGAAGAGTAGCACTTCTAAATGATGTTTTTAGGAATATCAGTCTGGTGTGTATTCAGCCAAGAAGTCAGCAAGTGTCTTGGCTTAGCCTGACTCTACATTAATATGCTGAAAATCAGTTCATCTGAAACCAGTTTTCTGGGGCAACTCACCTGAAGATACACTTGCCAAGCAGCCAATTCACCAAATTTACCAAAATTACTAATTTAATAAACATTTATCAATTAACTTCAAGGAAATGTAACACCTCTTGAAAGATGTGGAGTCAACAATTGAAATGCCTGGACGTCTTCAGAGTACTTCAAAAGACAGTATATGAACGAGCCTCCCACAAGAGCACCCTCTTAGACTCATGAGGAACTTCTTTGTCATTTAACCTGGCACAGGGTAACACCTTAGAAGCACAAACCCTAGTCACAAGCAGTTAAATATCTATCACGGTACCCTGGCCATTGAGGAGCTAGGATAAACTTGACGTTCTAAAACTGGTTATTTTGGCTACTCCAAGGACAAAAGAATAGTTCTGCAGCATGGTTTAAGGACTTTGGTGGATTGAGGATTCTAGGTGAAATCCTAAGACTGTCAGGAATAGAAGACAAGGATAATGACAGCCTGCACCTGAGAACAGAAGGCCAGCCAATACTGGGGGAGTTTGCTTGGTCTCCTGGTAAAATCTGCCCACCTTAACTGAAAGAGAAGAGAAATGATAGCAGAGTTAATAAAATATTCTACCTCATAAAGAATCGTAGGGTGATTAATTCATTTTAAGTTTTACAACACAAAATAGTTTTCTTCTAGGAGAAAAAAGGCAGTATTAATATACAAGTCAGTAAATGAACAGTTTAAGTTCACAGCACAGAGCTGAATGCAGATTGATGATTTTTAAAACAGCCTATGGTAATGATTATGACTGTGAGTAATGAGGGGAAAAATTGTTATTTTTTGGATAAATTTTGTAAACTTTCTCAGCCTAGAAATGCAAGCATTAACTATCAAGACCAGTTATATATAGATAAAAATAAGAGAACATTTCAACAGATTTTCTGTTCATTTTCAATACAAAAGTAGATTTTCTGTGAAATTAATTTGCACAACATTTATAACAATCAGCCAGAGTTAAAACGAAAAAATAAAACCAAATTAAAGCTCTGAGCCATTGCCTTTGTTTTCCAAGGAGGAGGAAAGAAAAGTTCTCAAAGATTTTAAATACACTTAAAAATTAATATTGGCAGTCTTTAATCTATTTACTTGGCACTTTCAAAGAAGCTCAATAAATGCATAATAGACACAGAAGAGGACTAAAAGTGACATTCAGCCCATGAGGTCTCTTTTAGATAGAAAAAAAAGAAAGAGAAAAGAAAAAAAAAATGAAGGTCTAATTTTGCTTTCACTGATAACCATATTCTGAGCCCTCAAGAACCAAGCCATTAACTTTTGTAATTGGAGTGTATCTTACAGGTCAGCACTTCAAATTCACTCTTTCCTATAGCTGAGGAAAAATGGTGAATAAGAAGTTAAATTAAGAGGGTCTACTATTTGTTTTTCCCTGGCAGGCCAACATGGCCTTGTGTCCATTTCTGCTTCTCTTCGTTCTCTGGAGCAACCTACACAACATTAGGCATATGGCAGGTACTTATGGATAAATGTGTTATCTTGACTATTGCACCCTATAAGGTAGGGCTTTT
Source organism: Mustela nivalis (assembly GCF_964662115.1). Classification (NCBI taxonomy): domain Eukaryota; kingdom Metazoa; phylum Chordata; class Mammalia; order Carnivora; family Mustelidae; genus Mustela; species Mustela nivalis. The sequence continues at coordinate 33,144,267 of NC_139024.1, forward strand.
AGCATCTATATCAGTGTTTCTTAATAATGAGACCCAACACTTTCTCCTCCTATACTGAGGCAAGTAAAACTTTGCCCATAGGTTTTAATGGCTCTAAAACCTAGAAAAGTCCAAATCTGTTATGTTATCTGATAATAATCTTCACCTGAGGCTCTGATTAAATTCATACAAAAACATTCTCTATCTTTCTATCAAGGTTTCTGCTAAGAATCTCAGCTTCACTGAGTGTGTTTAAGCTACCATTTTAGAACCAAGACCAAGTAGTAATTTTAAAACATTAAAAAGACCAAAATAATATTTTTTAAAGAACATTACATACTTGATTATGTGATCCAATGCCAACATTGTGGGAGACAATTTCAGGAATTAAATTACATGGTGACTTTGATGTGTTGGTGTCCATAGTCCTATACAGAACAACTACCAATCATTTAGAGAATTCACCCAATTGGTTTAACAAAATCATTCAGAATTAAGAAGTGAATTAATTCCCTAGGAACTTTAAGCTAAAACATGTTTAGGTCAAATTATGCAGACTATCACAAGAATCTAAAAAGAAAGTGTAAGGAATATTTAATGTAATATAGAATCAAAGAGGCAATACTCATCCTTCTGTTGCCAAATGTAAACTTGGATTTTTGCTCAGGATTACTATAACAGGATTAGTGATGGGAACTGCAGAAGTAGTAAATTCATTGTGTGCCTTTTAGCCAATCTAAATTCAGTGTGCCACCACCTGTAAACATGAGCAATAGATTTCTTTTTTTAAATGACCTGGAAAGTATCTAACAGGCTATCCTTGGGGAACTAACACTTTTTGCACTAATTAATCATCAGATGCCACTGCTGCTCCACTCCACTGAATATGAAAAAGCAGTTATTGGACAACAACAACAACAAAAAATTCTCTAAGAAAAGAAAGTGTTGATATACCACTTTTAGAGGGCAGACTATTCTGGAAAATTTTCCAAGTCATCTTCAAAATCTTCAGTTTAAACAGCGGAAAAAGATTATTAATATATCTCTACATGAATGCATTTTAACAGTGAAACTGATTTAAACAGTTTGATTTCATTGGTACTTTAAAAGAAACATGGACCAAGCTAAATAATGAATACTAAGAATATTGAAAGGAAAAGGTATTTTATAGTGGCTAGAACCCTAGACGAGATGGAACTTCAAAGGGGATTGACTTCTATTTGGGGCCTTACAATGAACCACCTTCATGATTCTGGATAATTTACTTCAGCTCTGTTTTTCAGGATCCCAGGGTATGAAAAGAGAAGGTAAGACCAGATGATCTTTAAGAACCCCTCCAGCCCTAACCTTCTGTAAAATGTCAACATTTTCAGAACTATTTTTTCTTTCATATCTGTATAGTTTTGTCAATATTTGGGCTATTATATAAGAATTATGGTTTGTGTTTAGCATTTACAATCAATATGTGAATTTTCATTATTATTTAGCTACACATCTCTGAATCCTGACACTTTTTATTCTCTCACATACTTTAATAACAAACAAAGCAATCTTTATGAGACCAAGAAAGACTTAAGAAGGTGCTACTAACCAGAGACAGATATCAAATGAAAGATACTTTGAATATGTTATAAGCATCCTCTTCTTTGGACTTCAAAGCACAATAAATTTTTCTTATTCAGTATATTCTTGTGCTCTTCTATTTATTTTAAGAATACTGAGATAGGTTTAACAAATGGAAGATGCACAAGAATTGTGCAATTTATCATAAGAACCTGTGAAATGAAAACTCAAACAATTGCTCAGCTGTTCACTATAGGAAGCCACATAAGAGTGTAGTGTGGTGAATGTAATAGGTACAAAAATCTGAAGACATCTGCCAACAGGGCAATTGGGAATAAAATCTATAAGTATAACAACCACTCTGCTAACAAGGACCATGAGTAAGGAGACCACAAAATGCAAGTCCACCCTAAACAGTACAGTACACACAAATAACATGATATACTTTCTTAGTAACAATAAAAATAATTAATATTCTTCAAGAATTTACCATAAATTGTTAAGAACTATAAATACTTTAAATAAATTATTCATTATAAAGGCTAGAAAGCTCTCATTGCCCACATTCCCTTGTATCTAGAATTCCAGATGCAACTGAGATATTAGCAATTAGACAACATGACACAAATACAGTACTTATTTAAGTTAAACAGAGACTTGATGCACAAGACAACCATTTTTTCCTGGGTCAGGTCTAGGAACTGTGGTGTGGCCCTGCAGTCTAAAAGAGTCTTGATTTCCCAGCCTGCTAATTTTAGTACTTTTTAAATTTTCTTGTCAGAACTATTCTGTAACATCATTCTTGAAGTCTCCTTAGAGGTCCAATCAAACTCCCAATCCTCCCAGAAGTCCAACATTTTCTAAGCACATAATTCCTTGTATTTTTCTTTTTGCTTAAAAATAGGTGAAGTGGTTTCTATTGTTGCAACTGGACCTTGACTACTACAGTTTATTGGAAATAACTGTAGATGAAATACTCAAAGATTAATTACTGAGCCTTCTTAAAATAAGTGAGAACCTGGCTCCAAAAAAATGTTATATATTGGTAGACCATGGTCTCTAGTAGTTAAACAGATACTTCACTTACCACCTATGGTCACCTGGAATGTAGTGCCTATGGAAGGTACAACTATAATGAAATGGTAGCAATTTCCTAAAGACTATGCTGAGCATACTGATGCAAGGATGGTCAGGTAGATTAGTTGTCTATAACTGCACTACAGATACAAAGGAAGAAAAATAACAGGCTCTAACATAAAGTCTTTGTTTAGCCATAAGCAGAAAAAAGAAAATTTCCTTGCCTTATAAGATTGAATCTCTTCTCTCTACTGTCACAGAACTGATTAGCTAAATCAAAAGGAGAATTGACACTTTAGTTACTGAATTTCAAAAAAGTCCTATATTTTTTACTGAAAACTAGAAACTTGCTTTAAAAAGAGTAGAAACTTGAGAATTTGGTGACAATTGATTAAGATGATAATTGGGATTTTTCAGATATCTTTGAATACACAGCACCCCCAGATCCTAACAAACCTTTGAGTCAACAGAGATCTCCTACCCTGACTGATGAGGCCAATTCGACTCTGCGCAAAGAACTGGAAATGGCCTGACTTGAGGATGCTAACTTTTAAAGGGATGCTGATTTTTCACATGCCACACACTACTTTCTTCCAGATCTAAGTCAAATGTCAGCATGCCATCAGTATGACTAAATTTTAGTGAAACCTAAAATCATTTGTGACCTAAAATAATCTGGTAGAAAATGCTGAAAAAGTCTTGTAATATATGGAAGGGGAATTCAAGACTTAGAAAAAGAAAAATATTGGAGTGAGTTAATCACATGCAACTACCTCTTATTTTTTCCAGTCCAAAGCACACTACCTTCACAAAGACATTAACACCTGGATTGTCAAAGGAGCACCAGTCTCCTCAGAAAACACTGTCAACTGTCATCTAAAGGGAGGGAGGAAGGAGCCATTTCATGTTGCCACCAGAATGAATTCCTTGACTTCAGCAGGCAGGATAAGATCTAAGGGTAGCAGAGACTTAATTACAAGAGTCAAGGAGAATACTTTTACCATAATAGGTATTAGGGCTAGAAGGACCATCAGAATGAAATTGATAATGACTAACTGACAATAGGGTCCTTTTAACCAAATAAATGAATAGCCTTATTTAATCTGTATAATGAAAACCTCCAGATCCAGTAAACAGAGGCTTGACTAGTCACCCTGATAGAAAAATCACAGCTTCTCACTTAGAAGGCAAGGTAGTGACATGGAAGAACCTATGATGATATCACCTCTCAGTCTTCCCCAAAGTAACCACAGCCATTTATTGCAGTGACTATACACTTAGCAAGGAGAAATACTCAGACCCTTTAAACATTTACAACAGGGGCTCTGGGCTAAAATCAATTAGTGGGGACCCACTGTGATCTACTAATCAGAGAAAAGGCTTATGGTAGTCCTGTAATAAACCAAGTTTTGGTCTGAGCCCAAATCTCACACAGGTTGGTGTGCCTGAAAACTCATTTTTTAGTTATTTCCACTTACAGAGTGTTACAGTAGAAATAGACATTCTTGACAGCTGGCAAAATTCCAACAATTGTTGAAATTGGCTCTGATATTCTTTCTTGGCTCTGACCTTTCTTCTCTTATATCACTTGTTCTAGAGGAACCACCTGCCATGTTATGAGGAAACCCAAACAGCCTATGGAGAGGCTCATGTGGCAAGGAACTGAGCCATTTGAGTGAGCCATCATGGAAGTGGACCTGTTGATTTCCTAACTGCAGGACAGACCTTGAGCCAGAACCACTTAGTTGAATTCCTGACCTAATAAATCTTTTCTCAACTCTAGCTACACATCAAATCTACCACCTTTTAAATTATACATGACTCTGACTCAGATTCCTAAGATTCTGGTAAAAGATGTGGGGTGAGAGTTGGCTATTTGCAATAAAAACAAAATAAAAGATGTTTTGGTTTATAACTAGGATATTGAATCACTATCCCATACTGATGTATATTTCACCTGGTCCCAATTCTTATAGTTTTTGTAACATTATTTCTTAGGTTATCTTAAATACGAGTAAAAAAAAGGCAAGAAGAAATCAATCATAAAGAAATAGATCACTAAATCACTTTAATGTGTAAAAGGAAGTACCTAGAGCCATGTATAGGATAACACAGGAAATTTCACTGTATTTTCTGTTTCTTCTTCCTCCCATTCTCCGGCCACCTTTATTTGGGTGAAATCAGGACAGAATTAAGCTAAGGTATGACTTTAAAGGACAGAGATTATACATGGGCAACTTGGATGACTATTAAAGAGATGAAAACAGAGAATGGCATTTCTTTGTTCTGACTAGCAAATTAGTGCCTTAGGTTTGGGATTCAGTTGTCTCTCTGTATCTGGCAATCCTCTCTTCTCTGCCAGGCTGTCTTCATGCAAAGTTTTCCAACCACAAGAAAAGAGTCAGCTGTCACAAATTGCTTCATTCTTGGGACATCCACTCAATCTCAAATTCTTATAATATATGACAGGATCAATAAGCTAACATCTGGGAAACCTACATTTGGGTGCTGATCTACAAATATCCTATTGTAAGTACGAACACCAGTGACTTCTTTTTTTTTTTTTCTTTCTTCAAATTTTATCTATTTGACAGAGAGAGAGATCACAAGTAGGTAGAGAAGGAGGCAGAGGAGGGGGGAGGAGGAAGCAGGATCCCTGCAGAGCAGAGAGCCCGATGCAGGGCTCTATCCCAGGACCCTGGGACCATGACCCGAGCTGAAGGCAGAGGCCTCAACCCACTGAGCCACCCAGGCGCCCCTGACTTCTAATCTAATATAAAAGGGAATCACCCAATTCCATCACCAAATATTATAAAATTTAATGGAATTAAGCAATCTCTAATCAGAAGTTTAGGCAAGAGACATGGAAAAGAAAGAGTGTGATGAAAGCAAGGAGTGCTTTAAGCAAGAGGCCTAAGAGTTTAGTTCTGTGTGTTTTTCCAAACCCTTTCCCACATAATACTGCCTTTCTAAGATGCTCAGTGCCCTAATCTACTACACACCCTCTATAAAACTGGGATCCCATTTTGACAGACCTTCCCTGGTTTGACACAGCTCAAATTCTTAATACATCCATTTGTTTCAAGGGATTGCAGGTTGCTAATCAAAGAAGACACCTTGTGGGAAGGTAACACAGTAAGCTATATTCATTTAACAACTTCAACAGAGATTGCTGAGGGAATGTTATGCAGGACAGTTCATTTATGAAAGCTAGTGAATAAAAGTTAATGCCATCTTACTAGCTTCTTATGCCCATGCCAATGGACAGTTATACCAAGGCACATAGCTGATAAGTAATCACACCCATTTTTATAGCCTCTCAGCTTAGATTAAGTCTGCATTTCAGGTTTAGATTTTTTCAAATCAAGATTCTTCTCATCTGGAAAAGTACATCCTTGGGTAAATGTCCTAGCAGCTTAGACTCATAACAAAGTACCATAGTCTGGGTGCTTCTTAAGCAATGCAAATTTATTTTCCCACAGTTCTGGAGGATGGAAATCTGAAATCAGGGTGCCAGCATGGTCAAATCCAAATGAGAGTTCTCTTCTTGGCTTCTTGGCAGTCGATAGCTGCTTTCTTGCTGTACGTTCATTCACATAGCTCTTTCTCTGAGTGCATGTGTAGAAAGAGAGAGCAAGTTCTCAAGAGTCTTCTTTTAAGAGCACTAACTCTATAATGAGGACCTCATTCTGATCTCCTCTAAACCCAATTACCTCCCTAAAACCCCATCTCTAAATACTATCATACTAGAGCTTATGACTTCAATGTATGAATTTTGAAAAAATCCATCCACAGCAGCAAAGTAGAAACTTTTTAGGTATTTATGCTATCACGATTATATGCACAGTCCAGTATGGAAAATAACAATGTTCATTCTGTTCCCACTTGCTAATCTTTTCCTCATATTTTTAAATTGAGCATCAAGTAAACTTCCAAGATTAATTCTGCATTTCCTCTACTCATATATATTCAATAAACACTTGAATTGATTTTAGGTGCTCATATTTAGTATAAGTTTTCCAAGAATAAAAAACTATTTTTCAAATCCTTTAGTAAACCTCCACAGTATTAGGTTTTATAGTCTTCCTATAGTAGATGATAATGAATGAGAAATTATTCAAAGGAAATTACTAATTTTTTCTACTGTGTTATTTTCAAACCTCCTTTTTTTCAAGAAATATATATTTATTAAGGTATCAAGCACTGTGTTAGTACTGAGGAGAAGCTATGAATGAAATCCATGTCCCTCCTTTATAGAGCTAAAAGCGTAGATGGGGAGATAAATATGCAATTAAAATTAAAATTGTGATGGTCATCTTCAGAAAAAAGGAACAAAATAAAATGGAGATAAAGTTGTGATAGACATTGTGAAGGAAAAATAGATTGACAGATTACAGTGGGGACTTGATTTAGAACAAAATTCAAGTTGGACTCCTCTGAAAAATCCACGTTACGAGAGATCTGAATGATAAGCAGGTACTAGCCAGGCAAAAGGACAAATTCCAAGCAAAGGGAATCGGACAGGAAAAGATGCCAAAGCAGTAAGGAGCTTAGCCGGCCCCTTTGGGTAAATGAAAAAAGAACATGTGGCTAAAATGAGAGGGAAAATGGATTATGATGAGGCTGGAGAGTTATACAGGGACCACTTAAAGATTCAGTTAGAGGGGTTTAGATTTATTCTAAATGTATTGCACAGACATTGAAGAGCTACTGCAGGGAGTGCTGCGGTTTTAGATCACTCAGGGCTGCTATATGCAGAGTATGTTGATGGGAGACAAGAGGAAATAGACTATCAAGTTTGCAAACTTCCACAGAAGACAGTTTAGAGGAAAAAAAGATATTTGCTGAGACTACAATGATGACAGTGGATATTTGAAAACATAGACAGATTCGGGGCATATTTAAGAAATATATTCCAGAGGAATCAAAAGGGAGGTGTAGAGCTTGACACAAAGTTGCTTTCACACAATACCTACAGACATTATGTGCTTTCCATAACTCCCAAGACTCACAAAGATATCTTTATGCCTCATGCCCCTTTACCTTTTGTCTAATTGTTGAAGTAAAATCTAGACTTGTTTATCTTTGTGCAACAACCAGAGGAGCACGATACTCATATTACAGTCTCTTAAATTCACATGATAAAGTTCTACCTAACAAGATTCTGGGGTTCTTAGTGAGTCACTTTTATAAATATTGAAGGAGAGTGTCACAAGGGACAGACTTTTAATTCAGTTCAAAAGAACCTGGCATTCTTTCCCAAAAGTTAATACCAGTTTTGAGGAACTGGAATTGGAACCTCATAAAATTAACCTCAAATACAAGCTTCTGGCAACCACCAATACCCCTAACGTCACTGAAACTATCTCTAAATTTTCAATGAGAATATAAATGCACTTTAATGTTGCAAATAAGATTTCCATGTGAAACATGCAGGACTTCCAAATATACTAGAATACATAGGATAAGGTTGCAAATACAACAGTATAATAGTCAGGTCCTTACTGCCTCTGAATATGGAGATATAAAATTCCTTGGTCCTAACCTATATCATCATAAAAAAATACCAAATTGGAAAAAATTGATAAAATAAGTCATATAACCTCCTTTAACTTTAAAAATCATGCTAACTTTTTTCTCTTCTAGAATGTCAAAGGAAAAAGAAACAAGTTGAATTGCACAGCTACAGGTATTCTTTTCTATGTTTTCCTTGCTAGAAAGGGAATAGATTTAAAAAAAAAAAAAGAAGAAGAAGAAGGGGGAAAACTAGTCAAGAGGAAAGAGATTCCAAAAGGATATATATATATATATATATCATATCTTCTCTATCAACTCACTTTCCTATTTCAACCTTGATCATTTTCTTCATGGACAATAAGCACTTACCTAGTGTAAAATAGTGTAGAAAGAGTATGTGCATATATGATGGATAAAATAAAAGCTGCACCCATTTGGGGTGTTTTTATCATTAACTGCTCTTGCATAAACTGAACATACAATGGGCTGTGACACTGGATAAATCATTTGTTTCCACTTGTTATTGATGACATTTCATAACTCGTTTGGGGCTCTGCTTTGCCCCGTCACTCGTGAGTTATGAGGTCATCAATCATGACTGGGAATAAATGATTTATGTAAGTCACCCTATTATATATTTTCAGTACAGTATACAATAAAACACATACTATTGATTTCTAATATTGTTGCATTACGTTTATCATGTGTGATTGTGAGACTGTGATCTTGTGTCATCTGATGCAACTGAGTATGAGATGTTAAAATAATTTATGAGAAAAGAAATGCACAAAAATGATTCAGAGAATTTCTATTTTTAATTAATATCTTGCTAAAGCAATTTTAAAGGTCTCCTTAAATTAAAAACACTGTCTCAAGCAAGGGAAGTTGTAGTTAAGGACACAAAGTCAATATATAAGGTCATGATTAGAAAACAGAAAAGTACCGAAAGAGACCCTTTGAACAGAGCATATGCCATTCTGATTAACCTACAGAGAGATACTGAAGACAAATCTCCCACTGAGGAACACTGTACTGTGTATTACACTTGAAAGGATCAATGACTTAGTAACAAGGATATCACGGAAATAAGAAAAACTTATTCCAGCTGCTTTTAGGAAAGAAAGAGGTGGAGTGGGGAACAAAAACCAAACTGATTCCTTTCATTGATGAAACTTAGAACCTTTAACTATAATTCTGGTTGAGTTTGCAAAGGATGCAAGCAAGCAAGTTTAACGAAAATATTAATTGAAAATGAACATGAAGTAACCAGGGAAATACTCTTATTTGAATGTAGTTCTTTAAAAAGAATATAGCATCTTAAGAGACTGGAAAATTTTTCTTTTGCTTCTTTCCAATTTCATCCCCCAACTGACTTCCATTTTTTTTTTCCTGATGAGCTTGAAACTATAAACATGATTTAAAAAAAAAAAAAAAACTACAAGAAAATGCAAAGAAATTTGAGGGAAGCAATCAAAAACATATTGAAAATCAAACCTAGAATAAGAGCATCAAAAAATCCAGGAACTTTCAGCTATTTGCAATTACAAGAGTAATTGCTATTTTAACATGTTTTGCTTGTTCCAAAGAAACTCTGGTTCGTAAGCTGAAATTCAAGGAGTTTAAATCACAGCAAAATCTTTTAGGAGATGATCAAGACTAAATATACAATCAAAACAACCTATTATCTACATATTTTAGTTGATTAAAAAAATAAGATACCGCTCTGAGCAGTACTACACAGAAGTTGTTGACCAGCTGTGTTCAATTCCCAGTGATGATAAAAAAATAACTATTTAATCTGAAGTACGAAGAATTTAGGTCAGATATAAAGAAAAAATTCTTTTCCTTACAGGAAAGTATTAGATATTAACTATTGAGAATAGCTGTAGAATTTTCTTTGGAAATTTTTTAATAGTAATTTCACTTTTTAGAATGGGTTAGGTTTGTCCGAATCTAAATAGCCAACGGTTGTATTATAAATTCAAATAAGTTCTTTGAATTCTTTTCACTGCTTAATTCTATGATGATACTAATTAATTGAGAGCACTGTTCATAGAGCAATAGCATAAGAGGACTGAGAATTTCAAAAGCAAGTGTTGGTAGCTTTAATAGTGAGTAAGGTGATTTTTTTTAAAGATTTTATTTATTTATTTGACAGAGAGAGACACAGCAAGAGAGGGAACACAAGCAGGGGGAGTGGGAGAGGGAGAAGCAGGTTTCCCACCAAGCAGGGAGCCTGATACAGGGCTCAATCCCAGGACCCCACGATCAAGATCTGAGCTGAAGGCAGCTGCTTAAGAACTGAGCCACCCAGACACCCCAATAAGGTGATATATTAGAAAGTGAGTTAGAGGTCCACAGTTTAACTAAAAATCCTCAGTTTAAATCCCATATTATTCAGAAACATTTTATTTTTGAGAGGATTTTTCCTAAAAAAATTTTTTTTCTGTTTGCTTTAATAAGAAAGAACTGTATCTAAAAAATGGTGTATAATGAAAATATATGTTTGTTTCTGGGGAGAGAGCTCATAACGTTATTCAACTTTGAATTTAAAAAATTTGAATAAAATTTTTAAAAAGATTACAAACCACTGATTCAAGAGGCTGTCATTCACAATCAAGTCTATTATCCATCTTTCCAATCTGTTTATAAAATTAATTCTTTTTTTTTCAACTTTATTCTTTCACCCCGTTCTCTGCCTTTTTCTCCCCTACTCCCACCATCTCTCTGTTTCTTATGCCCTTGATTCATTTTTGCAACTGGTCAGAAGTACTTTAACTCAGTGGCTAATCTTGATATTTTCAAGTGCTTCTGGAGAAAAGCTTGGTTGTAAATTCAACAGTTTGAATTTGTTAACTAAAGCCACTTTTCTCTTGTGTGCAGGTATTAACTAGATGTGATCTCCTTTCTGCCCCACACATAAAAGCATAGCTGCTACTTAAATGTGGCAACTCACATACGGAATCAGAACAGTCACTTAGGGAAAAAAAATTTCCTCTTCTAAAAATCAGGGTAGGGGCACCTTGGTGGCTCAGTGGGTTAAGCCTCTGCCTTCAGTACTCATGATTTCATGGTCCTGGGATCGAGCCCTGCATCAGGCTCTCTGTTCAGAGAGGAGCCTGCTTCACCCTCTCTCTCTGCCTACTTGTGCTCTCTCTCTCTCAAATAAATAAATAAAATCTTTTTTTAAAAATCAGGGTAAACTTTGTAATGTTTTAATTTCAAATCTTGTATTTTTAATATGTGATGAGATATCAGAATATTATTCAAGAAAAGGAGACTACAAAGAGAGGCAGACAGTATAATTAGGAAGCATCCTTGCAAATACGTATAGTAAGTGCCACATAATTAAGTGGGGATATTTTTTGGAAGGGAAGAGGGAGGGAATAAGGGTGGGAGGAAGGAAGGGAGGAAGAAAAAAAGAAAAAGAAAGTGGGTATAGGGGTGCCTGGGTGGCTCAGTGGCTTAAAGTCTCTGCCTTCGGCTCAGATCATGGTCCCAGTGTCCTGGGATCGAGCCCCACATCAGGCTCGCTGCTCTGCGGGGAGCCTGCTTCCTCCTCTCTCTCTGCCTGCCTCTCTGCCTACTTGCGGTCTCTCTCTGTCAAATAAATAAATAAAATATTTTTTTAAAAGAAAGAGGAAAAAAAAAAAGAAAGTGGGTATAAACCTAGTTTAATCAGTTTAGAGCCGTTTTAATGAGCTTGTTCCCCAAGCATTAGAAATGCTGATGGAGCCACAGCCTACACATTTGATCCTGTACCAGGTTGGGTATGAGGAGACTGGGGACTTAACCCCAGCTCTGCTCCTGACTCATTGAGTGACCTCAAGCCAGTTAACCCATCTGTTGTTTTTCAGAAGGTGATGACTTGGAGACTGTCTAGCAATGGCTGTGCATTAATGGGGTGACAGTGAGAGGAAGACGCCTGGGGCAGGAGAGCTTCAGTGTAAGGAAATCAGCCTTTACTGTTCTGCCTAATCATGTCAGCATCACTGCTATTTCAGGGGGCTTCCTGCCATTGTTGCTCCCTGCTCTGGAACACCCCATGCTGCCAAAGCCCCTGCAGGGAGTCACCTTTAACAGACAACCTCATTTTCAAACTTCCAGACCACTAAATCAAATGAACCAGTGCAAGGGTAATTTTTTTGTTTTTAAGGTTGCCAGAGAGATGTACAGAAGAGTTGCCTATCTTGGGAAAAGAAAATTACAGCAGGAGTCTCGCTTTGCGATGACTGGAAAAGAAGGTTGATCAGAAAGCAACTTCTTGAGTTTGGGAATTATTGAGATTTTAAATTGTGTTTTGCTCTACATCAAATTGGATAAGATTCCTTGAATCTTCTAAGACTTTGATCCAGCCCATTTCACATTTACAAACTCAAAAGCAGCTTTAGCAGAGAAAATCATATGAGATATAACAAGAAAGCTTCGAGGGGCATACAGGCAGACTTAGCCTCAAGGCCCGTCCACTTGTGCAGCGTCTCATACCAACATGTTTGTACTTTGACAAAATATACTCGGTTCCTCTAATGCTTAACATTCTTCAATAGAGAGGCATACATTCATAAATCAGGTATAGCTCTATATTTCTTTCTACTGTTTTATGTTTCTGAATCTAGTAATAATTTTATTCTATTGGAATTGTCCTTTCATACTTAAGAAAACAAAATTTTTAACTGCAAACCAGTTAAAATTTTGATCAAAATTAAAATAGATGGGTGTCATATATTTGATAATGTAACATGTCCATGACAACTAGACTCGCCCTTAATAATCATGCAGATGTGAGAGCAGTAAGGAAAAAGAGAAGAAGAGGGTCAAACATTCAAATCTAAATGTTGGACAACAGTGAATTTGGCCATGCAGGAATTTTAAAAAGATCACTGATCACCTTATGTGTGAGCAGGAAGCTTGAACCAAAAATCATCCATCCAAGCTATAAGGCTTAGACCAGGCATCCCTCAAGAAGTAAGAGGATCATCAGCTACCTCCATCGGAATCCTTCAGCATAGTACACTCCTGCAACTTCCCAGTGCTGCAATGTGTGTACTGAGCTTCATCAACAGGGTCTGAAAAGCGCTGCTATTCTCCAGATAGTGCTCACTACATGAACGCTAACATAAATCAAAAATACTGGCATGTGTTCCCTGTAGTCGCTGCAGCTTAATCCGCTTACTCTAACCCTTCCCACCTTCACACAGGGTCATCTCTCCATGTAACCGACATATTCCCCTTTCAAAAATCTTTTTTTTTTTCCATGAAGGTTTATAAATGCCTTATTGATTTTTCCACACAAGGCCAGTCAACTTCTGACTTCACAAAAGGAGTTGAATAAAGTGGCTAAACCCACTGCTGTTTCCCTACCTACATAAGTACCACTGCCCAGTTATTTTAGTCCTACTAACTGACCTGATCATAGGATAGCCATCATCAGTCCTGGGTCCCCAAGGGACGCAGACCCTCTTGTGTTCCTACCCCACTACAAAGTTATAAAACCATTGGCCAAATAATTGCTTGATCTGCTTGATTCTTTCCCCCACCCTGCCTCAGCCCTACATGCTGGAAAAAAAGAATCTTGATACAGCTTCTGAAAACTTTCTCTTGATATCTATTTTTTTTTTAAGATTTTATTTACGTACTTGAGACACAGAGGGAGAGCATAAGCTGGCAGGAGGGCCAAAGGGAGAAGGAGAAACAGACACTCTGGTGATCAGGGAGCCTGATGCAGGGTCTGACCCCTGTCCCTGAAATCATGTCCTGAGCCATAGGCAGACACTTAACGAGCTGAGATACCCAGGTGCCCCTCTTTTGATATCTGATCATCTTTTCAACAAATCAGTCAAAAAAGACTTTGTCATGTATCTTCTGCATTTAAACATTAGAATTAAGGATATAACCTTTAAAAGGTTTTTGTCTCCAATCTCATCCATAATTGTTTATTCTCTTCTCTTTGAGTTATTACAGATTACTTATTATATTATTGCCATGAGTTAAGATTTCATGCTAATTCATAGTTTTAATTCTTATACTACTTCATTCATAATTTCTTCTTAGTTTCCATTTTCTTTCTTTAAGCAAAATTAAGAATTTTCAAAACTGATTTTGCATTGAATGTTTTCTGCTGTAGCAATTGAATAGTATAAAGCAAAAACAATGCACAAATTTTACACATATATACTGGGAAGTAGAAAATAGGCTGTACAATTGCAAAGTTTCTACATTTTAAAGTCCAACAATATTAATGCTAATTAAACTTGAAAAAAATACTAATATACATTGTAATCCCTAGAATAACCATTACATATATATAAATGAAATTCTAAAAATTCTAAAAACATTTCTACAGTATAAAATAAGACAGCAAAATAAAAACATAAAAAACAGAGGGGTCAAAACAGGAAGCACATTTTTAAATGGTGACCTAAACCCAACAATATCAATAATTACATTAAATGTAAGTAGATTAATAATTCTGATTAAAAATCAGAGATTATCAGAGTGCAGTTTTTAAAAAACATGGCCCTAGTCTATGTTGTGTATATGAGATGAATTTTAAATACTGAGACACAGCGTTTAAAATCAAATGGACACAAAAAGACATACCATTGAAATAGTAAGTACAAGGCTGAAGTGGTTATTAATAGCAGCTTTATTTATAACAGACAAAACTAGAAAGCCTACATTCTAATGTAAGCAGAGTGGTTAAACAAACCACAATTCAACCATGTAGTGAAATACTAGTTGGCAATAAACAAGAACTGACTGCTGATATACCCGAGTATTTATGTATCTCTAAAACATGCTAAGTGAAAAGAGTTTTGCACAAAACTGAAAATACTGTATGATTCCATTTATATTCCACTCTAAAACAGATAAAGTTAATCTGCAATGGAAAATATCAGAAAGGTAGCTGTTTTTCAGTGGTCTGGGACAGGGGTTGACTAAGAAGGAGCATGAAAGAATTTTCTTGGTGATAATAGTGTTCCACAGCATAATCCTGGGGATGGTATACAGGTACATGCAACTGTCAAAACTCAATGTAAGTACACTTAAGAATCATCTATTTCATTGTGTGTAAGTTTTACACCAAAAAATGTAAGCAAACAAAACACTCATGTTAGCTGTTAGAGGAAAGTGTACTGAGGTCTGCACTTTCATTTGAAATGCATCAAAAACATAGATGCATTTAAAAATTGTAGAAAAAACTACATGAAGAGATGTGGGACAAAGCCATATAGTAAACTGTAGAAAGATACATCTAAATGATAGTTACAAGGTGATCACTGTAAGATTTTTTAAACTTTTCTATATTTTTGAAATTTTTCTAAACAAAAGTTGGAAAATTACATATTAAAATAAAAAGATAAAGAGGGAATGTGAGAGGTGTACTCAGAAGGCTAAATTGTATCTGCTTTATTCTTGAAAATGAAGAGGCAAATGGTCTGAAGCAAATAGAACAAAACATGATTTTAAAGACCCTAGTATTCATGGGTATTAGTTGTATTATTCTCTTTTCTCTTTTATTCATATTTTTCTTCATGCGTGAAGTATTTTATAATTTAATTTTTAAATCCAAATGGAATGGATGTAATGCATTAGAGTAGGAAGGGCAATGGACTGAGTCCTGGGACCTAGCATTTTAGTACCTACTTGATCATTCAAGGTTATAAACCTAGAGAAAAGTCACAAAATCTGGGTCTCAATTTCCTCATTTATAAAATAGATTAAACTGAGCTAATATATTAGAGACTTACTTTCATCTCTACAATTCTATTAATCTAAAATAGGCAAAATAAACAAAAGTATATTTTTAGGAATTGCCTCCTGAGAAATGTTATACATAAGCCCAAATACTCAGAGTTAACCATTTACGTAGTCAGAGAATAATTCTGTGTATAAGGGAATCACAACTTTTATGTTTTTACTCAGCCTAAATTCAATAAAGTAATACAGAAGTAGGGGTGAAATCATATCACTGAGGAGCCCAAAGCCTTGGGGTTGGGGGGGAGAAGCAGCAAAGCTTATTTTCAAGACATAATTTCTACTATTTATTCTTCTAATAACTTGGGGTCTTAGGAATTCCATTTTAAGCCTCAATTTTTCATCCCTACAACATGGAGATGAGGGTCCATGACCTTTAAGAACACTACCAGTTCTAAGATTCTACAATTAGAATTCTATTTGAGTTAAATATCTGTGAGTGTATATTACTAAATTTTGCCTATCTTTCCATACCCACTAGTACTTCTACCTAAACCTCATACATCGAAGGAAGGTAAAAAGTTTACTGTGTATAAACTTTGCTGAATAGTGTGACTTTTTTGAAAAACCACACAAAAGTGCTGTCATTATTAATTCCCACTAGACAGCTACAAAGAATTAGCGTGGTTTGTGAATTATAAGCAGCGGACAAATTAATCTTGCAAAACTATTGGGGTTAAAATTTTCAATGTGGTATTTAGGGATATATATAAGCACAGGGTACTCCTGAAGACCAAACAGCATGCTGCCATGTTACCTACTACAGTACCATCTCTTGGATCTGACAGCATACTCCATATGTACACAAAAAGTGTATATAGTACAAAGAAAAAACGGAAGCAAGAGAATTTGATGTATTTAAGGTTGATACTTACCTGCTACTTGGTAATTCCCCATCCCTTTAAGAAATTTACCTGACTGACCTTGAAACATTGTTTTTGGTTATCAACTGGGTTAGACATTTAAGACCTACCTTTCAAGCCAAAAAGTGAAACTTCTGCCATCTTTCTCCAAAACAAATGAGCAAACAAACAAACAAAAAAGTAGGGCAAGGAGAGGAGGAGATTCTTAACCTTGAAATTCATGTACCTTTTAACTCTGCCAATGCAACTGATCCACAACATCTTCACAATTATAATTCTTTAGGAAAGAAAAGGATGTCTAAAATATAGCAATTATTACTACTTCTCAAAAAAAAAAAAAAAGACAGTTTGTCCCTGTTTCAGCAACACTATTCCCAATCATTTCTTATTCTATGAACATCTTATTTTGAATAAAAAGTTACTAAACCCCATTTCACAGAGTAACACTTCTTACCTGAAGACAGATTTTTCAAAGTTTCTAATATAATCTCCTTTCTTAAAAATTGAAATCTTTGTCCAGGGAAATATTTATTTTTTCTTTCTGGAAATCTTTCTGGAAACACAGTGCCATATTGAGACTTTTGCTTTTTAAATAAATTGGGAACAATTTCTCCTTTCTCTTCTTTGCTTTCTTGCCACTTTCTTAGTCCCTTTATCTTTCTTTTTATTTTGCATATCATTTTTCTCTTTCCTTATACCTAACTTATGTTTATTGTTTCTCAGTGTCCTAGTATGGTTAACATTTAAGTCTTCCCCAGTGAAGTCTAGTAGGAATGCATTCCATTATGCTTTAAAAAGCTTTTGCTAAGGAAGCTAAAGAGGAAACAAAAGGTTCGGAAGAAACAAATCTATTTTTCTGTCATTATGTGCCTGAAAGGAACCTGCCACCTAGAAGAAAATCTATTTAGTTTTACAGTATAACTAATTATGCATGAGTTTAGACCAGAATCCCTAATGTTCAAAGAAACTGTATTATGCCACAGAGTGGAGTCATCTTTCATTTTTAAGAATTGATACAGGCTTCAGGTAGCTGTAGAGTCCATTTACCCATTGCACATAGGATTTTTTTGTAAGCTAAGAAACCAAAGGCCAATGAAGAATTAATAATGGCTACATCCAACAGATGTTAGGCAACTATAGGGGAAGCTTCAGGTTTTTGCTTAATATTCTGCAAGCTCATCTCTATTTCATCTAAATGTACTTCAAAAAATGTTTTGGATGCACTTCTTTACCACTGTTTTTAAGCCCCAAGAAAGACATAAATTTAACAATAAACATTAACTAAAATGGCTAAGGGGGGAAAATATCATTTTTGCTTGTTTCTCAAGGGGCAGGCAGAACCAAATTAGCTGGCTTTCCCAGAATCAGCCTGTAAAAGTGTGGAAAAGAATGTTAATATATCTGTGGCTTATATTTCTTTGAGAGGAACAAAAAGAGGCACATTCTCTTTGTTTCCTATATAACTTTAATTTGATGATCATGGGATGAGGTTCAGGAAGGGGGCAATGGGGGGAAATGGAGAGCAGCATGAAGATGCCAGGAATATTCAAAAGGTTAAAAGATGTCTGGATTATCCAAAAATACATGAAACTATATTTCTAGATTATCCAGAAAATAGATGAAACTGTTTCCTATCTCCTATTCCATTTCTTACAGACATATCCACTTTTAAGAAACTCTGCTTCCTTTAATATGGGAATGTGTGGGAGATACATTCTGTTACTACACACAGAGCTCTTCTAAACCTCTAACTCAAATCAGTAGTAATAATTTCTTTATTCTATTACTTTGGAGCAAAAAAGAAGAATGTAACAACAAAATTGGGTGGGCACTTAATGTGTAAGTGAGGCAAGAAAGGAAGGTTGCAAACCAAAATAGTTAGACTTGGAAATTACTTTTCTGGGTGAAGTTGCCCATATCCCTTCAACGTTTATAAAGAAATTCATGCTAAATAGCAATTATCTTCCCGATAAGTTGTGTGGCCCATTATCTAAAAACTGTTACAAATAACTAGGTATTCTTTCTATCTTACCATGAAGTCAGAATCTTCTAGGGTTTCTGGTTTTTTCCCATCCTTTTATCATCCTTGGATTCACAATCCTTTTATCAGACATCAGTCTCCTCCCCCCAACCATTTTCACAACTAGGTCCAAAAGAGGAACCAGTAAGTCATGTGAAGGGAGATAACCATAGATTTGGAAAAACAAACATGCCCATTCTTAAGGACACAGAATCAAAAAAGATAGATTGTTTGAAATGTTATACCTCTATACTTGAAAGTGAAACTATACTGAATACTATTAATAACAAGTTAAATAAAACATAACAGAACCGTTTGCCATCTAACTAGATTATTGATGAGAAATAATTTCCTTGGTGTCATAAAATGCTGCTCTCTAAATAGAATATGCATTTTCCTGGTATATAACTATCCTTCTAAACAATTTCTTTTCTGAAACATGCTGTTAACAGTGACTGCTGATAGCAACTGTGTTTAAAAATTCTAAAGACACAGATTAGTATGTGAGTTAAAGTCTTAAAAAAACTTAAAAACTAAAAACATGGCAAAAGATAAGGAACTCATAATGGAAGAATTAAGCATCAAAATGTATATATAAACATCTCTTTCTCTTTTCCTCCATATGGGTGAAGAGAATATGACTAAATATAAAATTCTATTTTTATTGTCTTCCTAGTCACAGGTCAATGGATTCCTAAGTCATGGTGGCTTTGCACCCAACTGCCAACAGAGAATAAAATCACTTTTTCAGATTCTTATCAGAAGATACAATCTTGAACTCACTATTTGATACAAATTAAAACCTGGATTCATAGAATTGTCACTTGTACAGAGCTGACTAAATTTTATGAAGCCCCTGTATTTCTTTAGCCTTTATGATATCTGTCCCTGGGTTAGGTTTGACCACCAGGCATATCTTGAAACTTCTCCCACTGGCCACCTGCAGGACTTTTCATTGCACACATATAACTAATTTGTCAATGTCAATTGTCAAGGAAAGATTGTAAGTTTGATGAGGACAGGGGCTACATCTCTTCCATTACCATTCCACACCTGTTTTAGTGCT
This sequence comes from Mustela nivalis, assembly GCF_964662115.1. Lineage (NCBI taxonomy): Eukaryota > Metazoa > Chordata > Mammalia > Carnivora > Mustelidae > Mustela > Mustela nivalis. The sequence goes on from NC_139024.1 coordinate 33,164,110, forward strand.
ATATAACACATAGGAGACACTCAATACATAACTATTGAATAAATGAACAACCCTAGACTTGCTTTCACTGACTTCCTTTACCAAGATGCTCTATAACACATAAATAGCTCTCATATACTACCATGTGTTGACTTTAGGTTACAGTTAAGAAACTTATTTCCCTGAATTACACAATGTTCTATGAAGACCCAGGAGTCAAGTTTCCCATGAGCCCCTGTACTTGGAATAGTTGCACATCTTCCGAAGAATCCGTTTCTTCTCTTCTGTGCATTTTGGGATTATTTCCTTCCCTATGTTGGCTGTTAGAGAGCTGAGGACTAAACCTGTGGCTCCCATGTAGCCAGTATACAGGGCTTCAGAGTAGGCGTTTGATTCCATAGTTACGGAAGCTCCGCCCTTCCTTTCTCAGGCTCCCTGGACTTCATTTCCCTCTCATAGTTTTAAATTTATGTTATGTATCTTTGTAAGTCAACTAAAGTTCTTTTTAAATCAAGGTGGAATGTAAATAAATTGATTTTTTTTTTTACCTTCATGTAGAAGTTATTAACATTGCTGAAGAAAGGAAGAAGCAAAGGAAGACAAAATATAGACTTCGGCAATGTATGGCTGATTTTAAGAGACCTTGGGGATATCTTGTGAAGAAGAGATACTATTTATATCCCACATTGTATAGTTTTAGTTTTATGTACAGCACAAGGCAACTGTACAAAGCCAACCCTTTTTATTATGTTACATCAATTATGTTAATACTTACAACATATTTAGAAATAAGAAACAAAGGAATATAACTGGACCAGAAGAAGCTTAGCTTTTACTTACGTTCAGAACATTTAGAATAAGGAAAATTAATGAAACCATAAAAATATATGGAAAACATTGGTACCAGGTAAACAGAATGACCTCTTATTGCTGAATTATGTTTAAAGATACAGGGTCCCTTGCTATTCCCATATCCTATCTTTCACAGAGTATACTGTCAATTTTTCATAAGAGATAGATCCTCAGGAGACAGAGAAACAGACCAATGCTAGATAAGAGCAAAAAAAAAAATCACAATTCTTCTAAGAACTTGAGTTGAATTAGTTTATCCAGAAATGCAGCTGCATTGTATCATATTCTGACAAAATTATGATAATAGTCAATTTGAATACAGAATGTCCCTATGTTGCTATTGCTACCTCTTCATCTACATATTAAGTACATTTAAATAAAAGGAAGAAGCAATGACATAGGAACACACACACACACACACACAAACACACACACACTCACAAACATACACTTACACATTGTCATCTGCCCCCAAATAGCAAAGGCATCTCTGCCACAAGAACCTTGCCTATCTCTGCTCCAGGTTCAGGTAGAGAACTACTGTCAGTCTATTTTAGCACTCCCATTTAAATTCTGTACGTCTTTATAAATGCAGTTATCATTACCATTGTTGCCTTATCACTCTCCATGATTGCTCTCTTTCAGTCAAGTACAAAGGCAGCCTGAATATAAATGTTTTGTCATAAAACTGCTATTCAAATAATTTAAAAAAGGGGGTTATAATAGTACTAAAAATAATTTACCCCCAAGGCTGTTGCAGAAACTGGCAGTGTGCAGACTGAGGGTCCAAAACACCTCCAGCCATACTCTATCCTCTGAACTCTTCTACTGCATTTGAACCCATATCCGCATGATTTTAAAGATAATTTAGATGTCACTATATACCTGGGATATCTAGAACATTTTTAGCATTATATTAAAAAAATACAAGTTATTTTTAGCAATATTATTAGTGTACTTAAGAAACATGGGCTAAATTAGTGAAAGTTTATATCTTTCAAAGAGAAAGTTAGTTTTTAGTTAATTAATTTGGGGCAGATGTATAGATATGTAATGCATATATGCACATACACAATGCACACACATATCATAGACATATAAACATATATCATACATACATATATGGATTATATATACACATATCCCATGTAGACATATATACCTATATGTTATATATGTATAGCATACAAACACATACACACATATCATGTATACACATGTCATGTGTACGTGCATGCATATAAACACATACATCCTGTATATCATAAAGACACACACACACACACACATAAAATCTTTACTCTGAAAATGCTTTTGTTGGCATCAGGACTGGCTGTGCACTGCCACCCAGGGGCTGTCTACAACATTTTAACGCTGCTATCTTGCCAAGAGGCATTCAAAGTCATTACCGAATGCATCCCGGACAGTCCTTCATGGTAGCTGTTAGCATTCCCATTGCATATTCCAGTAGCTTTGGTGTCATTTCCCATAGCATAAATGCACATTGCAGAGAAAGGAAGAGAAAGGGAAGAGAGAAAAGAACGCCAAACAAGCAAAGGACCACCTAGAAGGAAACAAACAAATTATACTGACAAGGCTGACAAGGGGGAATAAGAAAGAAAGAGGGGAAGGAGGAGGTTTATGGGCTTCATGCCCACTGCTCTGGGTAAATATCCCTCCTTGCAACAATAAAGACAAATAAAGTACAAAGAAGGGATAAAGCAGAAGATTACAGACCTGGCCGGTGTTTGATAAATGGCACTCTACTTCACTCTGCTTATTGTGTACTTCATACCTCACTCCTGAATATGGAAGAGAATTTTATTAAAGATTTAGCCACGGTGGTGGTGGTGACTGGCTCACAGTAATTTTCCTACAAAGTAGTTTAATCTATCACAGGGCAGACAGTGTACCTTCTTACCATGTATCATATCTGTCTATTGAGTAAGTGCTATCCAAATCCAATTTCTTTTCATTTTTGGAACCTGTGATGCATATTCAAGATACACTTTCGTTTTGTCTTTGTCCTAAATTGGGTGCTGTATGAGATGGGGGCAGGAGGAGTGTTAATAAGAAGAAAATCTGCACTCTATGGTTTTCATATCATTCTGGTCATTTTTTGTATTTTACAAAAATAAATTGCATAATTTCAATGGCATATAATATTGGTCACATGTGGAGTCACCAGGACTTCTCATATTTATGGATATGAATATGAAGCATTGCACCACTGATTATGGAATGAACTTAGAAAATCATTACAATCAAGTTCCGGTTTTGAGCTTTGTGGAGCACACAGGGGTTGTTCCATTCAATAATGAGATGACTCGTGCAATAATAGGGAAACTGTTTCGACCAAAATCATTCGGCAGTTCATTATGTGGTAAAATGTAAATCCAGAAGTGTCATAAGCAAGGTACTTTCAGAGTGCTCTGTTACGGAATCGCAGAAATTAGAAAAGCCCCGTGAGGTCACTCACTTCATCTGTTCCTGCTATCAAAGTGCTCTCAGCAAAATATTTTCAAATATAGAGTCCATGCTCCCATCATGAGATTCTATTATTTCTCCTTTCATTTCATTACTTTATTTCACTATGATGAATTGTTTTCAAACCTGACAATTGTTTCCTTTAAATGTTATTGGTGTTTTTGTAACAATTAATTCTGCCCTTACTCAATTACAATAAATTCCTCACACTACTGCTATACCTTGTTATAGACTCTCTTTAGAACTGACTTCACCTATATATTTTTAATTATAAGGCTGATTATCATATATTTTAGCCAGAAAAATGTATATTTAGAATCACAAATTATTATTGTCTTATAGTCCCTTGGAGGACCCAGAAATCCCACAATCAATTCCTATCTACCAGCAATTTAAAAGGTTTATCTCATCAATTTCCAAGCTGTTTCTATCCTCTGCAACTTGGACCCTTTCTTGTTATGTCCCAAAAATAAATACAAGATTTTAAAAATAATAAAAGTAGCTCTTCATTAAGAAAAATTTAAATCCCCTTCACCTTGTCTAAGTCCTTTCATTTAAAGATTTGAAAGAAAATTGTTGAAACCCAGAGAGCAATTTGCCTATATGGTCAAACAACTAATTTATAATTAGAGGAGAATAGATTTTAAGTCTAAAAGACCTAGTCTCAGAGCCTTCCTCTGTAGTTAACTAGTCCTGTGACCTGGAGTAAGTCATTAAGTTTCTGAGCTTTAGCTCCTCGTCTGTAAAATGGAAATAACAATATGGAGCCTATGGGTTTGCTATAGGAATCAAGGTAAACTATTTAAAATGCTACTATCACAATGCCCAGCACAAGTGCTCAGTAAACGATATGATATGAGTTAGTCACAAAACTAAACCTAGAAACCACTGTTTAAGGGAATTACTTTAGCCACATATATTCATGCCACCTATCATCACTCCTTCACCTATATAGAGTTGACCTTTGAAAAACATGGCTGTTAGGGGCACCCACACCCCATACAGTCAAAAATGCACATAAAGCTTTTGAGTCCCTAAAAACTTAACTACTAATAGCCTATTGTCAACCAGAAGCCTTACCTATAACATAAACAGCCAATTTACACATATTTTGTATGCTATGTGAATTATATACTATGTTCTTAAAGTAAGCTAGAGAAAAGGAAATGTTATTAAGAAAGTTATTAAGTTATTAAGTTAAAAGTTATTAAGAAAGGAAGAGAAGAGAAAATATATTTATAGTACTTCACTCTAAATACTTATGGGAAAAAACCCACATAGAAGCGGACCTATGCAGTTCAAACCTGTGTTTTTCAAGGGTCAATTGTATTATAAATCAGTGCCATCTAAAACTAGATACAATATATTCATTTATCAAACCAATAAAAACATATTACAACTAAAGATTTTTTTTAAAAATCTGATTATAGAAAATAGAACCGTTTAGATACTGTCCTGGGTTTGGGGGGAATCAGAAGGTAATCAGGAACATTGAAAAGAACTTGACTTTCCTTTAATTTCCTAAAATATATTGACAATAAGATGTTTGTACAGACATTTAACATAAATTAATATTATTATATGGAATTTATGTATGTTTCTGTTTTAAAATGAAATGTGGAGTGCCTCAGTCGGTTAAGCGTCTGTCTTGGGTTCAGGTCATGCTCCCAGGTTCATGGAATCCAGGGAGCTCTGCTTCTGGCTGCTGGCTCATCAGGGAACCTGCTTCTTCCTCTCCCTTTGACCCTCCCCACATGTTTGTACTCTCTCTGTCTTTGTCTCAAAAAAGTAAATAAAATATTTTAAAAATTAATAAAATAAAATGCATTTTTCATATTATGAAAATAAAACATGTAGTGAAGAAAATGTCCACAGTGTAAAAAAAGAAAAAAAAATCATTCATCATCCTACTATCCAGAAATAACTGCTGTTCATATCTTGGTGAAAAGTCTTTGAAATATCTTAAATATATATTTTATAATTATTTCACATAAAATTAGGTTCATCATATGTTATAGAGATGTAACTATTATTTACTATTTTATAACCTACTATTTTATCACTATTATTAATGGTAAACATTTGTCCATACCACTACATATTCTTGAAACATAATTTTTAAGTGGCATATCAGAGGGATTCATCAGCACTTTAACTCCTCCTCTAAAACATTCATACTATTCTCAGTAACTTTGCAATAACTTTCCTCTAATTCTGTGAATTCCTTTTGAAATTTGCTGGCATTTGTTAAACCAAAAATTCCTTGAAGCCACAGCTTTTGTCCAATCTCTATTTGATTTTATTGGAAACATAGTGTGAATATTTGAAGAAAATGTCTCTAAGAAATATGTTCCTATCAATTAATATTCAATATAAACATTTCCTTTTGCAAACACTATAAAACTAATTCACAATCTGGGATTCATACCACTATGATTTCTTCAAGTTGTCATAATAAATTTTGCATGGAAAATTTAATAATTACTACGAAAATATTCCTCTATAAACTAGAGATCTTCATTAATAGCAATACAATCAAGAGCCATCCATATATTAAATTGTTTAGTTCACTGTAGTGCCTAGATAACTAACACGAAAAGATAAGAATGTTGGCAACCAGAAACATTGTCCTTGTTCATAAAGATTGCAAAAATGCTCACATCTTTTAGATGCTATCTCTTAAAAACGCATAACACTAACATTGAGTCATATTTCTAATAGGGGTTTCACATTCCAAATCCCATTTACCTTACACATTCATACAAATTGGAGATTTACATTTGTAACGTTAAAAGAAGAAATCCAACATTTAAAATAATTTTTCAACTGACGTATGCCACCTGCACTGGTCTTGGAAACTTCCCGTCTGAGGGTTAATTTGAGAGTAACTGTAAAGACAAGTCGTTATAATAACAAAGAAAAAGACCATCAAATTACATCCCTCTGCAAGAGGGGGAAGAAAAAAAAAACCAACCAGAAAGTTGACCATTTTAAGAATGATTGTAATCATCCTTGGGGGAAGAAAATGGGCAAACATATACTCACTTGTAAGAAAAAAATATATACAGAAGGCTTTTCTTAAAAAAAAAAAATATTTTAAGTGTATGTTAACACATGGTAAACTAATGTTGTAAGATATTTCGTCTATTCATTGCCGGCAAATTCCTTCTAGTATGACTGTTCCACAGTAAAAAAGCACTCTATTGGCAACAAAAGAGTTTTATTTTTAATACTGCTTTATTTATATTCAAAGCAGAGTATTTATAAGGCATGAGGCACCAGTTATAATGAAAGATGTTAGTGCATTCTGGAAATCATGAGTCTTTTATTCACTCTTTAAGATGCATTCACTAAACACAGAAGATTCTCACTAAATGTAAAGATTAAGACCTCTTTAAGTATAGTTGTATAGAAATGATTTAGAAATTTTTAAAATAAGTTTATTTTCACACTTCTAATAGAATCAGTTATCAGGGTCAGCAGTACAATTAGGGCAGGAGCAGACATTTTATGCCTTGTGTAAGACTGCACCTACTACCGCACAGCGCCACCTGGCAGCAGGATGAAGGACCGTGTCACTGCGGCCTCCTAAGAATAGAGTCACTGACTGATACAGTACATACAATGTGTTCTTCGGAAAGTCCCCAACTGATGCTGGCCTCATTTTCTCCATTAAAAATGGACACATTCACATACCAAGTTTGAAAAGCTTAGGGTTTCTCTGACTTGGTTTTTGTTATTTGTACTTTTTAAGCATCTTAATTTAGAACACTTCATTTTCAAAGGACATCTTTAATGCAGCTGATCACAGCTGATGATGATGAATGTATCTACATTTTTGAAAAATAATTTGTCATCAGTTTTCATGGAGATCATCACAATAAGTTAATTTACAACAGTGACACAAAGAAAAATCCAGTGTTCAGCTGAGTGTAGCTGTCTGCCTCTTTAGAGAAGGAACAACAAAAACACCAAAGAAATAATAATTTCTCATATCCAAGTGCTTGAATCATTTCTATTTTTATGTATATGTCTATACACATAGTAGCATTTGTGTTTGTGCACTGGGAAGGAATCTAAACACATGGTTTGTACATATTAACATGAACAAAATCTTATTAAATCCTTTGACCTTTCTCTTCAATGATTTACTTGTAACCTAAATATGTGTAAACAACTAGAGACACTCATATAAAAGAAAGAAGAAAGAAAGAAAGAACAAACACTTAAATAACAACTACTTCCATAATATGAGCAAAAGTAGTTATTATTGCTCTTTTGATTGAAAAAGAAATTTGTGGCATCCATTGTTCTTTAGGACTAAACAATTATCATTTGTCATTCCCATTTCTTTATGGCTACACACTCAAAAAAAAAGCGGGGGGGGGGGTGGTAAGGAACAGATATTTCCTAAATTTCTAGTACAATTGACGTTCCAAAAACAATACTGCCAACTCAATAAGCAAAAAACCAAACTGGGTTCCTGTTTGTATTTAGCATGCTAGATCTAACTGAGGAGTTAGTAACCCTCTCTGCTTTACAGTATGGTTTTTACAACCATAAAACAAATGCATTTGACATCTCCCTAACTTGTAGGTCAATTCTACATATATATATACATATATATATATATACACACACACATATATATACAGATATATACAGATATATATATACATATATATACACATATATACATATATCTATATATATATACAGATATATCTGTATATATATGTATATATACTAGAAAGCACAAAGCAAAAAGAATATGAATATATATATGTATATACAGATATATCTGTATATATATATATATATATACAAAGACTAGAAAGACTAGAAGGCACAAAGCAAAAAGAATATGAATATATATATATGTATACGTATATATACAGATATATCTGTATATATATATATCTGTATATATCTGTATATATACGTATACATATATATATTCATATTCTTTTTGCTTTGTGCTTTCTAGTCTGACTAGATATATATATGAATATATATATATATATATTCATATTCTTTTTGCTTTGTGCTTTCTAGTCTTTCCTCCTCTAGTTTCTCAAAAACAAATGTTTACCTTAGAACCAACCAAAACATTCCCAGCTCCTGGATACTTAAAACCTGCCAGAAGTATTTGCCCAGTAAAAATATTACAGGATAGAGGATACAGAACTTCAAGATTATACACTCACACAAAGACTTTTTTTGCCTTTTCTTTTAGATTCCTTATAACGCTATGGGAGGTAAGAGAGAGATGTCATAGGAAGGACATACTTACAAGGAAATAACTTATATCACTTCTTGATGATTGCACTTCCCTTCTTCCCTCAAAGCTAGGGTTGAAGTAGCAGAGTCACCACAGTGGAAAAGAAAGAAAGGCAAGCAAAACTGGTATTCTTCCCAGAGTAATAGTCTAAACCTCCTTCCCTACACTGGTGGGCTCTCTTCCCAGCTGAATCTGAAGATGGGCCCTTCAAGTCAAAATTAGTGAGTGCCAGGGAAAGATGACTTATCAGAAAATGCTTATAAACCTCATTCTTACATTTAATCTGAATGACCAGCACACTGGTCCTCAGGCCTGAGTCACAGCCCATGGGGTTGCACTCAGGAACTGCTCTAAAAGAGAGACCTAGGCTTACATGCTCTGCATAGATTTGGAAGAACAAACTTTGTACTCTCCTCTGCAGGATGCATACTGGTCTTTGCTAGATCATCACTGCTTAGTACATTCCTAAGGAGAAACCCAGATATGGATACACTACACATAATATGTATTAGACACGTGTTTGGCCTCACATCACATTCTCTTGGCTAACCTTTTCACTACAGGCAGCCTTTTATCTCATGGTCACTGTGTGTGTCTCTAGCAAAAATAGCTGGATAATTTCTAGGTCCCAGTAGAAAATGAAAATGTAAGGTCTCTTGTTCATAAATAATTATACATTTCAAAACAATGAGAGCACATCATTAAACAAAGCATTAGGACCTTCAAAGTGTGGTCCCTTGTGACTACACAGATTACTAACAGATAATACACCCATGAAGTCAGCCCTGTTCTCTTGCTTTCTGCAATCAAACTTCTCTGCAGTGCCCCCTGTTCAAATAAACTGCAAATACACAAATTAATACCTCTTCAGCAGCTCTTGAGCAATGGAAGATGGAAACTGGTAGATAAATACTCTCCTCTGTCATCCTTTGGGTATATAATTCTGAGGAATGTTCTACAGGGCTCCTAAGGATTCACTTGGCAGGATGGAACCCTAAATAAACACGGTAAAACTCAGCTCAGTAACACATCCCTAGATAGACATTCCCTTCTTATTTCATTCTTCTCGCTACTCACCCTTTTCCTTAGGATCACTTCCCAAAGTAAACCACCTGCACAAGAGCCCTGGTCTCAGGATCTGGTTTAGGGGAAAACCTAGACTAAAAAGAAATAGAATACAGCAGAGTCAAGTGAGGATTGTGAGTGAGAACACAGGTAGAAGGCTAGCTTGAAAACTGTAAGTACTAACAGAGATGGAGAAAAGAAAATTTTGGAAATTAGAAAGCAGAAATCAAAGGGTCTTGGAAGCTGACTAGATATGGGAGATGAGGAAGAGAATCCAAATATAACTAAAAGGTTTCTTAAATAAATAATGGATGGTGACACCACTAACCAAATTAGGGAATGCTGAAGGAAAAAAAATGACAGAAATAACAAATTTGTTATCTCTCAGTGAAAACATGTTAGCAGCCAGTTATACTTGAGTCTGTAGACAGTAAAGAAATTTAGATAAAAGGCATGGTGATGAATATAACTATAAATGCACAAATAAACACTTGTTGAATATAGAAATAGAGTTGGAGGAAATTCCTCCCCCCCCCAAATTATTATAATGATGTTGATTCTTTATTTTTACTACTTAAACTCCTGCTGCCAACCTATTATGCTTTAAAATACTTTCATAAGAATTATAAATACAATGAGAGGAAAAACTGGATCAACTGATTATTATATTACATGATTTTAGTGTGAAGTGTTTCCAAAATCAATATTTAAAAATCTCAAGGTTATTATATTCCTTTTGCAATTATCCTATCTCTTCAAATGACATAATCTATTTGAGAATTTAAATAAATTTAAACTTTTATTAGAAAACTAAAACATTAATACTATTAAACTCTGGGGGTCTGCCAAAGTTGTTAGCTTCCAAAGGTTTGCATCTGACCCCCGATATTTGGCCAAAAACCATAGGGCAAATTTTTCTTTAAGTAACGTTTACTGTAAAAGTCAGGCAATTTTTCATTTCTACAGAAAATAGATAGCAAGTTGGTTTTAAGGGGATAGCTCAAAATCAGCTATACCTAGAATCATCAAATTTGTCTTTATTGATCTGTCTTGAGAGGAATTAAAATCTATCTGGATGTTTAGGAGTTGACATTCCTCTGGAATTTATTATTCACATATCCAACATCTTTAAAATTCTGTCTTTGGAATTGTATGTACTTTCAGTGTTACCAGGCTTTTCTGAAGGTAGAGCTGTCCACATGAATCACAAAGAAATGAGACTGGACTGGAATATAAGGGGACTTGCTCTTCTCGACAACCAATATTTTCGACAACCAATATTTTCAACTTCTTCGAAGTGGTCAAAAGACAAGATATTTCAGCTGAAAAGATCAAGAAGGCAGAACTAACGCAGAAACCACAGCAGGCCTGAATCAGAACATGTACATGGGAAAACCTGTCCCATCGCCTGTGAAACACAAAATACCCTGTCACTTTGAGAAAATGTAAGGTTTAAAAATGAAAGGGAGGAAGATTTTCTTTAAAAAGGTACAAAAAAGAATGATAAATTGAACATCAAATTTAAAACTACAAAAGTTAACATGCTAAGGGATTAGTTACAGAATACACATGTCCAATAAACAATGAATTAGAATCCAGAATAAATTTTTAAAATCTAAATCAAGAAGAAAAATAAGACAACTAACCAACAGAAAGTAGAAGACAATAAGACAATTAACCAATAGAGAAAAAGAACATGAAAAGAATACTACAAAGCAGGAATTATAAATAGGGCAAATAATGATAATAAATACTTTTCAAGATACCCTCATTATTAAACAGGGAAATATAAATTGTAACAATAATGAGACCATTCTTCACTTAGACTATTGGCAGAAAAATATTAAGTTCTAAATCTATTAGACATTGGACAATCTGAGGGAATGCTCATTTGGGGTACGATCAGGCATATAAATAAGTACTGCCAATTTGAAGGGAAATTTGGCAATATCTATACTCTATATTTCCTATTACCCAATGGTATCACTCTTAAATGTAAAACAGACTAACTGGCAAATGCAAAAGGAAGCATGTATAAGGATATCCTCTGAAGCTTTCTGACAGCAACAGAATTATGGGGGAAAAAAACCACACAGATGTGTATATATGCACATATACATATATGTATATCTATATATTTTAAAAATGGATTTCAATAAAAGAATGACTGAATAAATACTTCATTACTTCAAGGGAGGAGATGAGGACTGAGAGTGTTTTTAGTTAAAGGAAGCTTTAACCTGATTTTTTTCTATTTTAATGGTTCACAAGGAGAATTTATTCATGTATTAGCTGACTAATTAAAATGGTTTTAAAAGTAAACAAATAAACTCCAGAAGATTAAGCTGAGTGGAAAAAAAAATCCCAAGGGTCACATACTGTATAATTCCATTTATATTATACACTTCTGAAATGACAAAATTTTACAAATGGAGAACTGATCAGTGGTTGCAGGGGTTTAAAGATGGGAGAGAGGCTGATGTCATTATAAAAGGGCAACACCAGAGATCCTTGTATTCACGGAATTGTCCTGTTCAGTATCTTTTCTGTGGTGGTATATATAAATCTACACATGCACACACACAAACGAGGACAAATAAAACTGGAGCGATCTGAATAAGATTAGTGGATTGTAGCAATGTCAATATTGTGATATATTATCCTAGTTTGGCAAAAGTGTTAACATTAGGAGAAATCTGGGAAAGTGTTGAGTTAATGGCCAGATATAATATAATATTGGACGACAGAATGCTGAACCATAACCTCTGGAGCAACCATCACGAGAAACCAAACCTCTGCAGCAGTTGGCCCAGAATGATCCAGACTCATTCAATCACTTCCATTTTACTGATTTTTTGTCACCATTCCAAATCAGGATCAAGTAGAAAAAGACACATATGCCCTCCAAACCAACCACCCAGATGCCCAGCTTCCAGTTAGCCACCTCCAGTTTCCTCGTGCCAACAATCTCCAATCAGACATACCTGACATCTTCCATTTTTTTTTTTTTTTTTTTTTTTTTTCACAATAAAGCTTCCCTAAGCCCCACATGGCTTTGAATCCCTGCTGAATGCAAGTGATGGTGGCTGGCTCCCTTGTCACAGCAAGTTTGGAATAAATAACCTTTATTTGGTCTCACTTGGGTGGTCTCTTTATTTATTTCCACAGTGTAGATACACCTCTATGGAGTCTTTCTTAGAACTATTGATGGAATTTTTCACTTAAAAAAAAAATTCCTAAAATTAACAAGTGTTCTTTCAAGGACTGGCCCTTTATCTTCCTGCATACAGTTTGTTTTCTCTCCCTTTACTATAGAAAACTATCTCAGAAGTACAGCCTAAAATAGAGTAGAAAAAGGATGGCAGAAAAAAGAAAAAAAACAAACAGCCTAATATAGACATTTTAAAATACCTTTAAAATTGCCAAAGCACTAGTGTTCAATTGCACAGTATACCACTGTATCTTAATTGTTCTATCTACTTGATTGGATTGGGGGGAGAAATGGAGCTTCTAAAACCCAAGATCAAAATTAATTTTTCCCAAATATTTAATTTACCATTTAGAACTTTGAAACTGTATGTACACTAACTAGCTCAAAATAAAAATTTCACAATAGTACCTGAATATGGACTCCTTGATACACCAGGGACAAGGTTTTCTAAAGAAAATACATTAGTGGAGCACCGGGGTGGCACAGTTGGTTACATGTCTGACTCTTGGTTTTGGCTCAAGTCCTGATCTCAGTGTCATGAGATCAAAGCCCACATCAGGCTCCACGTTCAACTTGGAGTCTGCTTAAGAGTGTTTCTCCCTAGGCACCTGGGTGGCTCAGTTGGTTAAGCAACTGCCTTCGGCTCAGGTCATGGTCCCAGAGTCCTGGGATCGAGTCACACATCGGGCTCTCAGCTCCATGGGGAATCTGCTTCTCCCTCTGACCTCCCCTCTCGTGCTCTCTCTCACTCTGTCTCCCTCTCGCTCTCTCAAAATAAATAAGTAAAAATCTTTTTTAAAAAAAATTTTTTAATAAAATTTTTAAAAAGACTGTTTCTTCCTCTCCTTCTGCCCCTCCCCCCAACCCCAGCTCTCGGTCTTTAAATAAATAAATAAATAGTTAAAGAACATATACAAGTGCACACAGTTTCAAATCCAGCTACCATTAACATAGCTCCAAATCTCCTATGAGGCTAGAATTACAATCAATCGATTGTGAATTAAACTCACCTAACGAATTTAAATGCAGAAGCCAGCAAATAATCAGTACAGATTCCAAGCAATGGTCAAGCAATGGTGCTCCAAAGTAGCTTAATCTTCTGATGCGTATTACTAAATACTGCATGGTATGTTTTTTTATGGTAGTCTAAAATGAGCAGGAGTGGCAAAACCTGGGAGCAGATATGCAGAACCTCAGGCCCACAAACCTCCTGATTCAGAATCTACATTTGAGCAAGACGCCACTCTAAACTACCTGAAACTCAAATAAAGAAAGTTGGAGCAAGCACCTAAGAACTGTTGTTCCAAAACTGATATATGAAACATTAAGCAATTTGCTTAGGAAGCACAAGAAAACAATTGAAGGTTTAATTTCACAGCATTTTCTTTGAAAAGCTAAAATACGTAAAAAAAAAAAAAAAAAAAAAAAAAAAAAAAAAAACTTTCAAATGCTTAAAAGTATTTTACCAAGTTCCAATTTCAAATAATAAGTCATAGAGACATTTAGCAATTAGAGATGAGGTGCTTAGCAAGTGCAATAATGTGTCAGGCAGCTTAGAGGGCAGAAGACAGCATTGAAAATCATGAATCTGCAAAAGAGAAAACATAGTTCAGATCAATCTCAGCCAATTGTTACTTTCAAAAGCAGTAGCTTGCTTTAGTTAGTTAGTTAGTTAGTTAGTTTTGCCTTGGAGCCCTGGCTATCTGGTGAAGAATCTGGATGCATTCTTAGTGTAGTCTTTTTAAATGTGTAAAATAAATTCACAGGATTGCAAAGGGAACTGAAAACACTGAAATACAGTTATCAAAATATTTCTTAAAATCTGTGATAGAGTTAAAGATGACTATTTCAGTTCATTAAATAACAAGATCTAGCTGTAGTTCTGATAACTACCAAACTTTGGAGTAGTGACAAATGCAATGATATTCTAAGAAATCCACAATGACCAGAATGGGATATGAAAACACGTGTGATTTCTCCTGGTGATCAAGTCATAGGTACTGCTAATGCTATGCGGCATTGCCTACCATTATCACTGAAGGAAATGCTACCTTTCAGTCATAGGCTGGTGATCATAAAGTGTCCTTTTATTTCACACCCACGTTTATAGATACCCCAAATTCTACCCATGAACCTAAGGATGAGAACTCCTAGAAGTTAGAAGCTTTCTTTTGGTTCCCCAAATTTTGTCCCTGATGATAAAATGTTCCCTGTACCTAGGTATATACCCAAACAAATTCAAAGTTCAAAGTAGGAACTCAAACAGATACTTGTATACATAGCAGTACCAATCACATTAGCTAAAAGTGCAAACAGCAAAAATGTCCACTGATGGATAAATGGATAAACAAAATGTGGTATGTAGGCACACACACACACACACACACACACACACACACACATACACACACACACAATGGAACATTATTCAGCCTTAGAAAGGAAAGAAATTCTGACACATGTTAAAATATCCTCCTTAAACTAAAATTTGACAGGTGCCTGGGTGGCTCAGTGGGTTAAAGCCTCTGCCTTCAGCTCAGGTCATGGTCCCATGGTCCTGGGATTGAGCCCTACATTGGGCTCTCTGCTCAGTGGAGAGCCTGTTTCCCCCTCTCTCTCTGCCTGCCTCTCTGCCTACTTGTGATCTCTGTCAAATAAAATAAAATCTTTAAAAAATAATAATAAAATAACATAAAATAAAATTTGAGTTATACGTGCAAAAATGCAAAACTAGGGGCGCCTGGGTGGCTCAGTAGGTTAAAGCCTCTGCCTTCAGCTCAGGTCATGATCTCAATGTCCTGGAATCAAGCCCCACAATGGGCTCTCTGCTCAATGGGGAGCCTGCTTCCTCCTCTCTCTCTGCCTGCCTCTCTGCCTGCTTGTGATCTCTGTCTGTCAAATAAATATAATCTTTAAAAAAATGCAAAACTAACCATAATAGGTCAAATACATTTTTATACTTAAAATAAGTCACTGACCCGCTCTTATTGAAACTTTAAAATAAATCAACTCTTACAGATCTTACATTCTCACAAAGCACATAGTGTTGAAATTCACTTCAAAAACATATCACCAATTAGAAATCTTTCTTTATACTGGTGGTTAACAGAAAAATAATCAGATAAAATAAAATGATTATTTCAAAAGCACAAATTTCAAAAGCAGATGAAAGAGAAAAATCTTCACTAAACTGGACTAAAAAGTCTGTTATATCCCCAGAAGTCTGAAAACTGGGAGACAAGAAAAAATTCTTTGAAAACCTTATCTGGCTGGGCACCAGGCTGGCTCAGTAGGTAGAGCATGTGACTTAATCACAGGGTGATGAGTTCAAGCACCATATAGATGCAGAGCCTACTTTAAAAATATAAATAAATAACAAACAAATAAATAAAATCCTTATCTGGCCAAATTCAAACCATGATTTTTTTCCCCAAACAATCTCATATAAAAAAAGATAGTTGCAAAATATTTGAGGGCTTTCAAAATCTTTGATATTAATGACATTTTAATATCTATTTTAAGCAAACAAGTACAGCTTGGGAAAGATAC
This sequence comes from Mustela nivalis, assembly GCF_964662115.1. Taxonomy (NCBI): domain Eukaryota; kingdom Metazoa; phylum Chordata; class Mammalia; order Carnivora; family Mustelidae; genus Mustela; species Mustela nivalis. Next base: position 33,180,534 of record NC_139024.1, read on the forward strand.
ATTAGCCTATAATCTATGCTAATTTGGCATGTTAAATATGTCAACTCATGGGATTGATTAAACAAGCAAAAACAACAACAAAAGTCAAATACAAATTCAGAAATTACCGTGGAAAAGGATCTCACAATTTGAACAAATATATGGCCAAGGAAAGATTAAGTTACAAAAACATATGCAACACTTACTTATACAAAGTGATTTATTAACAAATATATATTTAAAAACAGTAAATACACATAAAAACTTTTATACTATTATAAAATAATTACTAGTAGCTTGAAATAGAATTTTAGAGATAGTATCATATGCTGAATTTCAAAATTTCTCTATATTAAGCTATACTAAAGGTAAGACAATATTATTTAGAAACCTATTAGATAGATGGAAAGTAGTATTAGATGACTCAAAAAATAGGTTGAAGTGTTAATAAAAACACTAAAATGGTAGATAACTGAGATAAATTTGAATACAATAATTCCATGGTAGGTATAAAATGGAAAAAAACAATATTTAATAATTAATGCTTTAATAGCAAAACACACCTAAATTTATAAGTAAGATATCATAACGATTTCATCTACATTCCTAGAAGTTTAAAATTTAAAGCCAGCCATAACCTTCTTTTGAAGGGATCTTCTCATTACAAAGACGAGAATTGCTCTGTATCTTCTATTGGAGGCTCATTTTTTCAACAAGTGAAGAAAATGAGTAAGAAAACCTAGGTTCAAGGTACCTACGGTTACTACAGGCTACAGAAGGATATTAAGGAATATTATCTCTTGAGATCTTTAAAATGAGCACAGGGAATTATAGTTTTAATGAGTTTCATTGTGAAAGGAAGGGATTGAGTCTGAGAAACCCAAACAATTTTATGATTCCTCATATGACCAACAGAGTATTGACAACAGTGAAATTATCCTTTTGTAAATGCTATTTACCAACAAAAATAGATCTCTAATGGTTTCTACTTGTCAAGTTATTTTTATGTACTTTTAATGTTTTTAATGAAGAGATATCTGGAAAGGAGACTTTAATTATATTTCTAAAATTCAAGCCAGACCCTGAGATAATTCATTTTATTTATTATACAAATAATGACTGAGGTTTCACTAAGTGGAAGACATTGTTCTAGATGCAAGACATATAGCAGTAAAAAAGAATGGCCAGATATCTGCCTTTATAGAGCTAATGTTGAAGGAGAAGTAGAGAAAATAAATGTTAGATGTACAAATAAGTAAATAACAATTTCAAACAGTAAACAGTGCTGGGGCAAAAAATTAAACAGAGCAAGAAGCTAGAGGGCCACTGGGACAGCAATGAAGGCAAATGGACTGAGAAGAATTGTATGAGGCAATTACTTTTGAGCTATGATATAGTTGATAAGAAAGAAGAGAGCAGTAGAAAGAACTTAGAGTGAAAAGGGAGTAAAACTAGAGAGTTCAAGGTACATAAAAAAGGTCCATGTAGTTATAGCACAGCATACAAGTAAAAGAGTATAAGGTATAAGGTGAGATCAGATGTTAGACAAGGTCCCTATATCTTGGGCCTATAGACCATGGAAAGGAATTGGAGATCTATTCTACATTTAAAGTGAAGCCACTACTGGGAAATAAGCAAGGATTTAATTTTTTAAAATTAAAAGTTACTTCACTAATTATTTTTAACATAATTATGAAGAAACCAATCCTTCACAGCACTCAGGAGGAGAAAAAACTTTCCAACCTATTCAATTATTCATAATCAAAAACAGATAAAGATATCACAAGAAAAGAAAATAAAGATCATTATTCCTCATGAACATAAAAGCAAAAAACCTTAACAAAATATTAACAAGGTGAACCCAGTAACATATAAAAGGGATGGTACACCATGACCAAATGGAATTTATCCCAGGAATATAATGTGGGTTTAACATATGAAAATGATTTAATGTGACATACCATAGTAGAATAAAAGATAAAAGACTATAAGAAATTGATAAAACTGGGATGCCTGGGTGGCTCAGTTGGTTAAGCAGCTGCCTTCGGCTCAGGTCATGATCCCAGCGTCCTGGGATCGAGTCCCACATCGGGCTACTTGCTCCGCAGGGAGCCTGCTTCTCCCTCTGACTCTGCCTTCCACTCTGTCTGCCTGTGCTCGCTCTCACTCTCTCTCTCTCTTACAAATAAATAAATAAAATCTTTAAAAAAAAAAAAAAGAAAAAGAAATTGATAAAATTATTTGGCAAATTTCAATAACCATTCATAATAAAAAGAAACAGAAGGGAATCTCTTCAACTTGATAAAGGGCATCTACAGAAAACATAGAGCTAACACTGTCCTCCTAAGATGTAAGAGTGAACTCCTTCCTCCTCAAGGTTGGAAAGAAGGCACAAATATATAAACTCACCCCTGTTATCCAACATTTTATTGAAGTTCTATTCAGTGCAATGAATAGAGAGAGAGAGAGAGAGAGAAAGAAGAGAGAGAGAGAGAAGGCATCTTTATTGAAAAAGAAGAGGTAAACCTGTCAACCTGTGTTGACAGATGACATAATCTTGCATGTTAAAAAAAAAAAAAAAATTCCAAGGGCTCAAAAATGAAAACAAAAACAAATCTACTTAACAACTTCAGCAAGATCATAGGACACAAAATCAATATTCAAAAAACAAATTCTATTTTTATATACTAGCAAAGAATACCAAAAGCAAATTAAAATAATTCCATCATCAAAAGAATCAAGATGAATAAAATACTTACAAATGTATTTATTAAAAGAAGTACAAGGCTTGTATATCAAAAACTATAAAGCATAGAAAATCCAAAAAGAATCAGTTAAAAGCTCCTGGAATTGATAAGCAAATAGAGCAAGATGACAGAACATAACATTAATATACAAAAATCAACTGCTCTCCTATATACAAGAAGTGAACATGTCAATTTGAAATTAAAAACAAAATACCTAGGGCACCTGACTGGCTCAGTCAGTAGAGCATATGACTCTTGATCTCAGGGTTGTAAGTTCAAGCTCCACATGAGGCATGGAGCCTACTTAAAAAAATAAATAAAATAAAAATGCAATACCATTTACATCAGCATCTCCAAAATGAAACACTTAGATATAAATCCAAGAAAATATGAACAAGATCTATATCTATAAAATTCTGTTGAAAGAAATAAAAATAAATAGATAGATATTCTGTTTCATAGATAGGAAGACACAATAGTGTCAAGATGTCAATTCTTCCCAACTTGACCTATAGTTTCATTGCAATCCCAAGAAACATACCAGCAAGTTATTTTGTGTTTATCAACAAACTGATCCTAAAGTTTACATTAAGTGGCAAAACCTCAGAATAGCTAATCCAAAATTGAAGAACAAAGTGGGAGGAGGAATGCAAGCTGACTTCAAGACTTACTATAAAGCCTAAGTAATCAAGACAACATAGTATGGCCAAAACAAAGAGCAAATGTACCACTCTGCTACAGGATGCTAACAGTATGAGATGATATGCATCTATGTTGATAGAAGTATTTCTATACCTTCTATTCAATTTTGCTGTGAATCTAAAACCTCCTAAAAAAATCTATTATAAGAAAAAAAGACTACTAAGCACTGTTGAAAGAAATTAAAGATCTAAATAAATAGAGAGCTATTCCATGTTTACAGAAAAACTCAATATTGAAAAACATACTATTAATAAAATGGCAATCCTCCTCACAATGATCTATAGATTCAACCCAACTGTTTTTGAAATTGAAGGAAACTGTTTTGTAGACTTATAAGCTAATCCATAAATTTATATCGAAATGAAAGACCTGGAGTAGACAAAACCTTTTTATATAAAAATAGATTTAGATTATCTGATTTCAAAACTTACCACAAAGCTATGATAACAAGAGTGTCATATCAGTGTCAGAATAGTTGTTCAGATGAACGGAATAACACTGAGATCCAGAAATATTCAATTTATGACCAACTGATTTTCAATGAAAGTACCAAAACATTTCAATAGGAAAAGGCAAGTCTTTCAACATGTAGTACTCGGGTACTTGAATATTCGTATGTCAGAAAATCAACTTAGATATACCCAAAATGATATCAAATGGATCATAACCCATAAGCTCTTACTAAGAGCTAATCTTATTAAACTTCTAGGAAAAAAATAAACATAGAATAAAATCTTTGTGCATTGAGTTAGGGAAAGATTTTTTTTTTTTAGATATGAAAACAAAAGCACATGCATAAAATGAATCGTTGGTAAACTGACCTTACTTAAAATTAATTTTTTCAGCTTCAAAACACACCATTAATATAAGAAAATAGGCGACAGACTTGGAGAAAATATATTCAGATTATATTTCTGTAAAAAATTTTAGCCACAATATATTAAAAATGCTTAGAGTTTTAAAAAAACTCAATTAAAAAATTGATGAAGTATTTAAATAGATATTTTGAGAAAAATACAGAATAGCTAATAAGTACATAAAAATATGTTCAACAAAATAGTCATTTGGGGAAACTTAAATCAAATCCTCAGTTAAGATATTTCTATTTACCCACTATAATAGCTTATGATCCTTAAGATAGATAATATAAAGTGTTAGTAAAAACATGAAAACACTGCAACTGTCAGATAGTTAAAAAGAGATTTTAACATATATCCAGCAATTCCATACATGGAGGTCTAACAATGAATATAAAAAACACATTCATATAAAAGCTTCTAGGCAAATATTCATAGCAATATTATTTACTGTAGCCTCAAACCAGAAACAATTAAAATGTCCATCAATTATATATACTAACATATGGGTGAACCTCAAAAACATTATATTAACTAAAAGAAGCCAGATACAAAATGCTATATGACTCAATTTATATGCATGTCCAAAAAAAGGCAAATTTATAGAGGCAGAAAATGGAGGGAATAAGGATCGACTGAAATTAGACATCAGAGAAATTTGGGTCTGAGGAAAGTGTTCTAAATATGATTTATTGTAATCATTGTATAAGTCAATAACTTTACTAAAAATCATTTAATTCTATGTTTACAAAGAGTAAATTTATGGTATGTAAATTATACCTTGATGAACTGCTTTAAAAAGATCATTGCCATGACAGAATCCAAAAGTCCAAATATTTGTAGTTCAACAGACCTGAATTTAATACACATTTTTATTATAAAATGTTTTCCAATACACCTATTAATTTTTTAAATAATTCTGTTTTAATGTACTAGATTAGATTATGTACTAGATTAGAAATATACTATAATAATAAATAATCTTTTAATTGTATGCACACATCTTTTAATTGTGTGCACACATACACACAAAGTTTTAAAAATAATGAAGTCAAAAGTATCTTGAGGAAGTTCTAATATCTTCTCAAATCAAAATATATTATCTTGCACAACTCACTTTGGAAGGCTTTTTTTAATAACCTGTTAACATACTCTATGTGCCTGGATGAAGGCCAGAATGTTCTTACAGATTTTTACATAGAAACCACCTTAGAAATACCTGAAGAAGTGAGTAAATTACTCCCTAGAAAATCTCTGATTATAATTTAGACTATCTCTGAGTTTGAGAGGTGCTTTAAAATTAGAATTGACATTTATTTAATAATTACAGGTAAGCATAATGTTATCAGTTTAATTTTTATCCTGAATGCTATGCTAAAATGTAACTTTGTTTTACATACCTGAAAATAATCTTGTATCCATAATACTTTACTTTCTTCTCTGCAGATCCTTAAATGACCTTTAACAAAAGCAATGAAATACTGACCTTATAATTGGGCACATGTGCATAAAAGGATGTAAATTAAAGATAAAATATATTGGTCAAACCACCTAGTCTGTTTCTCTACCACTGTAAAACTTTTCCAACAACAGACTATAAACATTGACTGAATATAAATATTCACTCTTTTAAGAATAAGTGCATATTGTAAGACATCGTACATCTTTGGATTTTTTAAAATTTTCTTTTCTCTTTCCTATCACTAGTATAAAAATCCCTCATTCTCTTGAATATATCTCAATAGTGGTTAAACTCTAGCAATTAGTAGTCTTTCAAATCCTAAATCAAGATCTTTTTTCCATCTAGCTGATGAACAGCTCCTTTATATTTGGACAATGATCTTGTTTCTTTTTTCATTCTGTTATCTAAAAGCAATAAATCTTAAAACTGATAATCTTCCATAGATAACTCTAAAGTGTTCATTTTATTAAAGTTCAAAGTCAAATACCACTAGAATAATCAAGTTTAAAGAAATTCTAACTAGATTTTCTATCTGTATAAAACTAAATAGCAATCATTATTAAATAAAAGCTGTGGATCATAAAAGGATTACTTCCCCTAATTTCAGTATAAATGGTAAATTTAGGAGTTTCTTTGAATCAAATATTTTGTAGAAACCCACCATAAACTTTAAGATACAAAGCTCATTATAACTGTAGTGACATCAGCAAGATGGAAAAACAGAAAACACCAGCCTTTCCCACAAAGATACTGAATTAACAATACATGAATCAAAATACTTTCATGAGAATTTTAGAAACCAATTAAGAAGCCTCAGTACAAAGCTGAGAAGGAACACATTAAAACAGGTACAAGAGCCATTTCTCCTTATATGTGATGGCTCTTGCCCTAAACAAGCATGGCTCAGATTGGCTCACAGTTTTCCCTTCAAGAAAAGAGAAAAGAGAAAAGTGGAACCTATATTCCATTTTTTTGGAGGGCTGCATGAAGGACTGATTTCCACTTGCTGAGATGCCTGGGGGCTGCTGAAAGTGAAAAAGTGGAGGGGAGTGGCTTGCTGCTGTACCAGAGGACCTGCAATTCTGCAGCTAAGGCCATCACAGCTCAGCACAAACAGAAGGTGTGGAACTTGTGAGTTTCCCATGAGCTGCAGGAAAAAGATTCAACTGTGCATCCTGAATTCCAACTTTTCAGATCGTTGCCAAGGGACTGTTAGCTGTCTTGTCTGTTTTTGGGGAGCTGATGAGGACAGTCATGATTTGGATGCCTGTGGGCTGCTAAGAAAAAGAAGAGTGGGAGAGCTTGTGACTGTAGCACCAGAGAACCTGCAATACCACAAAAGACACCGGAAGGAACAAGAGATGATAAAGAAAGGAGAAAAACAGTCAGATGTTCCTTATTTGGGAATTATACACACAATACCAAAATAGTGACATCCCCCACAAAGGTTTTAGAGGCCCCAAGAATCTACTGTTGGGCTGATTGGTGAAGGTCTTTCTCTGCACAAATCCAGTCCATACAAACTAGGGGAGATGGTTGTTTGCACAGATGTATAAACTTCAGCAACAAATCATAACTTACACAAAGAAATAAGAAAATGTGGCTGAATCAAAGGAAAAAAATAAATCCCCAGAATTTAACCCTATATAAAGATATCTATGAATTACTTGACAGAGAATTCAAAATAATTGCCTCAAAGAAGTTTGGTTATCTACAAGAAAACACAGACAACTAAATGAAATCAGAAAAATAATGCATGAACAAAATAAGAATATCAACAAAAAGGTAGCAACTATGGAAAAAAAATTCTGCAGGTAAAGAATAAAATAACTAGATAGAAAAATTCACTAGAGAGGTCAACATAAGACTTGATCAAGCAGAAGAAAGTCTGAATGAGCACAAAGACAAATCAGTTGAAAAAGGAAATAACAAACAAAAATGAGGAAAGCATAAGGTATTTATGGGATACCATAAAACAAATCAACATATGCATTATGAGAATTACAGGAAAAAAAAGAGAGAAAAAGACATATAGTTCCTTTGAAGAAATAATAACTGAAAACTTTCCAAATCTAAGGGAAAAGATGAATATTCAAATTCAAGAAACTCAAAATATTATAACCAGGATAGGCCCAGAGAGACACACTATAATCAAATTGTCAAAAGTCAAAGGCAAGAGAAACCCTTGCAAGGAGTAAGAGAAAAGGAATTTGTCATGTAAAAGGGCACTCCTATAATATTATCAGCATATGTCTCTTTACAGATCAGAAGGGAGTGGGATATTTTCAAAGTGGCAAAAGAAATTAACTGCCAACCAAGAATACTATACCCAGCAAAACTGTCCTTGAATAACAAAAAAGAAATACTTTCCAGATAAATAAATGTGAGGGAATTAATCACCCCTTGACCTGCCTTACATGAAATGCTAAAGGGAACTCCAAGCTGTGTCAAATGGGCACTAGAAAGCAAGATGAAAGTGGTAAATATATAAACAAGTGCAAAATACTGTATTATTATAATGATGGTGCATAAAACAATCAATCCTGGTATAGATTTAAAAGATAGTACCATAAGGTATAGTTGAAAGAAGAAAGATCTCAAATCAACAACCTAAACTTACATATCAAGGAATAAGAAAAAGAACAAGCTAAATCCAAAGTTAACAAAAGAAAATAATAAAGATTATAATAGAAATAAACAAAACCAAGAATAAGAAAAACAATATAAAAAGATCAACAAAATTAAGAGCTAGTATTTTAAAAAGATTGACTAAAATTTAGCTAGGTTAAATATGGGGAGAATAAAAGGAGAGAAGACTCATATAAATAAAATCATGAATGAAAAAGGAAATATTAAAACTGATTCTACAGAAATATAAAGGAGTAGAAGAGACTACTATGAACAGTTTTGTCAACAAGTTGAATAATTTAGTAGAAATGGATAAATGCCTAGGAACATACAACCTGCCAAGATTAAATCATGAAGAAATAGAAAATCTGAACAGAACTTAACTATAAGGTAACTGAATCAGTAATCAAAAACCTCTAAACAAAGAAAAGTCCAGGACCAGTTGGCTTTACTATAGAATTCTACCAAACATTTGAAGAAGCATTAATGTAGATCCTTCTCAAACTCTTCAAAAAATTGAAAAGGAAGAAACACTTCCAAACCCACTGTATCAGACCAGCATTATTCTTATACCAAAGCTAAAGATATCACAGGGAAAAGGAAGGAAGGTAGGAAGGAAGGAAATTAATAAGGAGGGAGGAAAATAATGAGAAAAGGGAGGGGGGGAATCCTAATGGATATTAATCCAAAAATCCTCAACAAAATACCAGCAAACTGAATTCAATAGCACATTAAAAGGATTATATACTATGACCAGGTAGGATTTATTCTTGGGATGCAAGGATGATTCAATATATGCAAATCAATAAAAGTAATAAAACATATTAATAGATCAAAAGTCAAAAATCATTTCAGTTGACAGAAAATTGTCATCTTGATTATCTCAGTCGATGTAGAAAATGTATTCGACAAAATTCAACACCCATTGATAATAAAGAAAAAAAAAATTCAGCAAATAAAAGAAAACTACCAAGATATAGGCAGGCCATGTATGTAAAGCCCAGCGCAAACATCATATTCAACAGTGAAATACTAAAAGTTTTTCTTTTACTACCAGTAACAAGAAAATGATGCCCACTCTTGCCACTTCCATTCAAAATAGTAGTCCTCACCAGAGCATTTAAGTAAGAAAAGAAATTAAAATACATCCAAACTGGGAAAAAAAATGTTATCTCTCTTTACAGATAGCATTTGGTATATGTAAAAAAAAAAAAAAAAAAAAAAAAAAAAACCAACAATTACATGCATACATACACACACACAGAATTAGAACTAATAAACAAATTCAGCAGTTTCAAGATATAAAGTCAATGCTCAAACATAAACTGCCTTTCTATACATTGGCAAGGAACAATCTGAGAAGAAAAGGAAGAAAACAATCCCATTCAAAGTAACATCCAAAAGAATAAACTTAGGAATAAACTTAACCAAAGAGGTAAAAGACTTTTATACTGAAAACTCAAAAATACTGCTAAAAGAAATTAAAGATACTGCAAATAAATGGAAGGACATTTGTGTTCATAAATTGGAAGACTTAATATTATTAAACGACCATACTACCCAAAATGATCTATGGAGTCAATGAAAACCCTATCAAAATCCTAGTAGCTTTTTTTTGGGGGGGGCAAACTTCGAGAACTCATACAGCAATTCAGTAACGTGGCAGGATACAAAGTCAATGTACAGAAATCAGTGGCTTTCTTATACACTAACAAGGAAAATACAGAAAGGGAAATTAAAGAATCGATTCCATTTACCATAGCACCAAGAACCATAAGATACCTGGAAATAAACCTAACCAAAGAGGTAAAGGATCTGTACTCAAGGAACTGCAGAACATTCATGAAAGAAATTGAAGAAGACACAAAAAGATGGAAGACTATCCCATGCTCTTGGATCGGAAGAATAAACATGGTTAAAATGTCTACACTGCCTAGAGCAATCTATACTTTTAATGCCATTCTGATCAAAATTCCACCAGTATTTTTCAATGAGCTGGAGCAAATAATCCTACAATTTGTATGGAATCAGAAGAGACCCCAAATTGCTAAGGAAATGTTGAAAAACAAAACCAAAACTGGTGGCAACACGTTACCTGAGTTCAAGCTTTACTACAAAAGCTGTAATCACCAAGACAGCATGGTACTGGCATAAAAATAGACACATAGACCAATGGACTAGATTAGAGAGTCCAGATATTGACCCTCAACTCTATGGTCAAATAATCTTCGACAAAGCAAGAAAAAATATACAGTGGAAAAAAGACAGTCTCTTCAATAAATGGTGTTGGGAAAATTGGACAGCTATATGTAGAAGAATGAAACTCGACCATTCTCTTACACTGTACACAAAGATAAACTCGAAATAGATAAAAGGCCTCAACGTGAGACAGGAATCCATCAGAATCCTAGAGGAGAACATAGGCAGTAACCTCTTCAATATCAGCCACAGCAACTTCTTTCAAGATATGTCTCCAAAGGCAAAGGAAACAAAAGTGAAAATGAACTTTTGGGACTTCATCAAGATCAAAAGCTTCTGCAGAGCAAAGGAAACAGTCAACAAAACAAAGAGGAAACTCATGGAATGGGAGAAGGTATTTGCAAATGACAGTACAGACAAAAGGTTGATATCCAGTATCTATAAAGAACTTCTCAAACTCAACACACACAAAACTGATAATCATATCAAAAAATGGGCAGAAGATATGAACAGACACTTCTCCAATGAAGACATACATTGACGCATGTAAAAAAGTTCATCATCACTAGCCATCAGGGAGATTCAAATTGAAACCACATTGAGATACCACCTTACACCAGTTAGAATGGCCAAAATTAGCAAGACAGGAAACAGCGTGTGTTGGAGAGGATGTGGAGAAAGGAGATCCCTCTTACACTGTTGGTGGGAATGCAAGTTGGTGCAGCCACTTTGGAGAACAGTGTGGAGATTCCTCAAGAAATTAAAAATAGAGCTTCCCTATGACCCTGCAATTGCACTACTGGGTATTTACCCCAAAGATACAGATGTAGTGGAAAGAAGGGCCATCTGTACCCCAATGTTTATAACAGCAATGGCCACGGTTGCCAAACTGTGGAAAGAACCAAGATGCCCTTCAATTGATGAATGGATAAGGAAGATGTGGTCCATATACACTATGGAGTATTATGCCTCCGTCAGAAAGGATGAATACCCAACTTTTGTAGCAACATGGATGGGACTGGAAGGGATTATGCTGAGTGAAATAAGTCAAGCAGAGAGAGCCACTTATCATATGGTTTCACTTATTTGTGGAGCATAACAAATAACATGGAGGACATTGGGAGATGGAAAGGAGAAGGGAGTTGAGGGAAATTGGAAGGGGAGGTGAACCATGAGAGACTGTGGACACTGAAAAACAACCTGAGTGTTTTGAAGGGATGGGGATGGGAGGTCGGGGGAGCCAGGTGGTGGGTATTGGGGAGGGCACGTATTGCATGGAGCACTGGCTGTGGTGCAAAAACAGTAATTACTGTTATGCTGAAAAAAATAAAAAACAAACAAACAAAAATCCTAGTAGCTTTTTTTCATTTTGCAGAAATGGAAAAAGATCCTCAAAAAAATTTTCATAGATAGATGGATAGATAGATAGGCAGGCAGGCAGACAAACAGATACACGTTACCCTCAGAAACTGGAGCTTACTTTTCCTCTCCATTTGAGTATAAGCTGGATTTAGTGAACTACTTTCAAAGAACAGAGTATAGAAAAGAAAACAAAAAAATAGGAACTTTACAGTAGAGAAATCTGGGCAAGACTAACTTAACCAAGTGGTCAAGATTAATAGCACTAGCAACATGGCATGTTGATATCAGGTACCTTCTGATACAATGAGATAAGAAAGGCATTTAACCTCTTGGTAATCATCCCCTCCCAATAAACATAAACCCAGTCTAACCAAGAGAAAAATACCAGACAAACTCAAATTGAAAAATAGTCTACATAATACCTGACAAGAAGTCTTCAAAACTGTCATGGTCATAAAAAAAGGAAAAACTAAGAGACTATCACCAAGCAAAGGAGATTATGGAGACATGTAATGAAATGTAATGTAATATCCTAGATGAAATCTAGGGCGGGGGCTGGGGAAGAACAGAGAAAAACTAGTAAAATCAAAATAAAGTGTGTAGATTAGCTGAGAGTAGGGTAGCAATATTAATTTCTTGGTTTTATTAAATTAACCATAATTATAATATTAAAATATTAGTATCAGGAGCAACTAAGTGAGGAGTATATAGGAATGCTGCAATATCTTTCCAACTCTTCCATACATCTAAAAATATCCCAAAATAAAAATTATTAAAAAGTTTATCTACAAGGAACTGTACACCTATCAAGGAGCTTACGCAAATCAGTGATAAGAGTTCATAGTCTCAATACTAAAGCTTGAATGTTGCAGTGGTTAGTAGTGCAGTCTAAAGACAGAATACCTGAGTTCTAAACCAGATTAGGTACCTTAGTAGTTTTGTGACCTGGAAAGCTTAGTCTCTCAATGTCTATCTCTCCACAGGTAAGATACTTATCTCATAGGATTTCTGTGAGAATTAAATGTGTTAATCTGTATAAATTATTTATTATAATATCTACTTATATATCAAACTTCCAATAAATAGAAGCCCCTACTATTATTTTCTTGAAAATATATCACTTTAACACACAGTGCTGACACTCAATATGCACTCTTGCTGGTACTTCACATCCACAGCTTTTTTTTTGCTACTTTCCTCAAAGCTAAAGAAAATGGCTTTTCAGAGCCAAAAAAAAAAAGATGGTTTTCTTAAAGAAAAAGTATACAAGAAATCAAGGTATTTAGGTATTTGACTTCATGGGTGGTAAGGTGGAGGGTGTTAAGAGTCCCCTACCACTAGCAATATGGCTCATTTGTATGGTGCTTGACTTTTCAAGGGATTTTCATGTGCCCTACTTTGATTCATTTTCATAACACTTTCACAAGTAAAAAGAAATTTAGACTATAGCTCTAATATGTAAATGAGTAAAATAAGCCTCAATGAAATTAAATACCTCTTCTCACACCAAGTTACTAATAGAACTGAGTAAAGCCTGGGATTTCCCCCTCAATGCCTTTCTACCTCTTCTATAGCTCTTCTTTAGCTCTATTTATTGGTAGACACTCTACCAATGAGGTCATCCAAAAGTCTCTCACTATCTCACGTTAGGTGAACTTATCATGAGTGATTCTGGGCTTCCTAATAATACTATAAACAAGTCAAAGAAAGAGACATGAATTACTTACAACCAATTGGATTTGTTTTTATCTCTCACATGATAGTCACAGAAATGTTTTTACCTTCTTCTGTTCTGTATTTTCTTCCATTCCTTAGTAGGGTTACCGTCCCATTCTTCCTAACTCTACTACCCCACCTTGCCTGTCTGCCTTCCAGCCTTCAGAAGTCCTAGTCACCACATCTTGATCATCAAGTGCCACGAGGACCCATGAATCTGCTCTGAATTTCATCGAAATATACCTTTGGAAATGTTCTTAGTCTATTTCAGGTGCTATACAAAAATACCATAGACTGGATGGCTTATAAACAGCAAAAATTTATAGCTCACCAATTTGGAGGCAGAAAGTCCAATTATCAGGATACTAGCATGGTTGGATTCATTCCAGGGAAGACCTTCTTCAGGGTTGCAGAAAGCCAACTTCTTATTTATCTTCACATGGTGGAAGGAACAAGTTAGACCTCTGAGGTCTCATATATAAGAGCACTAATCATGAGAGTTCCACCATTATGATCTGATCAGCTCCCAAAGGCCCCAATTCCTAATACCATCATCTTGCAAGGGGAAGATTTCAACATATGAATTTTAAGGGGATACAAAAATTCAGACCATATCAGAAATGTTTTTAAAAAGGAACCTTGGGGGACACCTGGGTGGCTCAGTGGGTTAAAGCCTCTGCCTTCGGCTCAGGTCATGATCTCAGGGTCTTGGGATCTAGCCCCACGTCAGGCTCTCTGTTCAGTGGGGAGCCTGCTTCCTCCTCTCTCTCTGCCTGCCTCACTGCCTACTTGTGATCTGTCAAATAAATATATAAAATCTTTAAAAAAATAAAATAAATTTTTTAAAAAAAGGAACCTTGGGGGGGAGGGTTAGAGGGATGCAATGGCCTGGTGATGGGTATTAAGGAGGGCCTTTTTGCAAAGAGCACTGTGTGTTATATGTAAACAATGAATCTTGGAATACTACATCAAAAACTAATGACGAACTGTATGTTGACTAACATAGCATAATAAAAAAGAAAGAATGTAAAAAAATATAAGTAAATAAATAGCGCGGTCTTCCTACCTAGAATTCTTCCTACAGTATAAAGAGTTCCTTCAAACACATTACTTGGACATTACAAAACTGGAAGATCAGAACATCAACTATGTTTTAATCCCTTTACTAGTTTTGAAAATTTGTGACACTAAAATTTCCCAAATTATTAGGGATCCATTTGATTCCTCAACAGCTAAATAAACCACCATTTACAAACAGATTATATTCCGCTCAATTGTAAGTCACTTATTTGAAAATATGATCATATTTTTCTATGGAGATTATTTCAAAAACACTATCTAATAGTAAGACAACCTAAAAAGATAGATTTTATATAATGATCTGTAAGAATTTTTTATTATAGAGAGAGCAGTTTTGAGAGAGACAGACTTATATTCAAACTTTGATTCTACCACTTAATAGCCAAGAGACACTGAATATGTGAAATTTCACTTCCCTCATCTATAAGATAGAGTCCTAAAGCATACAACATAATCACAAAAATAAAAAAAAAGATTAAGTATATCAAACAACTGTTGAATGATTATTTAATGGCAGGTACTAAACCAAGGATGTACATTAACTTATTTAATCCTCACACCGATCCAAAACAATAGCTGTTATTAATACAGATGAAAAACGAAGCCTCATGAAGTTTCTATGAGATTAAATATGAAACACCTACCACATTATGAGGCATATTCCTATTTCCCTCTAAAAAGCACATGCCATATAAGAACACTAAATTTAGTCTTCATTTCAAGCTTGTAAACTTCATGAAGATAGAGATAGTGCCTATCTTGTTTACCGCTGATTCCCAGCCTCTGATTATATTGTAGGAGAACATATAATTATTGGATGAATGTACAAATGGATGAATGAATGTTCAACAGAAACAGCACTAATTCAAAAGCTTTGCTAAAATATCTAGAATATTTTTTTCAACTTCCTAGAGGCATGAAGACTTGGCACAGCATATACATATTTGAAAAATCTGAAACATGAATTTTTCTTCATGAATGGTCAGTCAACTATTAACAAGATGTGATTTTTTTTCCTCCTTATCTTTTATGGTCATTCTCACTCTCTGAGCCTAAGATTAAAATAAAAGTTTTCTTTTTCAAGATTTGTGTCACTTGTTTCCATTTTCCCTTAGATTTCAATTACTATTTACCACTTAAAAACAATTCCTTATGTTTTTATTCCAATATCACACCACTGACTTCAAAATTATCTGATAATAACATTTAAGATCTACTCTCTTGGGACATCTAGATGGCTCCTTTGGTTAAACACCAACTGGATGGGAACCATGTTGCTTTCAGCTCAGGTCATGATCTCTAGGTCGGGAGATAGAGTCCCACATCGGGCTCTGAGCTCAATGGGGAGTCTGCCTCCAGTCTTTCTCCCTCTGTCTCTCCCCTCCTTTGAAATAAATTTAAAAAAAAAAAAAGTCTACTCTCTTAACAACATTCAGGTATATAATATAGTACTGTTAACTATATATATATATATTTGATTCCCCAGAACTTATTCACCTTATAGCAGGGAGTTTGTACCCTTTGAGCAACATCTCCCCATTTCCTCCAACTCCCAGCCCCTGGCAACAACAATTATATGTTCTATTTCTACAGGTTCAAATTTTTTTTAGATTCCATATGAATGTGAGAATGTACAGGATCTGTATTTTTCTCTGCCTGATTTATTTCATTTAGCATAATGTCCTTAAGGTCCATCCACACTGTCACAAACTGCAGGATTTTATTCTTTTTATGGCTAAATAATACTCCACTGTATATATTATACCACATTTTCTTTATCCATTTAGCTGTTGATAGGCACTTAAGTTGTTTCCATATCTTGGCTATTGTGAATAATACTACAATGAACATAAATATGCAGATAACTCTTCAAAACGGTGTTTTAATTTCCTTTGGATATATACCCAGAAGTGGAATTGCTGGATCATATAATGGTTCTTTTTTTTTTTTTTAGGAAATTCCATATTGTTTTCTATGGTCAGGGTGCCAGTTTACATTCCCACCAACAATCCACAAGGGTTCCCTTTTCTCCACAGTCTCACCAATACTTAGTGTCTCTTTGACAAAGGTCATTCTAATAGGTGTGAGGTGATATTTTACTATGGTTTTGACTTGCATTTCCCTGATGATTAGTGATATGAGCATTTTTTTTCATGTACCTAACGGCCATTTATATGTCTTCTTTGGAAAAATGTCTATTCAATTACTTGCCCATTTTTTATTGAAAGATAATTAACACAGAATGTTATATCAAGACTTTTCTTGTCGGGTTGTTTCTCTGCTTATTCATTTCTGATTTATTAGCTTCAGCATGTTTAAGTGAAGTCATCTGGTATTTGCCTTTCTCTGTTTGACTTATATCATTTAGCATAATACCGTCTAGGTCCATCCATATTGCAAATGACAAGATTTCATTTTTTATAGCTGAGTAATGTTCATTGTATATACATCTTTGTTCCATTGTATATACATTCATTGTATACACATATCCTTTATTCATTCTTTATGGATAAATACTTGGGTTGTTTCCATATCTTGGCTATTATAAATAATGCTATAATTAACATAGGTTTGCATATATCTTTTTAAATTATTGTTTTCATTTCTTCAGGTAAATAACCCAGTGTAGAATTACTGAATCTTACAGCATTTCTATTTTTTATTTTTTGAGGAAACTTTATATAGATTTTCATAGTATTTACACAAATTTACATTCCCACCAACAGTGCATGAGGGTTCCATTTTCTATACATCCTCACCAACTTGTTATTTCCTAACTTCTTGGTACTAGCCCTTCTGACAAATGTGAGACAATATCTCATGGTTTTGATTTGCATTTCCCTGATGAGCATCTTTTCATGTATTTGTCAACCATTTGTATGTCTTCTTTGGAAAAATGCTTATTCAGATTCTCTGCCCATTTTAATCAAATTGTTTGGTTTATAGTGTTGAGCAGTATAAGTTCTTTATATATCCTGCTATTAACCGCTTATCAGATAAATCATTTGTAAATATCTTCATCCACTCACTGAGTTGCCTATTTGTGTTGTTGATAGTTTCCTTTGCTGTGCAAAAGCTTTTTAATTTGGTGTAGTCTTAATAGTTCATTTTTGTTTTTGTTCTCCTTGACTAAAGAGACATATCCACAAATATGCTGTTAAGGGTAACCAAGAAATTACCACCTATGTATTCTTTTAGGAGTTTTAAACATGTCACATTTATGTCTCTATTCCATTTTAAGCTTACTTTTGTGTATGGTATAATAAAGTGGTCATTTCATTCTTTTGCATGGGGTTGTCCAGTTTTCTGAATACCATTACCATTACCAATACTGAAAAAACTATCTTTTCTCTATTGTCTATTCATGCTTCCTTTGCAATAGACTAATTGACCATATAGGTGTGGATTTATTTCTGGGCTGTCTACTCTCTTTCACTGATTTATACATTTACTTTTGTGCCAGTATCATACTGTTTTAATTACTAGAGCTTTGTAGTATGTCATAAAACCTGCCCTTTGCCTTTTTTTTTTTTCTTTTAATTAGGTTTCTTGTTTGTTGCTACTGAGCTGTATGAGTTACTCAGGTACCACTTTTACATCTTCTTTCTCTCTTCCAAAATTGGAAACCCCTCTCATCTACTTTTTTCTCTTCTCTATATTATGTTTATATACTTATTAATCAGTTAATATTTTTGTCTATATTATGTTTATATACTTATTCTTCTGGTCCATATTATGTTTATATACTTATTAATCAGTTAATATTTATGTTCAATCCAACATGTTAAGCTGAAAGTCCAGAACATCAACAGTACTTTTTCTTTATGTCTGGGTTTATTAAATGAGAAGAAGTCATTGTTTGAAGTATAAAACTGATAGGACAAAGCTTCTTATACATAAATCTATAGCGAACGTTTATTTGTCTGTAATAGCACCAGGAAAGGGACATTCACAGAGTGCTCTTCCAGTGGATGCCCTTGCAGATCAATAGAAAGAAAATAAAGAACATGATAAATGGGAGAATAAATATATCATAAACTTTTCCCAAATTTAAACTATGATTTAACAAGACTGACTTCAAACCCTAGCAATGAAGAAGTCCCCCTGAAATAACCTTAATAACTTTTCATCTTATTTCTACTTGAACTTTTTCAGTGAACAGAAGATCACAATCTTAATAGACAAACCACTGCATTTTTGTACAGTTTTCGGTATTTAAACCTCTGAGTTAGTCTCTGGGATGGTAAAATGTTCAGCTTAGCCAAGTAGCAGAACACTATCCTATGACAATGAACACCCAGAATCTACTCTAGTGAGGACAGGGGCAGTAGTAGCAACAACTATACCCAGATTCCAGAGAAGTGGTTCTAGTAGCAGCACTCAGTTACAGTGTGGGCATTGTGAGGGGTGCAAAATTCAGTATCTGCCTCCAATAAAGCATTCCTTCTGCAAATTAACTTAGAGATTTGTTTCTGTGTAATCTACAATACAAACTTGAATCTCTGCGGTTTTTCCAGAGATTCGTTTTATATCTTTTTAATAATTAGATAATACTCAATATCCTTTTAACAAATTCCTTTTCTGCTTTAAGTTAGCCAGCGGGATTTCTTCGTGCACAACTAAAAACATATTTGATTAATGAAAAGAATTATTTAACTTTTAAATAACAAATCTGATAAAAATAAAAACTGATTAAGCAAAAGTGAAGTAAGTCTTTGAAAATATTTCTAAACAATGTTAGAAGCTAACAGCAACATTGCAATCTGAACCTCTTCATGAGAAGTCAGTTTCTCAGTTTTCAGAAGCAGACTGTTCCCTTAAGTTTTTCTTTCCTCAGAGCACTGTGTTTTATTTAGTAAGTTTCTCCTCTGGAACTAGGAAGCATCAATGAGTCCCACTGTGAGTAAGTGAGCAGTGTACACCTTTCTCCTGATAGCAGTACAGTGAGAGTCAACTATTGTACCTCAGCTGCTCAATGAGTAGAAAATAAGGATTGATGGTCTATTCAAATAGTTGAGGCTGAATTATGATATGAGAGAGGAGCAAATATTTCTCCCAACTATTTTGGGGTTTTACTTAAATAATTAATGCTAGTTAATACTTTTGAAATAATATAAAAATATTAATGACAAAACTTCATGTACAAAGGTACTAGAGCTTCTTGGCCAAGTAAGAAACCATCAAACCTTACTTCCCATTTTTTTTTTAGTTCAATACATATGGTAAAAACATGAAATCACTAGGATTTATAAAGGCAGATTTGGCAGACTTTTTCTATTTACTGGGACTGTGAGCTATAAAATTGAATTTGGGGCCCTATCTCCAAGAAAAAGTTATTAGTTCTCAGAATAACGACATGTTAGTGGATCAGACGTAGATAAAAGATTTCCATTATGACTTTTTAGCTATGATTTACAGTGGCCTACATTGTTTTATAATGACTTTCAATTTTGAAAATGTACATTCACTGTTAGTTTCATAGATGTAGTCACAACTGATTGTGGGCTTGAGAGACTGATCCTTCTCGGTAAAAAAAAAAAAAAAAAAAAGGAAAAACTGTAACATACAATAAATAGACATTTGAGATACATTTTTAAGCATGTACTTCAGTAGAATTTTAAGGGGAAAATAAATATAAAAACTTTTAATAATTGCTTAGCCATTTGTTATCTTTAGAGTCCAGAGGAAATTGGTGAATAAAAGTCACCTGAAATAGAGCTCTAGCCCTCTGTTAGTATATGATTCTGATTATCTACTCATTGCATCCAGGCACAAAAGAAAATCTCATATACTCAATTCTTAATTAGCATTTGGTGTGGAAATACTATTAATAACAAATTTGCCTAAAGAAGGCAGCCAGAACAACAGCTCTTGATTCATCCACATCTTTATTTCTTAGCTTTTAATAGGTAGACTTACCAATGATTTCAACCAAAACCTTGGGCCTCCCCATGACATCTAGCTTGAAGCCCATACAAAAATTTCCCTAACTTTATTTACTGCTCCCCTCAACCTCTTCTCCTACATAGCAACACAAGGTTGATCTTTACTCCAGACTAGACCTAAAAAGCCAATGGATACATACAGTCCCCAAATCACAACTCACCCCACTCTGTTCCATCTTAGCTTGGTCTTCTGCCTAGGTTCTTTCCCCTTAATTTCTGGACAGTTTGCCTAACTCCTCCTCTCATCCTTTCCTCTAGAATTAAAGTCCACCAAAGCCACATCCCCTTAGGTTCTCTGGTCAATATTTTTCCTTAGATCTACTCAGTTCCCTTGACTAGTATAAAATCTATATTCAATATAGAGTTATTTTTAATCCTTTATCCTTGATTAACTATAATGATCAAAGTGATATTACTACAGTGATTTAAATGAGTGAGCAAATCAAATGGAATACAATATTTTATCATTATTATATAACAACAATGGTAACCACATGTGCATGATTCTAAGCTTATTAGTCCAATGATTTTCATAAAACCATGAGAAGGAAAAAGTAACATATATTGAGTACATATCATTTACCAAGTCTATGCCAGCAAGGTATGGAGTATTAACTTTTCTTTTTATTTTTAGATGAAAAACAAACACCACCCCAAAACAAACAAACAACAATAACCAAAAAAAAAAAAAAAAAAAAACCACTACCACAGCCCAGATGAAATTTTCCAATAAGTCATATTTGGTCAGATGCTGAGCCATGATTTGAATCAAAGTTCTGTGTAACTACAGCCATTATAAAGCTTCGAATGTTTGACATCACCTTAAAATAATTTATCTGATAATAGTAAGGTCTTTCTGAATACATTCTAAGAGAACTAGCCATAGATGTTCTGGCAAATCATTATTATTATATGGGAAAGGTATGTCATCCCTATTTTGCTAAGGAGAAATCAGTTTCACAAAGAGGTAAATAATTTGATTTAAATTACACAATTAGCTAAAGGCAAACCTAAACTCGAAAGCCACATTTTCCGATCACTTAATTCCATTAGGAGTGTTCAGACAAAGGAGACAGAAGGCATAGGTTCAATTATTATATATCATATGGTTTGAGGATAAAGGGAAGCACTATTAATAACTAGGCCAGAAGACTGTCAACCAGACTGTCCCATGCAAACTAGAATCTCTGGCCACCCAACCTAACAAATAGTGGTTATTTTAAAAGTATTCATACCTTTCCCCTTTAAGAAACAGATGTGGTCTCATTCTTTTCTGGAATAGTAAGATTAGAGTAGTGTTCATTAAAACTGTTTAGCCAAATGCTAAAATTTGTTAAAATTAATGTTTATTTCCCAATGGAAATGTCAGAGAATGTCATAATTATTTCCACAGATGACATATTAAAGTACTTCTCATCCTATTTCTTCTTATATCAATGGGTCTCAAATTATTTGCTTTATTAAACAGAAAAACAAACAAAATTTTCTTCATAATGTGTAATGAGGAGCAGAACTAATGATATCCACATTCTCTACAAGTTGAATCTCTGAACGTCTGAATCTATGACTCTAAAAGTGTCTAATACTATACAAACAGAAACCAAAAGCAAGAAACAAATGTAGTTCACCATACTCCATGTAATCAATTCTACTGAAGACCAAAAAATTCTAAATTATTGTGAAATCACCATGCTATGCTATACTACACACACTCATGCACGCACATACATTACTTTTTATCTTGTAATATTTCTTCCCAAAATTGTAACTACAATAGGAAAAAACTGTGAGGAGACAGAAAAGGGGGTTTAAGACGAGCAATTTTGACATACCAGAGTTGTCAAAAAAAAGCATTTTATGTTCTAAAAAAAAGAAGAAAAAATAAAAGATATTCTCAGATTTCTCAAATGTCTGAGACAAAAGCTAAAAATAGCATTAAACTGATATTTTAAATTATTAATATTAAACAGATTTTTATACAGATTTTTATAGAAAGTAAGGCTTTTAAGGATTAATTTGATATTTCCCATATGTAATAAGGCAAAGTTTATGTCACCCAGTAAGTTACCAAAGATGACACAAGTTCTCAGAAAACAGAAATTAAATGAAAGCTCAGTCCTTACAGTATTTTGATGCTAAAGAAATTTTTAATGACACATAGGTAAAGTTAGACATCACTTTTTGCTATCTTTCATAAATTCATTGGTTAGTTCTAAGACTAAGCCAACACATTAAAAAATAGTACATATTCTATGGTCTGTATTTCTAAAACAAACTACGAACAAAGTATTTCCGTCATAAATTTTGTTGTGAAGAAGTAGGTTGGGATAAAATCATCTCTGCCTCTCAGTGGCAGAGACACAGTGGGCAAGTCACCCAATTTTTCTGTAAATCAATATATTTATTTATAAAATTAAGGATATTAACTTACCATGACATACTGTCTTCTCAAGATTATTACGAAGATTAAACAAATATTTTATAAAATGTGAAGCAATATATCAGCATAGCTATGATATTATTCCATGTATGTCTTAATAGTCTAATAAAATAAATTATTGCCAAGAAAACAGGAATTTATTATCTTATCCAAATGACTTGGGTTGAGTGTGAGTGCATCTAGCCCAGCATCCTGCCATTAATTCAGAATCCTATAAACTGGCAGTGATGAAAAACTATAATCCACAAGAAAATCCATCTAGCCAGTTAGCCACTAACCAGTTACAAGGAAGGTGATTTTTTTTTTAAAAAATAATAAAAGTTGAGAATGTGACAGAAATGTAAAATTGAGGAAAGGAAGTGGGACAACGTAAGTAAATCAAGAATGTTTGGGTGATTTACATTATACCATCGTTGTATGTTTGCCCAGCAAGGATCTTTTTGTTTTAACCAACGCTCGGAAAATTATTCACCCTTTAAAAAAATTGACTATACGATTCAATCCTCTTTCCAACCAGTAATGCTCAATGGTCTGACAGTTTTTTTAAGTATAAAAGGCATTTACAACTGAACTGCATTGAAGTTCTTTCCCCTATTTCTTACACCACATCCAGCTAATTGCTCTTTAACATGCTAACAGAAGGATAAGCTGGTACATAATAATTCAGGCATGCACCGATCCCATAATGCCAGGAACTCAGAAGCAGCATGAGAAAACATCAGATTTTTGGCATGTGGGCTAGATGTTTAAATCTGCATAGATTTGAGCCAATTAGACTTGTCAGACTCCAATCCAGTTGAGAGTGACCCCTGATGGTGGAAAGACATGTGGGACAAGCCACAGAAAAGCTTGCAAATGTCAGAGAGGCCAAAAGGTGCCCCACTGGCCTCAAAACTATTAATTAGCAACCAGCAAAAGCACCACCAAAGAATCGCTGCCCCAGCACTCCTCCTCCAGAGGTTGCTGCTACTCGGCCTCATTATCATCTGGATGGAAAACAACACCCTATCCTGGGAGCTCTGGGCAACACTCTTATTGATTAAGTTCCCACAGTGTTAAATCATTCTGTAGCTTTCACTCCAATCTTCCCACCCCTGAATAATAAAACCTTCAAAGGAATTACTGGGATGGAGAGGGAAGTGGGGGAGCAAGGAGAGAAGGCGCACTGTAACATACTGTTTATATAGTGCCCACAATGTCAGCATAAATCAGATCCCAGGAAGGGTTTAACAGACAACATCTAAAATGAAGTAATCTGAATTTTCTCTTGTACTTACTAAGGGATTATTTCCTTAAAAAAAACAAAAAAAAACTTAACATACTGGCTATTTCTAAATCACCTGTGCCAAATAAAATCAACACTAAATTATACTTCTCCAGGTCTTGGTCACCTTCCTTGGTTTGAAGATCACAAATAGTCTGATAGACACATGCCTGTACCAATGTGCATAGCAAAATATTCCAAGGAGGTAGAGGTGAAAGCTAAAAGCCAAAGCCATAACTTGAATCTTCTAAGAAAAATATACATATAAACTTTCACTCCTAATAATTTACACTTTTTTTTTTAGTTATAGAGTATTTCTATTTAAACACAGATGAAACCGAAATGAATGCAAGAAAATAGGGACTATGATGTATTAGATTTTCTATACATAATTGCAGAGCAGTGAATGGCAGTTTTCTCACCTATAAAATAGAGCTTAAACTATCTTGCAGAGTAGCAAATGTGGAGATTAAATAAGAGTAACTTATGAAATCCTTAATATATGTTTAACATACAGTAAGTGTTCAAAAAGTATACCTACCTGCTATTATCAGTAGTATTATAAAACAAATAAATAATAGCTCATTTATTCTATAAAATAATGTTTCATCTATTGGGTCTGCTTGAAGCAATACATCCATACTCCAAGTTATTTCCAATTTCCCACAGAGCAATAATAAAATAAATGTTAAGTGGACATTAAAGATCTATATACTTATTTCTGGTTTCTCAATTGGTATACCCTGACAAACTGCCTGACTATGACTTTGTAAGACCCAACTCCTGCCAAAACAGAGAATGACACACTCAAGGAAAAAGAATAGACCTAAATTGAACTGAGGAAATCTAAGTTGGACAAACTTTGCTGTGATTTCCCCATTTTTGGACAGTTGCTGGGGCATTCTCAGCTAGGAAGAAGAAAATCAGTTAGCCAAACTTTAGGTAAGAAAAAGTACTAATTTCCCTTGATTATTTCATTATGAATAATAGTATACCACAACCATGACATGTGGCAATTAGAATGTTCAAGTCAGTGGAAGGCCGGTGATGATTTATGGAGTTTGTGTGAAGTTTAAGTCTATCTTATGGTTACATAAGTGAAGTCATTTTTTGATATTTTGGACTCATTCTTTATGTGCCCTAAGTTACTTATGAAAAGCTTTGTGATCTGAAAGCCCATGGGGAGAGGGGAAAGGGACAATTTAAACTTAGTAGGCTTAAAAATAAGTAACGGGGATAAAAACAGGACTTAAGATTTAACAATTGAAAATACAGTACATAATTCTCAAGAGAGAATGTTTAGTGCAATATTTAGCAATATAAGATCAAAATGAAATAATTGAAAAATAGTCTGAGCAATAAAAGAGAAAGAGATCTCTGTCAAAAAAGTACATGAGGTTGAAGGAGACAAGTTATATAAAAATAAGAACCTTAAAATAAAGGCAAAATGTCCTACGGATAGATACTCAGTCCTCTGACAGTACTCTGTTCCTCTTATTGAACTTGTAATTGCTGCACATGTGACTACATAGAATGTTAGATACAAGACAGCAATGTCAGCATGAAATAAAATAGAAACAAAAATATTCACTTACTTGAATTGCACTGATGCGCTTTATATTTTCAAGAGAAAGAGGTGAACTAAAAGTCATATTGGAAGAGAATTTACATTTTATAGTCCCTGCCAAATAAGTAGAGATGGTAAAATTATTTTGCAAATGGGCATTTGTTAATACTGTACTGAAATTTTTCCAATATTTAAGCTCAAACTGTTACTAAAAAAAGCACTCTTTTTAGAAATGTTGATTGATGACAACAATAACTGGACAGAATCCACAGCTAAAACACAAAAAGATAGTTTGCTACTATATTTCCAAATCATACACAAATTTAACTGCTTTGGCTCTCAGTCTACATTTTGGCAAAAGACTTTACTCTTCAAATTTCTAGTTTCCCAACCAATCCTACTGTTTTCATGAAAAGAAAAAAAGGCATAATAAGTGTTCACCTCTAAACACAGTGGGATTGATTATACAAGAAGATGCATGTGGAAGCAAAATGCCAAAATATATTCTAGACTTCACTACATACCTCCTGCAATATTGAATACTTCCCAGTAGTAGTAGGTCTATGTTCTCAGCCACATATATGGAGATAACAGATGATTTTCACTTGGGAAAAGAATGCTCCCTGCTCCTCCCTCCAACCCTACCAAATAACCTCATTAATGCCAACAAGTCACAGTGGGAACAATTTGAAGAGAAAACCCACCTAGCAAACACCCACCACTGAACTCAGCAGAAAAGAACTGAGCTTTCTGATTTTATCTTTGTTATTATTTTTAAATAAAAATTTAAAAGTATGGAAACCCATGACTAGCAATTAATACAAAGGAGGGAAGACTTTAAAGTACTTTACAGATGCATAGTTCTTTATGGGGTATTTATTAAAAACCAAATAACATTTTATTTAAGTTTAAAAGGTTAACATCATAATCATATGAACGATAAAACTTTTAAAAAGGAGAGAAGGAAGCCAGGAGAAATCAACACTACTACATTAGTTCACTCTACTCCAAAGAGGAGTGACTATGCCACCTGACCTCCATTAGGTACTGCCTAAGTTCTTGAGACTTCAGTCCTGAAAACACAGGCATATACTCCCTGCTGAAAGAACATCTAGTAACTACAGAATTAGTCAAAGAAACGGTATGAGCCCAAACCCAGGAAGGTATGAAGAATCAGCTTTTTTGGATTATGTTCCATTTCAGCTAGCTCTTTCCTCCCAATCATCACATACACAATCCCATACCACACAAAGACACAGACACAGACACATACTTATTCTGTAAGATAAGAAAACTTATGCTAAACAACATTCTCAGAAACTTCTTTTCCCTAATACTGAGGCCTGGGCTCTTTCCTCAGAATCTTGCTTTACATCATCAGACTGAAACTCTTGCTGGGAAAGATGAAAATAATGACAACTCCAACTGAGAGGCCATTCATACCATTCATAATTATAGAACAGGATCACAATGGTTACAGAATTGGTGGGGATGGGGGTGGTGAGAGGGGAGTTAGGAGGTAAAGGAGAAAACCATTGGGTCATAAATCACAAAAGCCATTCCTCACCAAGGCTCAATACTGGGTCTTAAGGGAAGTTCAAATGCCTACATTTATCTATCACTTGCAATTCAAAACAGCTGATCCCAAATAAGTAATTATTTAAGTAATGTTTTAAAACTAATCACTACAGGTTTTTTTTTTTTAAATCAACTTTCCTATAATCATTTCACAGTACACTAAAATGGTATGTTATAACAAAGTGTGGCTAAACTTGTCCTTTAATGATGAAAGGACAATTCTAACTAAAACACTTTGTATTCTTACTACTTCACAAAGACACTACCAATATATCTTTGCTCCTTCAGGTAAACACTTTAGACTAGCAGAACAGAAATATACCAATAATGGTCACATTCTTGGAGTTCATTCTAGTAAATCTTATTCCTACCCAAACAAATGCCCATCAATTTGAACTAGAAGTGAAATACCCCCTTCAAGAATCCAAAACTTTGCTTTGTTCAAACTAATACTATATTTAAAAATTTCATTCTTATTTTACTCATTTTAAGAGTGCTAAAATTTAGCTAGAATAATTCAGGATTATGACAAATTACTATTATAAACTGTGTATTAAATAAGCAAAAGTATTCCTTGAAAAGAAAAATGAAAACCAGAAAAAAAGCTGATGCAAATTCCCTTTTACATAAGTTAGTGATAATAAACCAGTTTACAATGGAATATCAATAACTTCTGATTGCTAGTTTTATTGAGAGATGATGAGTCAGAACTCAAGTGCCACATAACTAAAAACAAGAGGGATGAAAGTCTCTACCAGCTACCGTCATTTTTTCCTATTGTATGTCACTGAAGAATCTAGGCTTTGGTTTCTGGAACATTTTGGCAAGCATAGGTGTCCCTCTTTCATTTTCATTGCATCTCACTGTAAAAGGTTTTTAACAGTGATGGAATGCTGATCCCACAACAGAAAACCATTATTTTTATTCTAATTAATAAAAACTAGGAGGTTTTTTTTTAATTTTTTTTTTTTTTAGTAATTTCTTTAACTGTCGCTAATACTCTTATGATAATAATTATAGTATATAATCTGACACAAGTGCTCTTAACGAAATTTCTGGTAAAGGACTGCAGCCTCTGTGGGAGGTAACTGTCGGAATTATCTTAAACCACTACCTGTCTTCAGCTACAATAGAAAAGGCCTTTAATCAAAATAATCCTTTTTCAAAAGAGCAACTTTTTTCCTTCTGCAATTCACTCATCTTAAAAGAGCACTATAGCTTTTGTGCATAACTTAATTCATTCTTCAAGACAAGTACAAAATTTGTCACTGACATTTAGCGCCAGCCGTAGGCAATGGATAAAATGAACTAGTTAGCAATTTAACCTGTAAAAAAACAGAGTGGGATGAACAATTTTCTGCCATCAAAGCAAATGGCTAACATTTAGCAGGATTTTATTTTTATTTTTCAGCCCATCCCATCTTCAAGAAGAAAGAAGTCAGGCTAACATTTTTTCAGGGTCCTAAATCTTCCTCTCAGCCTATTCCTTTAATGGTTTCAAGTAAATGACTATCCAGAGGATAATTAGGCACTGTGCTGTCGCATCGTGTCAGGTCACAGCTGGATTTAGTCAGCATTAACCTTTGGGGAGAATTGGAATATCAGTATCATTTAAAATTAAAGACGTGTAAGCAGGCATTTCTGGAGATGTTAGAAAAGTAATTGTCTGTAAATTGTTTGACCTTGAGATTTAATTGCATGCACAACACACATTCCAGCAAGAGCCCTAGACTGTCTTCATTCTTTTACCTCCAAACCTCACTTCACAGGGCCCATTAGGCTACCTGTGGCTTTTTTAGTAAAATATTAAAGATTTTGGCCTTCAATTTAAAACAAAAACTTTGAAGCACTGCTCCATAGACTAAAAATTTAAAGCAAACATTCTTATCAATCAGAATACCAATTTTACTATGTATTTTTAAATGCAGACAAACATAGTTATGTTTGAAGGCAAAGTTTAAATCTCACCCCCCCATTCTTTTCTGCTAACAAGTTTGCATATTTTGCCTTATTCCCTTTTACCCTAATGAGACAGCTTATGCTTTCAAAGTCCCTCAAGCTAGGCAAATCTCTCCACTACTTCCACTGTTAATAATGAAACTTTGTAATTATACAAATCCAAGGTGGCCAATCAGCTTTCCAGGCTGAGCCTTCGGGTACCTTATAAATTATTCATGTGACACTTGGGCCTGTGAACTCACTTGCTCATATTAGAAGCCTAATTAATATTTAATCACACGTGCAGAGGGCACTTGGAGCTGCACTGTCCCTGAAAGAAGGGTAAATATAAATGTGCATATGCCTTGATGCAAATCTCACTCAGTATCAAAAGGAAGTGTCTACTGGCATACGGAAGTGACCATGAAACACCCTAGGTGCCTTCCAGTATGATTCACCTCCACTAAGCCTACTGTATACCAGGGACTGTGCAGGACCCTGAAAAAAGGAAGTTGAAATCCCTATTCCCCAGGGCACCCACAAATCCTTTCTGGTTTGAAACCAAGGGATTTCAAAGCCTTCGACAGGTAAATATTTTCTTTTCAAATTCCAAACAGAAAATTAAAAATTGAACATAGTTATGCAGCAGTCTAGAAAGGAATGATACATCACATTCTCAAAGGACATTTGGCCTTGGATAGTATTCATTTTATTTCTTCAGAGGCAGCAGTGCTGTTGAGAAACATACAGCATACCTCAGTAACCTTTCCTGAGATTTCACTATTTTTTTCCCCAGGAGAAAGGGCTAGAAAAATAAGCCAAACATTATCTGTCTTGGCAGTCTTAAAGACAACTGCTATTTAGTGGAGTTATCTTAAGTTATACAAAGAAAAATAAAATACCTTCTTTCAAAGGGTGACTGGAGAAAAAGGCAGGCCCATTGCTACTTATGCCACACCAGAAGTCTGTGAGATAAGAGAAATAGTTACTGAGCAAGATGTATGATCGGGGTCTACAGGCATAGCCACTGGATAGAATCAGCACTGCCACGCTGTGGGAATGTATACTCCCAGGTTTCATAGCTTTGAAAGTACAGCCAGTGGCATTGTTTCCAAAGATCTCTTCAGTCTTTGATGACATCTCCATTGCACCAGAAATGAATCTATTGCTTTCCCCTGGCACTGCCATGCCAGTCATCACAGCCAACAACTCCACATTAAGAGTATTGATGAGGAGCAGAGTTTATAGTTCCTTGGGCATTTATACTGCAGTAGCCCAACCTCTCATGAGGTGGTCATTTTAGCAGGTAAGTCAAGTGATGTCATGGCAATTTTTTTACCAAATGCAGAAACTGTGAAGAGTTACAGGACCACCATTTAGATAATCAACTAACAAAATGCTATATAACAACCCCTGGCCACTCTGTTATTTTATTTTACGCATGAATTAGGATGTGTCCAAATATGGTCTTGATAGCTTAGAGTCTGCCTATTTAATAGAAATAATGTTTCCATGTGTCTACTTGTACTAAACTTCTTTCTTCCTGGTCAATAGAACACACTCTTAAAGATCCGCAGAACATCTATGATAAAATCCTGTTGCCTTCATTCTGGGTTCTCTCAAATACCCACCTAATCTCCCACACTTCTAGAAGTCACCCATTACTGAGGATCCTTTTTCCTGGGCTACACAGGGTTCTGATTAATTCTAATTCTTTACTGATCTGGAAATTTGTGTACAAATTGTGCATAGATACAAACTATATAAACCTATGAGGAGTATATCTTAAATGACATAAGACAAATAACCACTGATTTCTAAAAGACAATGAATTTGGAGTCCCTAAAATCTGAGTTCAAATTTCAGCTCTCTTTATTGCTATGGCTTTGAGCAAGATATAAACTCTCATCAAATCTCAGTTTTGCCACATGACATCGCTAACACCTACATAATAGATTAAGATAACATATGTAAAGCATTCATTAAAGTGCCCAGCATGTAAAAGGTGCTCAAAAATGCTAGATGATATGTAGTTATCAGGACTCACAATTCATCTAATCATTCATTCATTCTTACCCCAATCTTTGCTAGTTGTAATAGGTTATTATACAACAATAACTAGAAACCAGGGTACCTATTTATCTTCAGGAGAATGAGGAATTACTCCGTCAGCTCAGTTTTTAACACAATCCTGATTAGAGCCTTTTCTCTTAAGAGTTTCACTGTAGTCATTATCAGCAAAGAAAAAGAAGAGGGAGCATGGCCAAATGTTTCTATACTACTTTAGAAAATAACTCACACCATCCACAACATGACTATTAGCAAATCTTGTTCATTACTTGTCATAAGCTGACAATCAGTAGGAACTGTAACTCTAGGAAGTTCAGTTTGGACTATGCCAAATCATAGACAATGGTGTGCCAGAGCTCAGGGTGAGATTTTTCTGGGGGTTAAGAGCAGTGAGAGGAATGGAAGTAGAGCACATGCAAATATGCCTCCTGGACCCCAGATCTGCTTTGACAAAAGCTTGAAAAATGGCAAAGATGTAGAATTAAACAATCCTAGGTGACCACCAATTCCTGGCTATGGATCTAATTGAAAGACTAATTTATACTGTAGCGCATAGAGCTGAGACTGTTCAAATACTTTCTGCCTCAGTGATGACTGCCTCTGAAAGAGAGAGACAGAGCCTGCAGGTGGTACGGGAGTATGGAGTATGGAAAACAGTGAACTCAACTTTGAAAAGCTACAGATGGTAAGGAGAACAAAGGCAGAATAATTGGGGGGTGGACTATAAAAGAACATTCCCACCAATTTAACAATATTCAAATAATTAAAAAAAATAGATACCCACAATTAGACAGCCCTCTAACAAACCCCTGTGGAAGGACTATATTTAGCAAATGAGTGAAATTATTCAAACTGCCACTGTATAGCAGACTGGCATCAAGTGGTCACATACTTGACAGGCATAAAGCTGAAAATTCCCAGTCAAATTTTAATTCCCAGTCAAAAATTAAATTTTGTAAACTTCCATGTTTACCTCTAGTATTGTCTGACTCTATAAGGACAATCCTCATGATATATCATAGGCATTATCTGTAGTTACTGATATTCTATCTCACTCTGTTCCATAAACCCTGAATCAGCATTTGTCAAAAAATTGGTTCAGGGACAACATGTATCAGAATCCCCTGAGGCTCACAGCTGAGGTTTATACAGTTCAGTGGACCCATTTTAGGAAAAAAAAAAAAAAAAAGAAGAAAAAAGAAAGGGGTAAAAAGAGAAAGAAAATAAAACAAGATTACAAATCAAAGAAACAAATGTGAATATTTAGCATAAAAAAATCAAACAAATTACTGAAGCCTTGAAAACTGAGAGTCACTTTAGGAAATTTACCTAAAGTGCTTATATAAAAACAGTTCCTGGTAAAAACCTGGCTCCCCAACTCCACCCAGAATACTCTATAACTTCTAGCAACTTCCAGAATTCACAGAACCAGTGAAGTGAGAAGCCCTGTCAATTAAGCCCTGTAAGCTTCACAGTGAACTGCCCCTGTCTGAGATAATTGTTAAAAATGGAGATGCCCAGACCTTTCCAAAATCCCTAACTCAGATCTTATGTGTGTATACTCAGGAATCTCCATGTCCACACATGCAACTCTAAGGACCATTGCCCAAGATAATAATAAAAGACCTGAAGTCAAGACTTTTATCTATCCATACAGTTCTCTTTGCATATAAAAGTTCCCTTTCCACATTCCCAGCTCACAGCAGGTATTCCATAAATATGTTGAATTATGAAGTTGAATGTTGATGTGTTTTACCAGCCTAACAAGTTCCTTGAAGGCAAGCACTAGCTACCTATTTCTCTAAATCACTTGAGCAGTTAGAACCATGTTCTACACATACTAGGCCCTCAAGAAACAGTGGAATAAACTGCTGTAAAAACGTGAAATTTAGAAAACTGCACCAATTTGTGGGAAAAAAGGATTGTGTGACAATAAGAAAGAATATCCCTCTTCTAGGGAGAAAAAAAAAAAAAAGGATTGCCAAAGCACTTACAAGTTTGAAAATCTCAAGCACTGTGCAGTTAAACACACTTTTTTCACTCCTCAGTGTTTATTAACACCATCAGTGACAACATTTAAAGGACTATACATGGATAATGAGGAACACACACATGCCTATTGCACAGTCAAACATCACAAGCCTCCCAAGCTATGTGATAAATAGGACAGTTATGTAAAGAGCAAAGTGGGCAGTGAAGATTTGGAGAGCAGCAGCTCCTCTTCTCCTCCCAGGGCTAACCAGGTGGGAATCAGCCCCATGGGGCCAGGTTTTTCAGGAAAACTGAAAATCCAAATTACTATAAGAAAGCTATTAATTTTTAAATGCTATTGAGAACAAATGCAGAATTTTATTTTTTTTTTTAAGATTTTATTTATTTATCAGAGAGAGAGGGGGAGAGAGCGAGCACAGGCAGACAGAATGGCAGGCAGAGGCAGAGGGAGAAGCAGGCTCCCCGCTGAGCAAGGAGCCCGATGTGGGACTCGATCCCAGGATGCTGGGATCATGACCTGAGCCGAAGGCAGCTGCTTAACCAACTGAGCCACCCAGGCGTCCCAAATGCAGAATTTTAAAAGGCACTGAATTGACCAAACAAAATATGTCTATAGGCCATAATGATATAATCTCTAACACCGGGAGCATTCACAGACAACAGTGAAGTTAGAAGCAAATATCCATACCACAGTCTCATACTGTGAAAGCTCCCTAATCTGACTGTGGCCTTATCAATGACACTTTCTATATATCTATCTTTGAGCACAATTCCAGAATATTTGATTCACTACTGAATCTCTAGCACCTAGTACTCTGCCTGGCTAGAATAATTGAAGCACAATAAATAGTTGTACAATGAATAACTGGAGTAAGTTCTTTAACCTCATAGATGAAATTCAAAACCATATTACTGGATGAATGAGGCAAACCTAAAAGAATATACACAGCACATGGTATCACTAGTTCAAGTTTAAAATATATAACACAATAGTAAATATATTCTATAGATTCGTGTGTATATAGAAAAAAAGATAAACACAAATATGATTAAGAAATTTAGAATAGACAAATTTTAGAATAGAATCAAGAAAAGGACATCAGGATTGTGGGGGCATACATAGAAAACTTTATATTTGCAATTTTTCTTTCTTAAGTTGAGTTATGGGTACATGGTGTGAATTACATTCTTAACTTTTTTTAATTACTGAAGTACTTCATAATAATATTTAAATAAACTTTTGATTTTGGAATAATTTAAGATGTATGAAAAACTTGCAGACATAGCATAGAGAGTTCCGATATGCTCTTCACCCAGTGTTCCCTATCTTATATTAGTTAACACCTTCACCTTTTATTAGTATGATACACTTGTCAAAACAAAAATGTTAACACTGGCGCATTACTACTAGCCAAACTCCAGGCTTCAATTGACTTTCACTGTATTTTCTATAAATATCTTATTTCTGCTCCAGGATCCAAAGTAGGGGACCACATTGTATTTAGTTGTTATGTCTCCCCAGTCTTTTCTGGTCTGTAAGAGTTTCTTAGTCTCTCCTTGTTTTTCATGATTTTCACAGTATAAAGCAGTACCATATAAATATCCATAAATGTCTCCTACTGGCCATTTTCTGTTGTTTCTCTTATGTTTAGATTGAGGTTACAGATGTTTGGAAAGGAAACAAGAGAAGTGAAGTGCCCTTTTCATCACATCACATCATATCAAGGGTACATGTTATCCACATGACATCATTGTTGATGTTGATTTTCATCATTTGGTTATGGTGGTGCTTGCCAGGATTCTCTACTGTAAAGTTATCTGTCCTCCCTTTCCTTGCTCTATTCTTGGAAACAAGTCACTAAGTCTAGTTCACTCTCAATGGGAAAGAGTGTTTGAGGCAAAGGGGGAAGAACTAAGCTCCACCTCTTTCAGAGGGAAGTATCCTCACATAGGTAATAATTTTTTGAAAAAGAAAATTGAATGTAGCATAACAAGAGAATAGGAGACATAAGAAGTGAGAATTATGCTCCCAGAAACATCCAAGGCTTTTCTGTGACCTGTGGAGACAATAGCATCTCCTATTCTTACGATAAATATATGTGCACATTCAAGATGTCAAAACAGTCTCTTCTGGGAGTTATTTATTTCTTTAATTGTTCAAAGAATAACCAAATTTTCTAAGAAGTAACCATTCTGTAAGCCTAGATGCTAATACCAGCTTTAATAAGAATGTAATAGTTGTTCTATTCAAAGGAAATTTTTCTTTGCAAGCATTTGACTACCTATTGTATTCAAGAGAATGGACTGGCACTGTGAAAAATTTCTTCTAAAGTATGCACAATATTTAGTACTTGCCCACCAAGGAGGTTACAATCTGGTATAGAGAGAGAGGGGTTAGATAGTTTGAAGACAAGTGACCACATAACAATAGATCAAGTCACAACGGGTTTATTGCCATAGAGAAATACTAATTCAGTGGTATATGGATTCAGAAGAGGAAAAGATGAAATCTAAGTGAGAGGTAGCTAGTGAGACTGTACTTGCTGTATATCACCTCTAGGGAATTCTCCTTGTCTCTTTTTAGAGATGCACAATAACTGAGATCTGGGGTCTTGATCAATTTAAGTCCTAGATTGTACAATAGAAGACACCCATTTAAAAAAAAAAAAAGAAAAGAAAACAGCATTGCTGTAAATAAAATCAATGCCAGAGTATGGTTAGAAAGTAGAAAACTACAAAATTACTCAGAAGAAAGAAATAAAGAGGGGTACCTGGGTGGCTCAGTCAGTTAAGTGTCTGCTTTCAGCTCGGGTCATAATCCCAGGGTC
This sequence comes from Mustela nivalis, assembly GCF_964662115.1. Lineage (NCBI taxonomy): Eukaryota > Metazoa > Chordata > Mammalia > Carnivora > Mustelidae > Mustela > Mustela nivalis. The sequence goes on from NC_139024.1 coordinate 33,216,888, forward strand.
CTGGGATTGAGCCCTGCATCACGCTCCTTGCCCACCCAGGACACTATTTCTCTCTCTGCCTGCCACTCTCCCTACTTGTGCACTCTCTCTTTCTCTCTCTGTCATATTTCAAATAAATAAATAAAATCTGGAAAAAAGAAAAGAAAGAAAGAAAGAAAAAAAGAAAGAAAGAGAAAGATTATAATCTTCACTGCATCAGTGTACTGCTCAAAAAACCCTGGAATGAATCCTATTTGTTAATGTATTAATCCTCTCCTTGGCTCTGTGCCAATTTGCATTATCATACTTCTCCAGTCTTATTTCTCAGCAGTTTTAACATGGCCCAACTGCTTCCATTAATTCAACCACTTATTCTACTTTGCTTACAGTTTCCAAAATGGGGTCTCCAGACCCTATATATTAGCCAAGAGATCCTTTTCATTGTGAACTATTTACACCAATTCAGATAAACTCAAGCAAAATAAAAAGAAACAAACAAAAAAAAGACCACATACACACACAAACAAAATAAAACAAAAAACAAACAAACAAAAATAGTGGAGGGCCATGGTAAGGGGCTCACATAACTGAAAATTCAGGGCAACTTCAAGACACTAGCTGTGACTATTGGCTTTGATTTCCTCTCTGGATATTTCATTTTCAAGCAGACTTTCCATTTACGGTGATTTCTGACTGCTCTGAGAGCACATCACAGCCTAGCAACTTCAGCAGAAAGAATTCTTATTTTTCTCCACTAATTCCAATCAAAACCTCAGGGTTGAATCTTATTAGACTGACGGGTCACATGCCCATCTTTGAAACAAAAATCATGGTCAGGAGAGAAATATGCTAATTGGCTAGACCAGGATCACATGTTTATCCTTAACTTTGTGAAAAGAAAGTCAGCAGTTACATTGAAACCATCAGGACTGACAGGGGACTGGTGTTTCTCCAGAGTAAAACATGTTTATTCTTGTAATCATAAGAAAACAGAACAGGTTACCCAGTGGGTAAAAACAGTATATTTATCTTATCATGTCTGTGTCATTTCCCCAAGTAGAATTCACTCATTTTTCTCATTTATCTCCTTGGACTGCTCACATTTCTGCTGTTCTTCACAATATTTTCTCATGAAATTTGTCTACTATGATGCTTGAAAAAGTTTTACTTATCTTTCATTAGCTTGTTTATATGTCCTCTCTTTTGTTAAGACTTCCACTAATGCTCCACTCATGTAATTGCTCTATGATTCCATAGATCATATGTTCCTCCATTTGGTAATTATTCCATACTACCTTATTAAGGTAATTTGTGTAATATAAATTCTCTGAGGGCAGAGAAGGTACCATTCCCATCTTTGTTTCATTTGCCCTGAAGCAAGGTATCATATGCAAAGGAGTCATTTGATAAACATTTGTTAGACACACCCAAATGCTTTCTCTTCAAACCTCTTCCCTTATTAATTCTTTCTCACTTTGATCCGCTATTTCTTGAGAATCCTCTCCATATTCATATGCTTGTGATACTGTTGCTTCTGCCAGGCTCTAAGTCTCACAGAATCTACCTGATCTTCACCATTGGGTTCAGCTTTGTTCCAGTCTTTAGAGACTAGAGGCCAATACTGAGTTGAGATGGAGGAATGTGAAGTATACTAACGAAACACCTAGAGAACTACATTAACTAGTACAGTTCTTCTTCTGACCAAATTTCTGTCTTGGTGATGTACATGGCACTTATTTCCTCTAAAACTGATTCTGTATATAATCTACAGAATTAGAGGTTGGTATGCATTATAAACAGAGCAAGTTTTTAGTGTCAAAAGATTTGTCACTTCACATAAATTACTCAATATCAGTCTTGTTTATCTGTGAAGAGAGATTTTTAAAATGTTAACTTCACAGAGTTTTCTCAAGTATAAAATAAAATAACAAAGAGCCTAGCATAACAGGTGATATATACCATGTAACAAATGTTCCCAGTCTATGCTAAAAGTCAATGGACTAGCTAACCTGCTTCCCTTTTTCCTCTATAAAATCTTCCTGACAAGGAATCTTGCAAGGATAGGCTCACTTAAATTATCCAATATCATATCAGATAATTGAAAATTTAGTTGTTGCAATCCAAGAATTTTCTGAAAATCCCAGTGGAATGGTATTTCTTCTGCAGAACCGAAGTTGAAGTACAAGTCTATTCCCTAAGTTGACTGAACCTATAACTTCTTTCATTATTCTAAAATCCTAACTATTCAAGTCCTCAGAATTGAATAAAGACCCTGTTTTATCCTTCCATTCCAAAGCCTTCATAATTGTTTTTTCTAAGCCCCAGAGCCTGGGATTCATGTCTTGCTCATTCATAAACAGAACTATATGGGCTAAAACTAATGCCAAGTTCAATAACCAGGACCACATGAACAGGTACAAATAAAGAACTCAAAGACTTCCCTAAATATTCCTATGTTAAATATTAGGGTGTTAAGGAGCCAGGGAGGAAAAAAAGGTAGGAAACCCATCATTTTATTATTGTTTTACCTCTTATGATAAAAAATGGAGAACACAAAGAGCTACTGCTGCCTATTGTTCCCAGGAAAAAAGAAACTTCCTTATAAAGGGAACAATGTAAAGAGGGAAGTAAAGGAGTAACTTGAAAATGGAGAAATCTGACAAACACCTGCCTCAGCCAGGAAACAGATGTTAATATTAGCTATGCTAGGTCATATTGAGAGCATATACACCTAACATGTATGGTAAGAAGGATCTTTATACTTACTTATTTTTATGATCACAATCTCAAAAACTCATTACCCCAGTTTAATCATGAGAAAAACATCTGACAAATTCCAATGGAGGGATAGTCTATAAAATACCAAACCAGTACTATTCAAAACTGTAAAGGTCATCAAAAACAAAGAAATATCAGAGAAACTGTCACAGTCTAGAGAAGCTTGACACATAATAACTGAATGTATTGTGGTATCTATCCTAGATGGGATCCTGGAACAGAAAAAGGACATTAGATAAACACAACAACAACAACAACAACAACAAAAAGAAATAAAGTATTAAGTTAATACATCACTATTAGTTCATTAGTTTGACAGATGTACCATATTAATGTAATAAATGTTAACAATAAGGAAAACTGAGTATAACTTTTCCACAAATCTAAAACTATTCGAAGTTGGGGGAAATTGGAAGGGGAGGTGAACCATGAGAGACTATGGACTCTGATAAACAATCTGAGGGTTTTGAAGGGGTGGGGGGTGGCAGGTCAGGGTACCAGATGGTGGGTATTAGAGAGGGCACGGATTGCATGGAGCACTGGGTGTGGTGCAAAAATAATGAATACTGTTATGCTGAAAGAAAATAAAAAATAAATTAAAAAAAATAAGGATTATATTGTTTTAATCTGCCTACTGAATTTTAAGAAAAATAAATAAAAGGAAATTATTACCTACACAGATATAGTGAAAGCACAGAACACCAAAGATAAAGAGAAGATCCTAACAGCAGCCAAAGAGAAAGTCAGATAAATTTTAAAAGATATCAGCTTACTTCTCACTAGCATAATGGAAGCCAGAAAACAGCAGATAATATTTTCAAGGTGTGTAGAGAAAATAACTTCAATTTAGAATTATATGCCCAGAAAAAAAAAATCTTTTAAAATAAAAAAAAATCAAAAGAAAAACAATTTCAGAGAAATTAAGATGTGAGAATTTACCATCTGCTGACTCACACTAAAGCAACTTATAAAGGACATTCATGGGGCAGAAGAAAAATAAGTACAGATAAAAGATCTGGGATACAAGAAGGAATGATAACTAAAGAAAATTCAAATTTGGACAAATTGAAATTTAAGGACTACCAGAAACAATAATAAAGATACCTAATTTTCATTATTAAAAAGCATTCTAATTAAAATGCCTATAATGGGAGGGATAATGATAGTAAATTTTCCCTTGGGTATTATATAAAGAAGGCAAACATACTATTTAAATTTAGACTTAAATTAAATACCTCTTCCTTATTACTAGGGAAATCATTAAAAGAATAGAATTTTTGACTGTAAAATTAGTCAAGGGGGACATTCTGAATGACGAAAAAAGTTTTGTTATTCAAAAGGAATGAAAAAAAGAGAAATAAAAAGAAGTATAAAAAAAGCAAAATAAATAGACAACATAAAATAAAATGGAAAAATAAATTGTAATCATTAGTCATTATTAATAATAATTAGTAAACTGTCTAGATAAAAGACCACAATATTTAGATAGGATCAAAAACAAAGACAAGGGCACCTGGGTGGCTCAGTCTGTTAATTGTCTTTCTTCAGCTCAGAACAAGATCCCAAGGTCCTAGGATCAAGCCCCACATCAGGATCCCTGCTTAGCAGTGAGCCTGTTTCTCCCTCTCTTCCCTGCTTGTGGTCATCCATCTCACTTGTACTTTCTGTCACTATCTTTGTCTCTCTCTCAAATAAATAAATAAAATCTTTAAAAAAAATCTAGCTGTACTGATATCTCAAAAGACACACTAAACAAAGTCATAAAAAAGCTGAATGTACATGTAATTGAAAAATACAACAGGTATTTGGGGAATCTGTAAAATTAGCTTGAAGGACTCAGGACTCAATGCATACTCATAGTCATGGCTAGGATTTATTACATTAAACAGACAGAAAGCAAAATCAGCAAAGGGAAGTCCAGAGAAAGCCAAATACATAAGCTTCCAAGAATCCTCTCGCAGTGGAGTCACATAGGGCATGCTTAATTCCCAACGCAATGAATTGTAACAGAATTTGTGAAATGTTTTCTACTAGAGAACCTTATTAGAGACTAAGTGCCAAGGGATTTAATCAGAAGCTGGTCATGGTCAAGCTTCTCAAGAAATTTACCTATAGATTCAATAAAATTCCAATCAAAGTCTATATAGATTTTTTCACTGAATGGACAATCTGATTCTAAAAGTTATATAGAATATCAAAGAGCCAAGACTAACCTAAACATTCCAGAAAAAGAAGAACAAGGTCAGGAAAACTGTTTTGCCAGTTATGTAGAATTACTTTAAACCTATGGCAATTAATACAGTGTATTGGCACAGAAACAGACAAGTTAATCAATAATGGATAAGAATAAAGAGCCCAGAAAGAGTCTCAACATATAAGGAAGTGTGATTTGGGATAGACCTGGCTTCACAAGATGATCACTTGAATAAATGATGCTGGAATGGTTGGTTTTACATATGAAATGGGAAAAAAAAAAAGGAAAGAAAGAAAGAAATTTGTTACCCATCACTAAACACAAAAATCAATTCTAGTTGAATTAAATCTTTAAATGAAAAAGACATAATTTTAAACCATTTCAAAGAAAATATATAACATTTATAAAATCTCAGAATAGGGAATAATTTCTTATACAATACCAAAAAGCACAATTCATAAAAGAAATAATAATCCTCAGTGGTAAAATCAAGAACTACTACTCATCAAAAATTACTGTAAAGAGAGAAGAATGTTGAGCAACAATTAATGGGAAATACTTGTGGAATATTTAACCCACAAAATACTGGCCCAAAGGAAAAATCTCCTTTATTCCTTTGAATAAAATTAAAATAATTTTAAAATCTCATAGAAAAACTGGCAAAGGCACAAATATCAATATAACAGAAAAACAAATAATAATGGTATTATTCAAAAACATATGTTATTTCATATGTAGATACAAAAATTAGCCAGTAAATATAAATTAAAATAATGCAATATGATTTTATGCACATTAGCAAGTTTCATGAAGTTGTTGATTTATATAGGTAGTTTCATATGTTGCTGGAAGGTACAGCTACTCTGAAAAATTATTGATATTGCCTAGTAAAGTTAAAACATACATTCCTTATGATCCAAAATCTACTTTCAGTGAAATAGTTCAACAATTACATCTTGAAATATACATGTGAATATTCATAGCAGCAACTGTTAATATATCCTCCCCCCCCAAAAAAAATCCATTGATAGTTAAATGTATGAAAAATGAATTTGAGGATGCCCAGGTGGTTCAGTCAGTTAAGCATCTGCCTTTAGCTCAAGTCATGACCCCAGGGTTCTGGGATCAAGTCCTGCTTCAGGCTCCTTGATCAGTGGGGAGCCTGCTTCTCCCTCTGCTTGCCACTCCGCCTTCTTGAGTGTACTCTCCCACTCTCTCATTCTGACAAATAAATAAAAGCTTAAAAAATGAATTTCATTTGTCAATATAATGAAATACTCTACAGCAGAGGGAAAAAGTACAAATATATATATAGATATAGATATAGATATCACATCATACTATTAAATGGAAAGAACCAGTCACATAAGAACACATAAAGTATAATTCCCTTTAAAAGAGCAAAGCTAAAAGTTATATATGCTGTAAAGGTATCATATATGTTTGCTAAAATTATAACCATATAGCAGGGCTTCAAATTATACAATTTTCTAATGTTCTGGGAATGGGAAAACTAGTGTGGTGCCTTGGAGGAATGGCAAAAACAACTGAGTAGCTGGAAATGTCGGAACCCATCAAAGAGAGATAGGAAATAAAGAGAAAGAGAGGGAGGTAGATGAACATGCAAAGCCAAGGGAAAGGTTAGAATGTTATCTTGAGTATAAAGAGAAGCCTCTGGAACATTTTGAGTTGGGAGTGATGTGATTTGATATTTGTTTTTAAATATTCACTCTGGCTATATGTGAAATATAACTGCATAGGAGCGAAAATTCTGGAGGCCAGTTAGGAGGCTATTTCAATAACACAGGCAGAAGGTAAAGATGTCTTGGACAAGAGTGATAGTGGAGGTAGTAAACGGAGATCAAATTTGGGAATTTATTTGAAGGTAAAAAACTTGCTGATTATATAGTTTGTGTCAAGGCTGAAATCCAGATTCAAAGATTATGTTTAGGGTTTTGAGCAAAGCAACTGGATGAATAGGGGTGCCATTTATTGAGGTGGACACTAGAAAATCAAGTTGGGAAATGAGTGAAAATCAAGAACTCTCTTTAAGAAATGCGACCTTAGTGGGTGCCTCAGTGGCTCAATTGGTTAAGCATCCAGCTCTTTGTTTCAGCTAAGGTCATGATATCGGGGTCATGAGATCAAGCCCTGCATTAGGCTCTGCTCTCAGAGCCGAGTCTGCTTAAGACTCTCTCCTTCTCCCTCAGGCCCCAACCCAAAAAAACAAATAAATAAATCAAAGAAAAAAAGAAGAAAAGGAAAGAAAGAAATGCTACCTTAAGACACTTGATAGACAACCCAGTGGAGATCCCATGTATACAGCTGGATGTGGATCTCAGAGGTGTGGTCAGGACATATGTCACATTTTACTAATTCTATGATATACCTTTTCATATGTTAATATCTTTGAAATTGAGGTGTATTTTACAATCAATGTTGTGACGAGAATTGACATTTTTTTTCTTTCTTAGTAGTATATAAAATAATACATCTCATAATCAATAGAATCTTCAATCCTTTGAATTATAGAATACTTGAAAGACATCAGAATATAGAAGGCATTAAAGCCATGACACTGTGAGATCACTCAGTAAGTAAGTAGAAGAGGAAGTAATGGGGAGGAAATATGGAAAAATGAACCCTGGAGACAGAACACAAGGACATTTATAGACCTGGAAGAATAAGAGAGGCTGGCAAAGGAGAATTAACAGGGTGCCCAGTGAATCGGGAATAAGAGTTAACAGCTAGCAGTGTCTTGAAAATTATCAAATTATTTCAAAAAGCAGGGAAGAAGAGATCTGTTCTGTCAGAAATAGCTGAGGGGAAAAAAAAAAAAAAGACAATGAAGGTTGAGAATGAAAAAAAGAAAGGAGAATGAGACACTCATTTTCTAACTAGGAGTGGTTCAAAAGAATGGCAGGGACAAAAGCCTGATGGAGATGGAAGGGGAAAAAAGGGAAGGAAATCAAGTAGAGACAATGGTGTCTTTAAGTCATTTAGTACATTGACTGTGTTTTCTTATCTCAACTAGAATAGAATATTCCTTAAGGCAGGGATCTTCATTTTGTTTTGTTTATTTGTTTGTTTATGGTTTAAGAGTCTAATATAGTGCCAGATGCTCCATAAATATCTGTTACACTGAACTGACTCTTTTCTGTTTTGCTATAAGATAGAGCAGATAAATGGAGCAACAGTGAATTTTAATGGTCTTTTATATAGAGAAGGAGTGGCATTCTGGTAGCTTTTTACCATAAAAGACAACCAGCGAACAGAAATTACTGTAGGACAGGTCTGAGCTCAAAATAAGCAAGAAAATAAGAGGAGGTTGCCTTTTTGCAGAGAGGTAGTAAGGGTACTATCATTAGCTAAAACAGAATAAGCTATAAAATAGTATCAGAGAATATGGGATTATAGAGAGGATTAAAGAATTACTGGACAGAAAGTTGAACCGAAGTGCCTTCTAACTTTAAAATTTTTCTTTTCAGGGATGTCTGGGTGGCTCAGTGGATTAAGCCTCTGCCTTGAGCTCAGGTCATGATCTCAGGGTCCTGGGACTGGGCCCCACATCAGGCTCTCTGCTCAGTGTGGAGCTTGCTTCCCCCTCTCTCTCTACCTGCGTCTCTGCCTACTTGTGATCTCTGTCAAGTAAATAAATAAAATCTTTAAAAAATAACAATAATAACATTCTTCTTTTCAGAGTCACTATGTAATTTTTAAGTCTGAGATTCATCTCATCCTTTCACCTGGGGCACTCTGAGTCATTCTGAGCACTGTTAGGAAATACAAATGTATAAAGTTAAAGTCCAAGCAAAATAAATACAATTTTAAAGGTAATTGTGACATGAAAAATAATTTTATGCATTTCAACACCAATTTTAATAACGTATGCCCAATTGTGCCATTGCATTAACATACATAATTGAGCTTTCTCTAAAATCAAAAGAAAAAAAGAAAAAGAAATGAAAAGAGGCATTTGATTATATTTGAAGAATTGTACAATTGAATTGCATCTGTTTGTAATATCTCCCAGTCTTCATTGCATGAGGTTCATAACTGTTTCAGAGACAAATCAATTATATTACAAAAACTTTTGCTATTATTCCAATAGTTCTTTGAGTAAGTGGCAAAATCCCGGAACTGGACTTCAATACTAATCTATTTAATCCTAGGTCTGTAGCAGTCAGAATCATTTCAGGGAGCTATTCGTTAAATTTTGAGCGTCTGGAGAGATCTCATAAAGTTTTCCTTAAATATTATTAAATAACTGTAAATGACATTAATTCTCTAAGAAACCACATAAACAAAATGAAACCTTTCACGTTATTAATATAAAGCATAGTAAAAGTTATCAAATTGTCCTTGGATACTGAAATATGTCCTATAGCGTGTTGTGGCAAATCTGCTCAGAAATCCTGCTGAATTTCCTCTGCAGGCTGGCTGCAGAGCCAGGAATAGGTTAATGAAATGCATGCATGGAATGAAAAAACAAATTATAAGTGGTAATTCAGCCACTAAACCTTCGCAAGGCTGGGGGGAAATAGGAAAATAAGGCTAATCTTATTTCATTTTTCTTCATATACCAAAATGTCACCTCATAAATCCCATTTTCTGTTTCCATAAAGATTCTGTGTTAGAACTATTGTTTATTAAAAGTTCTGCTGCCATATGGATAACTTAAAAAAAAAAAAAAAAACTTCCCCCAAACCTGTACTATGTGCAAATATCCAGCAATTTTACATTCATGGTCTAAAATTTTAATTTAAATTCCCTTCATTTCCTTACAAATCAACGTGGTGCACTATGTAAAGGAACTATGTAAATATCAGGACCTTGAACTTTGGTATAAGAACTTCTCTCAAAATATATTTATATGAACCACAAACAATTCAGAAAATTTTCCTCCTAAAATCATGCTAGTATTTTGGGTTTTTTTAGAATGTCTCTGAAGCCTCATAGACTGGCTTACATTTTGAGCCCAGCAGATTAATAATGTACTACAAAGTGTGAAGCTACCCTCATAAAATAAATTTGGAACATATACAAGCTTCTATATTAAAATATTCAGGGATATGTTAAAGAAATGAATTAAAGTACATCATCCATAATTCTAAATATACAAAGAGCAACATGAGGATACCTAGCTAAAAACAATGCCACTTTGAAATGAATACTAAGAGACAGGATATATAAACTGCAGTATTTGTGATTTTAACATAACATGCACTTTTTATTTTAAAACAAAATAAGAACTCTGAGAAAAAAAAACACTGAAACAGCTAATACTAATTCTGTAGAAATATAAAGGTCTAAATCACTAAAAACAAATTAAAATCTAAATGGAGCCAATACATTCTCATGTTCCTCTTTAAAAATATCTTGTTTTCTTTTCCTAGTGGCTTATTGAGTAAAACTCCTGAAGCCTCTGAACACTGGCCCTTCATTTTCAGTTTACATTTTAAGAATTTGATGTTACCAAATTTTTCATCTAAATCTTTGCAAAAGGCTGTAATTCTCTGACCTAATAATGATAGGTCAGATCCTGCTTTTGTGTCTACTTAAAAATTCAGATGGAGTCAACCCAGAACATATAAATTTCTTTAAATATACTAGCTCTTTTAAAATATGCCTCCTAATATTTACATTGTAATGTGCAAGCTCTTTAATATGCACAGCTTCCAAAAAACCCCCACAAGTTTTAAAAAAAATCTCTCGGTTGTGTCAGATTCCTTAAGAGCTTTCCACAGAGGAGTCCAGGTTCCCATCATGGAGTTTAAAAAGAGTGGTTCAGTTGTAAGAACTTTAATACTAACATCCTTAGAACTCAGTGAAAGACAATGGTCATATTGTAAGAAAAAATTCCATTCATCTTTATTTATGTATTAGGTAATTATTCTGCTTGAAGCTTAAGAGGTTTATTTTTAAACTTCTGAGGATAGAAGAATAGCAAGTTTGCAGATCATTTAGGAAAAAAAAAAAAACATATTTTAACACAATCACATAAATGGCCTTAGTTTAAATTTTCCTACTGTGCTGTTAAGCACCTTCATATTAATAAGCAAATGCATATAATGAAAAGAAGCTGTCCACAGCAGCAGTTAAAGTATCATTTGGTTGCTATATTGCAGCAAATATAGAGCTTGTGTAAAGGGCTATTAAGCTTTCAAAAAATAGTAACTTGAATTCTAAAGGAAGGCAAAGGTCACTTACCTTTCCATGTAAACCTAACTCAAATTCTAAGAAAAGGCTAAAAAAGATCACTTCTAGCTATAAACCATCGCTAGAAACATTTCTCATTTGTACGAAAAAAGACTTTTTGAAATACTGTTACTGAATTCATTATTTCAAATCAGGGCCATGAAAAATTTAGGGAGTAGGGAGGTAGAAGTCATGATGAAGAATGAAAAAACTGACTTATCTGACTTTCTTAGCCCCTGGTATTTGCGGCTAGGGTCTTTGAAAAAGTAACAAGGTTATTCTATATCATTTGCATACACTAAACATCTTAAATTCAAGTTGAAAAAAAAAGCCCATCTAAGTTATATTACTACCCTTAAAACTGTCATGACATAATTAAAAATCAGTCTTAAATATTACAATTGTCTGTCCTTATTTAACCAACAATGGCCTGTGTTAATTTTTCATATGTAAAAGCCCACATTTTTACAACCAATTTACTAGAAATGTATACTAAAATAAGTTTAAATATTCTATATTAGTAATGATGGTGTTGAGATAAATACTGATAATTAGCAAATCAGTCTACGTGAGGGGAAGGGGTGCTTATTTTTTAATAGAGATAACTAACTACAGAATTAAGCCACAAATTGAAAACTAAGAATCACCTCACAGCTAATGTGGCACTTCTTAAGTTTTATCTGCACCAACCCAAATCCAGGAATCTCTAAATTAACCTATAATTAAGGATTCTGTCTTAGTCCAGAGCTTACAATACAGCAAAGAGGAAAAATGTACTTTTGAGTCAGATGACCTGGGATCAAGCCCTGGCTGGGTAAGAGCTAATCATGAAATTAAATGATTAAGTTTCTTATCTGCAAAATGGGCCTAACACCACTCAGTTCCCAGGCAATGCTGAAGCTAAATGAAACCATGTACTGCTGGGCAAATAATGCTCAATCAATAAGTTCCTTCCTTTACAATACGGATACACTCTCTAATGGAGAATACTATTCTTTTTGCTGTTTTAAATAGCATTTAAGAAAGAAGAACCTATGCTTAAGTCACATAAAACCATCACCATCTTCAGAAACAGAAGAAAACCCAGTTCATCCTATCTTTCAGACTGCAAGATACACGTGGATGGCCTAAGGGACTTAGGTCCTATTTTTCCCAGTTTTCTTACTTTTTACATTTCTTATTTTTATCCAGAAGCCCATTATTGTATTTTCTGGATCCCATTCATACACTTTCTATAGGACATTACTCATGAAAACAGATGAAAAAGCAACAATTCCAACCTACAGAATTAAGTAGTCCATGTCTGAATACAACAGATGACTGGATTTTTAGCTGTATTTATTTCTTAATTATTTTAAAATAAGTTATAATTATTAATGATGCTTATAAAGAAATGAAAGAGTCAAAATATTTTTATAAGACCTATTTATAAGTCTAAAATTATTATACTTAAAATATGTTTTTCCTCTTTCAGTCACAGTTATAATGTATTTTAAATATTCATTACAGAAATATATGAATGCCAAAATTAAAATAACCTAGTTAAAATTACCACCAAATTATATATATATTTTATACATATATAAAATATGTATAAAATACATACATATTTGCAGCCATATAATCTGAGTATGTATTTCTTTTAGAAAGTATTCAGTCTTAAGACACTCCTTTTAAACTCTTTTTAAGATATTTCCATAATTAAGTTCCTACAATGTGTCACAAGACAAATATAAATTTCCATGATCTAAAATGGTCATAACGTCTAAGTTTGAAAAACTTTTCACTACGTATGTTAATCATTTTTTTGCACTTATAGGCAGTTCAATTCCAAACAATTACCACAATGATTTATGGCTTTTTTTTTTTTTTCACATTTTGATGTCAAAGGGCTTTGTAAAAACACTATTTGGAAGTCTCTTAACTCTGTGGCTTAAATATCATATCTCAGAATGCTTTTCTTTTATTTTCTAGAGCTCTATGTTTTCCAAAGAGAATAAGTATATGAAACTCCCTTCCAAAATTAATTATTTTAATTGAAAGATTAGTATTTTTTAAAAAGATGTGTAACAAAACCCATTTGGAATCCTTAAATGTGCACTGGCCATATTAATATTTGTAATATATATGCCATATCCTATTCTTCCTATGTAAATTGAATATTTAAAGTAATTTGGAAGAGCACAAATTTGATTAAATATAAGATAAGCCACCTTCACTTTATTCTTAAAAGGTAAACAATTTACTTCTTTTTAACTAAAAAGTAAATGTTTTATGATTACTCACTTGTTCACTATCTTTAATATAAAAAATTAATATGTGTAAAGTTATTTTACTAGGTGATAGATAAAAATATATCAAAAGAGTACAAATTGTATTTTCATTAGGAAATGTAAATAAAAATATTGAACTCCAAAAATTTTTTATTATAGATTGCTTTTAAATGTTTATTTTCTCTCTGAATTCAAGATGATTGACTTGAGCACAATATTAAGTAAAAAATAAAGCAGTCCTCCTGCCTGAAAGACTCCTGAATAAAAAGAAAATTATTTTTGGATTTTCCTCTTGATCAGATATGAAATATTCTGAAACGCCACCTCTATAATTTGATAAAAAGCTTGATATCCCCAAATGAAAATAGGACTCAGCACTTTCATTTTTCTGTCTCTAAAGGAACCTAGGTAAACTGATTTTTTTTTTTAAATGAAAATCTCAGGCATAAAGGTGGCAGTAATGAAGCAAGCTTAAATATGCGCTGACCTTTGAAATGAACTGCAATCCGCGTTGTTTGGCCACGGATCTGACTGTGTTACTGTCTCCATCTATTTCTAGCATGAAAGATGTGGGTGTTGGAGCCGCTCTGCTCTCTGGTGGATGTTGACAGCATGGCTGCAAACATACAGCAGCCCCAAAAGAGACAGCTATATACCACGTTATAGAAAAATTAACCACACAGCCATCAGAGACAGAACTAAAGCATTGATCTATATATTTTTTTAAAAGTTGCTAGCAAGGTAAACTATAAACATGTCTCCATTTTGTAAAAGCAATATATTTTGTGTTAAGAAGATTATTGCTGTTAGGAGGAGAATGTGAATTGAAAATATACAAAATTATTCAATGATTTTATTTTTTTAAAGATTTATTTATTTACTTGAGAAAGAGAGAGTACATGTGCACACTGAGGGAGAGGGATAAAAAGACTTCCCACTGAGCAGGGAGCCCGATTCGGGGTTCGATCCCAGGATCCTGGGATCATGACCTGAGCCGAAGGCAGACAATCAACTGAGCCACCAGATGCCCCTATTCATTGATTTTTAAAAATCATTAAAAGTCTCAGCTAGTTTTCTTACAATGCACACATAGGAAAGAATACAGCCTCAAGAAACACATCTTTTTAATTAAATACATAGTGATAGGGATTTTAAATAATTACCAATGTTCTCGAAGTGACATTTTCCTTTATTTTTTTTTTGTTTGTTTGTTTAGGATAACTACTTCATCAGTAATTAGTTTATGTAATATTGAAGGACATTCCTTTTTTAAATGACTCCTAAGAGTCATAAGAAACTTCAAAATATCACCTAGTAAAATCTCTTTTAACTGAATTATCTAAAGGTTCGTGTGTCAGCTTCGTCACCTATCACTTGGTCTGCCACTATAAACCACTTTAAAAAAATGAGACAATGCATGCAAAAAAACTTTAAAGAATAATAAAGCTATCATAATTTGCAACATCAAAATTAAGTTAAGCAAAATCTATACTCTTTTACATTCTATTTAACATATAAGCACTTTTAGGTAAGCCAAAATATCTCACAGTCAAATGTAACACATTATCTCCCTGTTCCAGTTTGACATAAATGTAGTCATCAAATCAACAGGCATTGAGTAAGAGCTCCCTCCCATTGTGCTCAGGATGCTAAAAGAAAGCTGGTATTAATGGGCTCATATATATAAAGGCCTGTCACCATTACCTTTCTTCTTAATGTAAAATATTTTGGTTGGCCTTTAATAAATACTAATACTATATATCTCTTGTACTGGAGGTATGATCCTTTCAAGGATTTTAATACTACCAAGGATTTTACAGTCTTCAAAGACAGTGGTATATATGCCAAAATATTTAAATGACACAAGTAAAAAGTCTACCAAGACTTTGAGCATATGATATAGCTGTACTTGATATGACAGAATCACATGTTGGTATGGGAATGATTCTGGATAACCACTTCTCACCAGTGTTTTATTTTCATTTAGATCACCCATTCTAATCCTTTAGCAGAAAAAAAAATGAAAATAATATTTGCTTTGTGATGAGGATATAAAACTCAAGTATGTTTGGGAAGAAAGATTCTTAAAACTAGTTATACTAAAGGAAAAATAAAAATATCTATATTCCAAATCCCTGATCTAGCAATTTTTAACCTCAATAAAAAAGACTATTTCTACTCAGTAGTATCCAGAGATTTTGATTGAGTTATGCCTCCTAGAGGGAGAAATTATGAGAAACCTGGATATAAAATACTGATTTCTTTATGGTCTGAAAAAAAAAAATTTGTGTGGGGGAATTGTAAGGTACAGTGAGTTGGAACCTGTTTATAGTATTTCCTCTCTCATTCAGCAAATTTTGGATTTCCAATGTATATCCCAGAAGTCACATCCCTCTAAATGAGTAAATAATATAGGCGCGATTTTTTTAAAAGTGTCTTGTTGTACCTAAGTGCACTGCAGGACATCTGGCACGTTTCATTCTGAAATGATGTTTATCCACAGAAACACCATCAGTGGAAGATGTATTGAAAAGCTGAAGGTCTATTAAGGGAGTATGGGACAGCTGCATACATTCTGTATAAGGCCATGGAAATGACACAGCAATACCCCATCTGTGGCTTTGGTTCACAGAGCTTTGAATAAAAATTCAAGATCAAACTTCACTTGTTAAGGAAAAGAAGAATGCTAATAGAAAGCCAGTATTAATAGTCTCATATATAAAGGTCTGTTACTGTTAGCTTTCTTCTTAAAATATGTTGTGGGATTTCTATACTCTAATAAATACTAATGTTATATATATTACCTCTTGACATTATTTGAAGAACTGCTTGTGGGGAACTACAATTTGCACTTTTATAATTTAGGCCATTTGTGAATAGGCTTAAAACTTGGAGAAGTGCAAGGAAGGGGTAGGGCAGATGTTGTTCAAACTTCCCTATTTGGCCCTGCCAAGTCCCTCATTCTGGACCTACAATACCCAGCCTATTCAAAACTCAGTGTCTCTTAATGGAGATTACTAATCAAGCTGATTTATGTGGTAGTTTAGGAGGTGAGGGTCATTCTTTTTTTTTTTTTTTTTTTTTTTTTGGTGGTGGTGGTGGTGGTGCTGTTTCTAAAGAAAGTTTAATCTCACAAAAGCCTCAGATTGACAGCTCCACAAAATGGAAATTCACAGAACAGAAGTATCACATGTGAGGGGGATATAGCCTCCCCTTATGTTAACCTGCCAATTCACAATTTCAACCTGCAAGGATCTGCCACCAAATTCAAGAGATTAATTCAGTCCCTGTGCCGGTTCAATCCTTTGCCAATAAGGAGGCCAATTAGTTTCAACTACACTGGTTAGTTTATGTCTGTCTTTATTTTTTTCTAATGGGGACATTTTCTCTCCATCATTTGGATGATTTTGAACCCCAATTCATTGCAGGTTACTATAAAATGGCTGTCAATCACTTAAAATCACAGCTTAATGCAAACTAAAGCCTGAGGTGAAAAGTTCAGTCATTAGCTATTGAAACCATCCTGCTCCCCATTGGGGTGGGTTTTGTGATGCACACAGGAAAACAATAATGATAATAATATTAATAAATTTGAAATAATATTGTAATTCTCTACTGAAAAATAATATAATCAACTAATTAGCAAGTCTAGTTAGCCTCAGTTAACTTCCAGTCTAAAAAATGTCATCAATTCCAAACTCCATAACCCATGTGCATTTCTTGTGTGTATTTATAAATTAATATATTTCAGAATCCATGAGAGACTGCGGACTCTGAAAAACAAACTGAGGGTTTTGGAGGGGATGGGGATGGGGGATTGGGTGAACCTGGTGGTGGGTATTATAGAGGGCATGTATTGCATGGAACACTCGGTGTGGTGCATAAACAATGAATGCTGGAACACTGAAGAAATGTAACTAAATAAATTAATTAATAAATTAATAAATAAACTTTTGTTTCAGTCAAGAATTAAAATATCTACCTTATTGATAGGACTTAAATTTCATTTTAGCCCCTACTTCTAGCAGATAAATTCTCACGCTAGTAAAAGTGCTATGTTAGAAAAGGGGTGAGGCAAAAGACAACTGAGGGTTTTTCTAAACTAACAAATGAAAATATTCTGTGCAAATATGACGCCACTAACTCTAATATCTGGAACTCCAGAGGAGAGTGCAGAGATGAAGAAATGTACAACTGACTGATGATAAATACATTATTACTATGACAGGTGTGTTAATTTTTCCTCCAAAGTAGAAATAGATGAAGTTGAAGAATCATTTATTTCTGAAAAGGAGGGTAACAGAGCAGGTTTTATTAGAAAGAGGAACAAAGAGTTTGAGGTATCTAAGGGGCTGTGTATAATAAAGAAGAAAAGATCACATAGGAGAGACTGATGCCAAAACCTTCCACTGATAGCATTTCCTTGGTGAATAGAGTATCTACTATGCCCCAAGTACTCTACAGACACAAGGGTACGTGGTGGCTTCCATACCCTGAAACAAATACTGGATCTCAAAACAACATGCTGGCAATTCTAGATAAATATTTGGACTGTAATATCTGATAAAAGTATGTATCTGAGGAAGTCATATTTATCTCCACCAAATTCAGAAATTTCAAAATATCTTTTAATTTTTTCCTCTAATCTACATATTCAGAGGTTCAGGACTCCAGTTTTCTCTATTCCACCCCTAGAGGGCAGTAGAAAATACAGAAATACAGAAAAAGAGTTTGGTGGCTAAAAAAGGAGGGTAAACAATTTTTATTTGTACCACAATACTATTTGTATTGTAGTATAATATAATACTATTTGTACTAAGTCCACTACAAACATAGTATCAATACTTAGGACCACATTCACAAAGTATAGCTTAAAAAATTGGAACTCCAACCAAAACCCATTCCAAAAAAATAGTTTTGAAAATACATGAATACATGAAATTTCATTTTTTAAAAAATCTTTCAAATTTAATAGTATCAGTATTCATACATACAAAGATCTCTAAGCTTAAAATGACTGACAAACACTCACACTGTTAGTAATACTCTAAATAATAAATCTCCCTTACACCTGAAGGGATTAGAAAACAACAACAACAACAAATAAAGCCTAAAGCCAGCAGAAAGAAGGAAATATAAAGATTAGAGCAGATATAAACAATACAGAAACAAACAAAAACAAAAAAAGAGATCAATGAAACCAGGAGCTGGTTCTTTGAAAAAATTAATGAAACTGATAAACTTCTAGCCAGACTTAACAAAAAGAAAAAAATAAAAGTCCCAAAATAAATAAAATCACAAATGAAAGAGGAGAAATAACAACCAAGACCACAGAAATAAATGATTATAAGAGAATATTATGAAAAACTATATACCAGCAAATTGGACAACCTAGAAGAAATGGATAATTCCTAGAAACATATAAATTACCAATGAAATAGGAAGAAGTGGAAAACTTGAAAAGACCAATAACCAAGAAAGAAATTTAATCAGCAATCAAAAAACTCCCAAAAACAAAAGTCCAAGGACAGATAGCTACACAGGTGAATTCTACAAAACATTTAAAAAAGAGTTAATACCTATTCTTCTCAAACTGTTCCCAAAAAATAGAAAAGGAAGGAAATTTTCCAAAATCATTCTATGAGGCCAGTATCACTGTGATATCAATATGAGATAGATTCCACAAAAAAAAAGCAAGAAAGAGAATTATAGGCCAATATCCCCAATGAACGTGGATGCAAAAATTCCCAATAAAATGCTAGCAAACTGAATCCAACAATACATTAAAAAAGAAAAAACAAAACAAAAAACAAAATACATTCACCTAATCAAGTGGGATTTATCCTGGGTTGCAAGTGTGATTCAATATTCACAAATCAATCCACATGATACATCACATTAAGAAAAAAAAAGGATAAGAACTATATGATCATTTCAATAGAGGAAGATAAAGCATTTAACAAAGTAACAGCATCTATTCATGATAAAAATCATCAGCAAAGCAGGTTTGGAAGGAACATACCTCAACATAAGAAAGGCCATTTGTGAAAAACTGATAGCTAATATCATCTTCAATGGGCAAAATTGAGAGTTTTTCCTTATGGTCAGGAACAAGACACTCTCAATACTATTATGTTAAACATAGTACTGGAGGCCCTAGCCATAGCAATTAACAACAAAAAGAAATAACGGGTATCCATATCAGCAGGAAGAGGTAAAACTTTCACTATTTTCAGATGATATGATACTAAATATAGAAATATGAACGACTCCACCAAAAAATTGTTAGAACCAGGGTGCCTGGGTGGTTCATTGGTTAAGGCTCTGTCTCTTGATTTCAGCTCAGGTCATGATCTCAGCGTCGTGGGATGAAGCCCTACATTGGGCTCTGCAGCCAGCACAGAGTCTGCGTGTTGCTCTTCCCCTGCTGCTTCCCCAACTCTCTCTCTCTCAAATAAATAAAAGCCTTATAAAAATTGCTAGAACTGATAAATAAATTCAGCTAACTTACAGGATACAAAATCAACATACAAAAATCTGTCACATTTCTATACACCAATAACGAAGCAGCAGAAAGGGATATTAAGGAATCAATCCCATTTATAGTTGCACCCAAAACAGTAAGACACCTAGGAATAAACCTAACCAAAGAAAGTGAAAGATACTCTCAAAACTATAAAATACTGGTGAAAGAAACTGAAGACACAAAGAAATGGAAAGACATTCCATGATCATGGCTTAGAAGAACAAATATTGTTAAAATGTCTATGCTATCCAAAACAGTCTACACATTTAATGCAATCCTTATCAAAATACCATTAGCATTTTTCACAGAGCTTGAAAAAACAACCCTAAAATTTGTGTGAAACCACATAAGACACTGAATAACCAAAGCAATCCTGAATAAGAAAAGCAAAGCTGGACGCATCACAATTCCATACTTCAAGTTATATTACAAAGCTGTAGTAATCAAAACAGTATAGTCCTGCCACAAAAACAGACACCTAGATCAAAAGAACAGAACAGAAAACCCAGAAATGGACCCACAACTAGGGTCAATTAATCTTCAATAAAAAAAGAAAAAATATCCAATGGGAAAAAGGAAGACTTTCCAACTAATGGTGTTATAAAAACTGGACAGCAACATGAAAAAGAATGAAACTAAATCACTTTCTTACACCACACACAAAGATAAAATGGATTAAAGACTTAAATGTGAGACCTGAAACCACAAAAATCCTAGAGGAGAACAGAAGTAACTTCTTTGACATTGGCAACTTCTTTCTAGATGTGTCTCCTGAGGCAAGGGAAACAAAAGGAAAAATAAACTTTTGGGACATAATCAAACTATAAATCTCTGCACAGTAAAGAAAACAATCAACAAAACTAAAAGATAACCTACAGAATGGGAGAAGGTATTTGCAAATGACATATCTGATAAAGGGTTAATATCTAAAATATTTTTTTAAAAACCTATAAAACTCAGGACCCCCAAAAATGAATAATCGAATTTAAAAATAGAGTAGAAGACATGAATAGACATTTTTCCCTAAGTGACATTATAGATGGCTAACAGACACATAAAAAGATGTTCAATATCCTTGGTCATCTAGGAAATACAAATCAAAACTGCAATGAGATACCACCTCAAACCTGTCAGAAAGGCTGAAAGCAACAGCATAAGAAATAACGGGTAGGGCGCCTGGGTGGCTCAGTGGGTTAAGCCGCTGCCTTTGGCTCAGGTCATGATCTCAGGATCCTAGGATCGAGTCCCATATCGGGCTCTCTGCTCAGCAGGGAGCCTGCTTCCTCCTCTCTCTCTCTCTCTCTGCCTGCCTCTCTGCCTACTTGTGATCTCTCTCTGTCAAATAAATAAATAAAATCTTAAAAAAAAAAAAAAGAAATAACGGGTATTGGTAAGGGTATAGAGAAAGGGGAACCCTCTTGCACTGTTGGTGGGAATGCAAACTGGTTCCGCCACTCTGGAAAACAGTATGGAGCTTCCTCAAAAAGTTAAAGATAGAACTACTCTACAATCCAACAATTCCACTACTAAGTATTTACCCAAAGAATACAGAAATACTAATTCAAAGGGATACATGCACCCCAATGTTAAAAACAGCATTATGTACGATAACCAAATTATAGAAACAGTCCAAGCATCCATAAACTGATGAATGGATAAAGATGTGTTGTGTGTACACACACACACACACTGGAATATTACTCAGCCATTAAAAAAATGAAATCTTGCCATTTGAAAAGAGATCGATGGATCTAGAGTGTATAATGTTAAGTGAAGTTAGGCAGTCAGAGAAAGACAAATACCATATGATTTCACTCATATGTGGAATTTGAGAAACAAAAGAGCAAATGGGAGGAAAAAGAGAGAGAGAGACAAACCCAGAAACAGAGAAAAAACTAATGGTTCCCAGAGGGAAGGTTTGTGGAGGGATGGGTGAAATAGGTGATGGGGATTAAGGAGTGTACTCGTGATGAGCACCAGTGTTGTATAGAAATGTTGAGTCATTACATTGTACACCTGGAACTAATTTACACTGTATGTTAACTATCTGGAATTTAAATAAAACTTAAAAAAAAAAAAGACTATTTAGACACGCCCCCACCACCCCCCCAAAAAATAAAAAATAATGAGTCTTATTTCTGTAGATGGACAAATTTAATAAAACTATCAAACTTTAAAAAATAAATAATAATGATAATAAATCTGCATTTCCAGTATGTCTTTGGATGGAATTTATACAGGTATAAGGCTTTTTTTTAACTAATTATAACTAATTTTGGCCTTTAATAACAAGTTGCAAAAATAGTACAAGAACTTCCATATACCCTCACCTAGTTTCCCCTAATGTAAACATCTTACATACACATAGTACAATTACCAAATCCAGGATGTTGACATTCATATAATACTAACTAAACAACAGAACTTACTCAAATTTTATCAGTTTTTCCACTAATGTCCCTTTTCTGTCCTAGAATCCTATCCAGAAACCCACATTGCATTTAGCTGTTTTCCCCCTTAGTCTCCTCCAATCTATAATTTTTTCCTTATTCTTTCCTTTTATGATATGACCACAAAAGGAATATCATGTTCTATTCATTGCATCAAGTCTGAGGTTCATATTACTGACATGTATCATAACTAGTTATTCTAACTTGATCACTTGGTTAAAGTGGATGCCTACAATTTTTAAAGCTAGAAACTTAATTCTTTTTACTTTTAAACCAAAATACACAGCTTTTTAGATTTATTTAAGTATAGAAACTTTCATACTATTAGCCAAAAGCAGAATATCCAAACAAGTCACTCCATAATATTTCTTGAGGCATAGTATCTGTTAAGCAATATGCTAGATGGGCTTATTAAGAAGAAAAAGAGACTTTATTCATGTAAATGCTAATGCTTATATTTACCTGTATTTGAAAGCACTTCTTCAATATAAGGACATTTATCCCCTCAGATCATTGCTACATTTGCATCACTCCATGCATGATGCTTTTGCCTGCTTGCCCTCCCAGTTCAGCTCAGAATTGTCCAGAACCAGGTAACAAAAAAAAGTGATCTTCATATCATGTTCTCTAGAGTTCCCTTGTGTGACATAATTGCAATAGAATGATCTCAAATGGAGAGAAGAATTCAATGGGAAATACCTTTTTTTTTTTTACTTTTTATTTTTTATAAACATACAATATATTTTTATCCTCAGGGGTACAGGTCTGTGAATCGCCAGGTTTACACACTTCACAGCACTCACCAAAGCACATACCCTCCCCAATGTCCATAACCCCAACCCCCTTCTCCCAACCCCCCTCCCCCCAGTAACCCTCAGTTTGTTTTGTGAGATTAAGAGTCACTTATGGTTTGTCTCCCTCCCAATCCCATCTTGTTTCATTTATTCTTCTCCTACCCACTTAAGTCCCCATGTTGCATCACCACTTCCTCATAACAGGGAGATCATATGACAGTTGTCTTTCTCCGCTTGACTTATTTCGCTAAGCATGATACACTCTAGTTCCATCCATTTCGTCGCAAATGGTAAGAATTCATTTCTTTTGATGGCTGCATAGTATTCCATTGTGTATATATACCACATCCTCTTTATCCATTCATCTGTTGATGGACATCTAGGTTCTTTCCATAGTTTGGCTATTGTGGACATTGCTGCTATAAACATTCGGGTGCACGTGCCCCTTCGGATCACTACGTTTGTATCTTTACGGTAAATACCCAGTAATGCAATTGCTGGGTCATAGGGTAATCCTATTTTCAACATTTTGAGGAACCTCCATGCTGTTTTCCAGAGTGGTTGCAACAGCTTGCATTCCCACCAACAGTGTGGGAGGGTTCCCCTTTCTCCGCATCCTCGCCAGCATCTGTCATTTCCTGACTTGTTAATTTTAGCCATTCTGGCTGGTGTGAGGTGATATCTTATCAGGGCATGCTTTGCAGTGTACATTATATTAGGGCCGGATAATAAGGAGGCAGTAATTCTACTAGAACTCCCTGGAGGAACAGAGAGGGCAGTGGTTGCTGATACAGCCTGGAAGATCTGTTGAGCATGTTCTCAGAGGTTTTTACAGCACCTGGAACTGGTGTCTCATACCTACTTTATAACTCTAAGTGTAGTTTTGGGTCCTGAGAGACAACCTACTGTTTTGGTTTCAGTTGAAGTTCCCTTGAACTAAAGATATTTCCCAAAGAAGACATCCAGATGGCCATCAATGGGATGCTATGTTCTTTATTATCCGGCCCTAATATAATGTACACTGCAAAGTATGCCCTGATTCCCTACAGTGTACATCAGAAAGAAGCAAGAGCTCCTTCCATCCCAGTCCTACTGCACTTTACCCCCTTCCATCATTCTGGCACTTATTTTTTCCCTGACTATGCTGTGAGTTCTTTAAGGCTATGGATATGGGACATATTCATACTTGCTTCCCCAGTGCCACTAAGCATAATTCCTGGCACATGCTAACATTCAATAAATGCTTGCCATGGCATATAGCTGTCCTTTGCTTACACATGGTTCAATCAGTTTGTGATACTAGAGAAGATTCTTTTAGCCCTCGTGAATAGAATAATATTGAAAGAAAATCCTGTTGAAACAGTCAAGTCATCTGAGGCTTCTAAAAGTAAAGATGAATAACTTTCCTTACAATATTTCCTTTAAATTTTTCCCTTTAAGCTTAATTTTAAAGTCCCACAAAAGCATAGCAAGCTTTGCTCCACTTGAGATTCAATAGAAAATCAAGAATAGAAAGGATGAAAGGCAAAATCGATTTACTTTAGCTACTAATTATAGAGGTTAAAGGAAATATGGCTTCCTTCTCTTATAAAGTACATTAATATACTTACTTAATCAGGTCAAAATCTGGATTTGGCCATTACTTAAATAGCTATAGGCTCTGCTGCACACTGGATCCTACAGTTGGGAGTAATGAAAGGGAACAAAAAAACTCAGAGACTCTGCTCAGATGTGAGGTGAGAGCAAGAGCAGAAACCTTAGTAAGGAGAAAGAGAGATACCTCAGAATGACTCTAGCATTGATCCTATAAATTGAGACTCTAGGTAGTTGAACTTAACTCACATTTAACCTATATTCATAGGTACTATTTCCAAATCAGGTATTCAGCTGTGAGAAAAATACAGCGGACAGTGAGAAATTAATTAATAAAAAAAAGATTTTCATTTTAGGGTTTTATGTGTGCTTTGTTTCATTTGAAGATAGGAGAAAAATTATTGAAAGCCAAAATTCACACATGCAGATGTTGATTCAGATCAATTTCTTCAAACACATTTCTTCCCAGTTAACCCTTTCCAACCTCCCTTACTTCCCTCTTCCATTGCATTATCCATCCCTTCTACCCATCCTAATAACCACAGTTCTACTTCTCATTAAGTTCATATCATTCTATCTCAAATTCAAAACCTAGATGTGACCTAAAGACTTTTACATGCCTCTCACTATGCTAAATGCTGAAAATACAAAGATAACAACATAGCCTCTAAATTCTAGAATATCGGGCGCCTGGGTGGCTCAGTGGGTTAAGCCGCTGCCTTTGGCTCAGGTCATGATCTCAGGGTCCTGGGATCGAGGCCCGCATCGGGCTCTCTGCTCAGCAGGGAGCCTGCTTCCTCCTCTCTCTCTGCCTGCCTCTCTGCCTGCTTGCGATCTCTCTCTGTCAAATAAATAAATAAATAATCTTTAAAAAAAAAAAAAATAAAAAATAAATTCTAGAATATTTACAAATCTCACAAATGAACTTCTCCTCTTATACAATGAGCCAGAATTATAGAATACAGATATTAAGAGAGAACTATGAGGAACCTTAAGCAAGAATAACTAATTTAAAGAAATAATTCCAAAACCTAAAAGCTACTACTTCTATCACTAATGAAGTGATAGAAGAGTTATACAGAATAACAGGAGGGAAGAGAAAAGCTATTTCCAGAGCCTTATACTAATAAAACTCTGTAAATTTTTTTTTTTAGCTTTTGATCTGCACATATCCAAAAAGAAAAAAAAATTGCTGCATCTTTAATCTTCTGGAACATGTAACTTTAAGGAAAGGAAAAAGTAAAAAAGCAGAAATAGGGAAATGTTACATTCTCTTTTAAAACACACAATTGTTCCATATTAGTATATCTGACCAAAAACCTTCAGGACAGAAAACTGTGTAATGTGTGTTAATTCTTCTAAAATGATGACTTCACACCTGACAAATGCATAGAACCTGCCTTATTGTTGAAATAAATACTGTTCAGATACTTGTAAAGATTTTGGAGTCAATTTGGATGGTCTGTCATTAACCCTTGACTATGACTAAAGCTACACTTATCCACAGGGATTATGTTGTTAAACTATTTACTACATTTTTTTTAATTCATTTTTGGATTAAACCACTTAGTATTTTCTCTTAAACAGTGCAGGATTTTGAGTATACATGAAGTCTCTTCGGTGAAATCAGGGGCAGAAGAGAGCCATGTTCTACGGTTATTATGCTTAGTATGATGGGCTCTTGTTAAATCAGCTTTTGCATTTCAGATTCTAAAGATTAAATTACGTATTGCATAATAAATTAATGAATTACCAAAAGTATTACTTAGTATGGATAAGGATTGCCTCCAAATTTTGCTAGCCAGACAAATTTTTAAATTTTACATCTGTGTTTTAAGGTCTAATACAAACGGATTGGTAGATAAGTCACAAATTCAAGTTCATAATTCCACATTAAGTCTTCGCCAAACCAATGTTCTGACTCATTTAAACAATGACAATATGTTCATTTATCCATTTAAAAAAATTAAACACTTAATTAACTACATTTATTAGGAGTCACCAGAAGTCTCAACATGTCATGTCCACTAAACATATATATGATAGCACTTTAGTGGCTTAGAATATTATATGTGTGTATAATCGGCATACACACACACACACACACACACATACATACATATATACACATATCAAGGAAGAATCTCAATGAATTTTATGCAAAGCAATAATTAAAAATTTAATAAAGAGTCAAAGATCATGATATTGAAATTGAATAAAATTTGATTTATTTATCCTAATCTCCCCCCAAATGTCTTGAGATTAAAAAAACATTTAAACAAAAAAGACCCTATTGACCATTGCTGATGCTGTGTGATAGATACATGAAGTTCATTATGTTGTCTTCTCTTTGTGCATATATTTGAAATTTTCCATTATAAAACAGAAAAAAGCAAAAAATTAAGTTTCAAATAGCTATGTAGTACTTCTACTTATGGTAAGATTCAGGAGATGCATTTTTCCATATTCCTCCTCTTATGCACAACTGAGAATACAAGACATTTTATATATATATATATATATATATATATATATATATATATATATATACAAATAACAAACATAAGACATTGGTATTAAGAAGAAGGCAGACTCCTAGGGACCTTAGGACCTGAGCAACAATACAGTAGTGACTTTCCTGAATTTTCTTTTTGCCTCATATATACTAGACTAAGAGATGGAGAAGCAAAAAACTTGGAAACACAGATGCAGATCAAAAAGCCCCCAAAAACTCCCAGTGTCTCTAGGTAAACTACCTAGAAAGGGGCAATCAAGTAAGACAAAATGCTTAGGTAATAATAACCCTACTGCAGCCAACATCACAATGAAAATCTATGGCTCCAAGAACCAGGACAATGTCAAACTTAATGAAAGAAAGACAACCAATGCCAACACTAAAATAACAAAGATGCTAAAATTAAATGATGAAGATTTTAAAGCAGACTTGACAAAAATGCTTCAACAAGCAAGTACAAACATGCTTAAAACAAATGAAAAATAAAACATTTCAGCAAAGGAATAAAAGATATTTTTTCATGGAAATTTTAGAACTGAAAAATACAAAACTGAAATAAGAAAGCTCAGATGGGTCCAGAATGTAAGGGAGAAAGGAAAGAGCCAGCGAAGTGAAAAATAGAATGATAGGAATTTCCTGGTCTGAACATGGCCACAGTGGCAGAGGCCGAAGTGACGAAGGCATAAACCAAGGAATGCTAACAGCCATTGAAGGTTGGAGAGTCAAGGAACACATTCTCCCTAACATCGTTAAGCACAAACCTGTCAGTACCTTGATTTCACCCTAGTGAAACTGATCTCAGACTTCTGGCCTTCAGAACTATAAGTGAATATAAATTTCTATTGTTTTAAGCCACCAAATTTATGGTAGAGTGTTACAGCAACGACAAGAAATTAATATGGCAGAATATGCTTTCTTATCATGAATTCTCCAAAAAATGATACTTAATAAACTTAAAGGAACAGAAATCATATAAAATATGTTCTCCAACCACCATGGGACAAAATTAGAAATCAGTAACAGAAAGAAATTTGGAAGACTCACAAATAAGTGGAAATTAAACAACACAATTCTAAATAACCACTGGATGAAAGAAGAAATCAAAAGGGAAATTAGAAAAAATTTGTAGATGAATGAAAATCAAGATAAAACATAACAAAACTTATGGAATGGAGCTAAAGCAGTGCTTAGAGATAAATGTATAGCTGTAAATGCCCACCTTTAAAAGAAGAAAAAGGGATATAGTTCACTAAGTTGGTTAGAGTGTGGTGCTAATAAAAAAGAAGAAAAATCTCAAATCAATAATCTAAACCTCCACCTAGATATACTAGGGGAAAAAATACAAAATGTACCTAAAATAAGCAGAAAAAATTAAATAAAGATGAGAAGAAAATAACAAAATAAATAGGAAAACAATTTAAAAAAATTTTTGTGTGTGTATTTTTTTTAATTTTTTATTTTTTTATAAACATATATTTTTATCCCCAGGGGTACAGGTCTGTGAATCACCAGGTTTACACACTTCACAGCACTCACCAAAGCACATACCCTCCCCAATGTCCATAACCCCACCCCCTTCTCCCAAACCCCCTCCCCCCAGCAACCCTCAGTTTGTTTTGTGAGATTAAGAGTCACTTATGGTTTGTCTCCCTCCCAATCCCATCTTGTTTCATTTATTCTTCTCCTACCCACTTAAGCCCCCATGTTTAAAAATTTTTTTAAATAAATGAACCAAAGGCTTGTTCTTTTTTAAAAAAAAATTAAAAACTGACAAAACTGGGGCGCCTGGGTGGCTTAGTGGGTTAAGCCTCTGCCTTCAGCTCCGGACATGATCCCAGGGTCCTGGGATCAAGCCCCGCATCAGGCTCTCTGCTCAGCAGGGAGCCTGCTTCCTCCTTTCTCTCTGCCTGCCTCTCTGCCTACTTGTGATATCTCTCTGTCAAATAAAAAAATAAAATCTTAAAAAAAAATAAAAAAAAATTGACAGAACTTTAACTGACCCAAAAACGTAGAAGACTCAAATTACTAGAATTAGAAATGAAAGAGACAACATTAATACTGACCTTACAGACACATACTAAGAGGAATGTTAGAGCAATTGTATCCCAAAAAATTAGACAGCTTAGGTGAAATGTTCAAATGCCCAAAAAGACAGATGTACTGAAACTGATGCAAATAGTAATATGTAATCCGAACAGACCTATACAAAGAGATTGAGTTAGTAATCAAAAACCTAATCTCAAAGAAAAATCCCAGGACAAGGTAGATATATTTTGAATTATACCACACATTTAAAGAAAAATTAATAATAATTCTTCATAAACTGACCCAAGGAATATAAAAGGAAGAGGCACTTCCCAAGTGGTTTCATGAGGCCAGTATTACTGTGATACCAAAACTGATATAGTCCCTAACTTTAGAATATTAGTCCTTCTAGGGGAGGGGCCATTAATCAAGCAAAGCACAAAAGATGATGTAAAAATACAAGGCCAATTAGCGCTCTCAAGAACTGAAATCTGTTACCATGAGTATGGGTAATGAGTGTTACCAGGTGGAAGAAAAAAATCTATCTACCAATATCTTTATAAATAGGATGCAGAAATGCTCAATGAAATATTAGCAAACTGAATCAAAATATATATTGAACTGAATGAAAATGAAATACAATATATGAAAATTTGTGGGACACAGCTGAAGTAGTAGTAAGAAGAAAATTTATAACAATTATACATTTGTAACAAATTAGTAACAAATTTATAATGCATTTATTAGAAAAGATGAAAAGCCTCAATAATATAAGCTCCTGCTTCTAGAATTTATAAAAAGAGAACAAAAAAAACTCAGAGCCAGCAGCAAGAAGAAAATAATATAAATAAGAGCAGAAATCAATAAAATTGAAAACAAAAACAATATAGAAAATCAGTGAAATGAAGAGTTGATTCTTTGAAAAGATAAAATTGACAAACCTCTAAAAGATAAATAAAAAGAGAAAAGACATAAGTTGTCAACAACCATAGTGAAATAAGGGAAATCACTATAGATGCGAAGACACCAAAAGAAAATAATATTACAAGCAACTTTATAAGCATAAAATTGGACAAGATGGACGATTTCTTTGAAAGACACAAATTATCAAAATTCACCCAAATACAAACAGGTAATATAAGTAGCCCTATAACTATTAAGGAAACTGAATTCACAATTTAAAACACTTGAAAAAAGTTTTCCTGGACCAAGTGGTTTCACATGAGATTCTACTAAAAGTTTAAATAATTTAAAAAAAAAAGTTTAAAGAATTAATACCAGTGCTATACAATCTCTTCAAGAAAATAGAAGAGATAACATCTCCCAGTTCATTTTATGAAGTCACTGTTACCTTGATACCAGAGAAAGACAGTACCAAAACTGAAGACCAAAATTTCTCATGAATACAGATGCGAAAATCCTTCAAAAAATTTTAGCAAGTAGAACTCAGAAATATATTAAAAGAATTATACACCACTATCAAGTGAAGTTTATTTCAGGGACTCGGAATTGGTTCAATATTCAAAATTCAATCACTATTTTCCATGACATTAAATAAAGTCACAAGGTCTTATCAACCAATGCAGGAAAAGAATTTGAAGATATTCATCACCCATTCATGACTTAAACACACACACACACACACTTGGTAAAACAGGACTAGAAAATTTACTCAACTTGATAAAGAGCATCTATATAAAAAAGAAAACAAAACAACTATAGCTAACATTATACTTAATAGTCCAAGTCTGAATGCTTCCCCCCTGGCATCAGGAGTGAGCAAGGATATCTATTCTCACAAGTCTTTTCAGCACATGCTGCAAATTATATCCAATAAATAAGGCAAGAAAAGAAAATGAAAGCTTCCAAATCAATAAGGAAGAAAGAAAACTGTTCTTAAGTGTCAAAATAATGATTGTCTCTACAAAAAGTCTCAAGAAATCTACCAAAAGAAAACCTGTTAAAATGAATAAGTGAGCTGAGAAAGGTTATAGGATACAAGCTAAACATATAAAAATCAATTCTATTTCTATGCACTAATAATGAACAAGATTTTTAAACAAATTTTAAAATATTTTTAAAATAAAAAATATTTTTTAAAAAATAAAATAATTTATATCCACACCAAAAAGATGTAAATACTTAGGGGTACATCTAAAATATGTACAGAACTTATACATTCTATATCTTTACTGTATCAAAGTCAATATCCTGCTTAAGATGTAATACTATAGTTTTGCAAGATGTTACCATTGGGGAATACTGAGTAAAGAATACACAGGCTCTCCGTGCATTATTTCTTACAATTGCATGAGAATCTACAATTAACTCTAAATAAATAGTGGATTTTTTTTAAATGGGTAGAAATCTGGCATGGCACATTTCTAGAATGCTCTTCTTTAAGCTTTGATATTTCTGGAGGAATACAAACATTGGTAACAGAAAAACTTGGATTTTAGGGCGCCTGGGTGGCTCAGTGGGTTAAAGCCTTTGCCTTCAGCTCAGGTCATGATCCCAGGGTCCTGGGATCAAGCCCCACATTGGGCTCTCTGCTCAGCAGGGAGCCTGCTTCCTCCTCTCTCTCTCTGCCTGCCTCTCTGACCACTTGTGATTTCTATCTGTCAAATAAAATGAATAAAATCTTAAAAAAAAAAAACAACAAAACTTGGATTTAAGTCCTTGTTCTGTCATTCGTTCAACCTCATCTGTAGAATAGCTATAAAATAATAATACCTGTGTCAGAAGATGGATTTTTGTTTTTGCTTTTTTTTTTCAGAAGATTGGAAAAAATGACTAAATGAGATAATGTATGCAAAGTGCCTGATACGAAACTTAAGTGTAAATTAACAAAGTGTTTTGCAGAAAGAGTTAAGCCTTCAATATAATAACATCATAATGATGTTATTATATTGACTACCTCCCTTAGGAATTTCTTCCTTCTTACACTGATGCTCTTTAAACAATTATTCTGACTGGCTTCTTCTTCATGACATTATCTGCTTCCTTTCATTTCTCTGGTCCACCATCTAAGATATTCACAAAAATGTACCCAAAACTCCTAATACATCTTTACCTATCCTCCAGACTGCTTTTATTCCTACATCCTCTATAGGCATTAATATCCTCTTAGTTAGTAAGTGCAGAATCACTACAGAGATTGTAAACTAAGAGCTATAGGCTTAATTCAGATGGAAGGTGAGTTTTGACTACGTCATACACATTTTTCTGTTGTTTTTAGTTACCATCAGTTCAAAATTAATGGATTTTTTATATGAGAAGCGAAAATTAAGATTCCTTTTTGGAGACAGAATACAATATAAGTTAGCATAGGACACATTTTTAAATGGCAGAAGTCCACTGAAGCCTTAAGCCACCTGCCTTCTTTAAACTAGACATTTGTCTACAACTTACCACACTTTCCACTACTCCCTAGTGTCTTGCTTATGGTTCAACGACTAAATTAATTACTTAATTGCTCTTCCTTTAATTGTTTGAATTTATAATGTCCATAAAAGGGTTATTTGGGGGGGGGTTATTTGGATACCCCCTCAGTCCAAAGACCACCAGAAATGAGCCTGTTATATACAGTTCCTTTAAATTCTCCAATCTGACCTTGGAGGATCCAACTACTAACCTGGTTCAGACCCTATCTCCTTTTTGCACTGCTAGAAAGTGATTCTCCTTGTCTCTCATTTCTTTCCTGTTCAGTCTATTCCCTATATTGTTTCCAGAGTTATTTTCTTCAAAACACACCAAAAATATAATATACTATGTTAGTGAGAACAAGTATCCTGAAACTTGACTATCTGGGTTCAACTCTCATTTCTGCAACTTATTAGCTGTGAACCTTGAATTCAGCTTTAGACTATTGAGTTTGTAGTCCCTACAAACAATCAGTGAAGCTGACTAGCAAGCTTTAGAAAATGGGGGAACAAAATTAAGAGTAGTTTTTTAAAAATAACAATAAAATAAGTAAAAGTAAGAGTGGTGTTAGTTAATCAGAGAGTGGTATAAGAGCCCAAAGCATTTGAGGATAGAGAAGAGCAAGTACTAGGCAATGTCAGAGGCAATTATCAACTCTGCCTTTGGACAATTACATGCCACCTATATGCCCATCTCTACCCCTGGACATATTTATTTTGTATTGTTGATTTATTATTACTTCTGTCACTGTTGATGATTATGATTATATAGGGTGAAATAAAGTTTGTAGAGGCCTTTTACCAGTACTATCTCACTCGATCTTCACAAGAAATCTATCAGAAATACATGAGAACTCTCATTCCCATTTTACAGATGAGGAAACAGGATATAAAGGGTTAAATAATCTCCCAATATATAACTTCAGCTAGTCACAAAGTATATTCCAAACATAGATTCTTCTCTTAAGTCTTAACCATATTCATACTATTAAACTCAGTGCCCAACTTTAGGATATGGCCAGAAAAGGGGTTATCTTTGACTAAATCACCAATTCAAACTAATCTACTTATTTTCTTAAAAGCTAATTCGATTTAACATAACAAGTTATTTGGAGATTTGCATTGTTTGGCCTCCTGTTAAATGAGATGTATTGTAAATACACATAGAATATATCTATGTATAAAACCCAGTGTCTATGACCCAAACAATGAGCCAAATATTCTGGGTTTGAATCCCAGCTCTACCATTTAGCAGCTATAAAACTCTAGGCTGGTTATCTAATCTCTGAGACTGAGGATTCAGATGTGTAAACTGGAGATAATGGTATCTACTTCTTTAGGTTACTGTGAAGCACCAGTAATTTAATACCAATAAACTGCTTAGGACAATAATTATTATTGTTAAATTTAAAAATACTGTTATATGCCTTGTTTTATTTGGCCTCAAGAATTTTGTTCCTTCAATAGCACACAAATATGTAATCAAGGAAATGATAAACGGAAAATGTTGGGCTAGGTCTACAGAGCGAACAAAATTTCCCAAACCTTCTCATTCAGAGATGAGTGGTGATATACTATAACTTCAGGAGACTACCCATGTTGTTTTGTAATTTATATTCAGAAGCCATAGTCCTTAAATGATCACTACTGAAATTAGCTGCCATTCCTTTTTATGAGGTAAGTTTTAGGAAGAAAAACAAATGTTATCATGTGCCTTTAAGCACAGTTTAAGTAATGGTTATAAATTAACAACAGGCATAGACTTTCCAAGTAACGCAAATTCTAACATTTGGTGGTATCTATACATTTTCTAAAGGCATTAAGAGGACCCGAGATGGAGAAAACTGTATGAAAGGTATCAGAAAAGGCATTTTTATGCAGAGAATTTAAGCTTACCTCTTTTAGCTCTCAACATAAAATACAGAGAAAGCAGCAATCATTTTTAAATGAATTACCCTTTTCACATTGAGGAATTATTGAACTGTAATGACTTACTTCAATTTAGATGCTGGAAAATATATTTATATTGGGGGATTTAATTTCAAAAAGTATATACTATTTAAAAATCAAAGAAAAGGAATGTATCAGTGTTATTCAAGCAAAAAACTCTTGAGTCAAATTCTTTACCTAAATGCCATCCATTAAATTAGTCACTAAATGTGGGTAGGTATTTAAATTTTGTAAAATTAAATGTATATCCTACTACCTTAAGTATCTTATAATGCTTTCCATAGTACTTTTTATTTATTTATTTATTTATTTATTTATTTTTTTAAAGATTTTATTTATTTATTTGACACAGAGAGATCACAAGTAGGCAGAGAGGCAGGCAGAGAAAGAGAGAGGAGGAAGCAGGCTTCCTGCTGAGCAGAGAGCCCGATGTGGGACTCGATCCCAGGACCCTGAGATCATGACCTGAGCTGAAGGCAGCAGCTTAACCCACTGAGCCACCCAGGCACCCTCCATAGTACTTTTTAAAATGTAACTAGAAAC
This sequence comes from Mustela nivalis, assembly GCF_964662115.1. Lineage (NCBI taxonomy): Eukaryota > Metazoa > Chordata > Mammalia > Carnivora > Mustelidae > Mustela > Mustela nivalis. Next base: position 33,252,128 of record NC_139024.1, read on the forward strand.
TCACTCACCAGCTCTTATCCCAAATAAGAAAATAATTTTTTAATACCACCAATAAAAACATTTAAGTCAAAGTCTGAAAAAGAACCTATATTGGGGCAATTTCACTTAGGTCTAAGATCAAAGTTTTATTCTATACTGACTCAAAAAAAAAGTAGTGACTTAGTATATAAACAATGTTGGTAAGAGAATATTTAGAAAATAAGATAAATTGATAGGAGTTAAATGATGACCATTCGAAAGATTATCACAAAACCATATATTACCAGTTGCCAGTTAGAGATCTGGAAAATACATTTTTAAGGGTGTTAATATCCAGCTCACAAATAATCAACACAGAGTGATTATTTATCATGTTTCTATGGGGAAAATGCAGGTGGAAAAAATAACCTCACCTATTTACACAAAGATCTTGTTTTGGTTTGTTTTAAACTTCTAGGAGCTCCCATTATGCAAAACATAAAAGTTAAGTCAAAGTCAGGTTCAACTGCATATGCAGTTGCCTACAACTCAGTATTTCTCTTGCTACACATTGAAATTTAATGTCAATAATTACCCATTTAAATCAATAATAGAGTGAAACTTTATGAAAAGCTTAAAATGCAATTTCATTGTTCTGCAGAACATTTAATACCTGGAACCAGGCCAACCAAAGATAATCCTTCATGATGGATTAAACAATTTATAAGCAATCCTATAGATCTAGGATGTGGAGTTATCCATGATTTGTCAGAGGCAGGGATCTGATCTCAGGCAAACAAAAGTGAGCTATGTGGATAAGCTTAGCTCTCTATCACACTCAGTGTCTGATTTTGTTGCTCTAGACTTACAACTGCAAATACAGTAATGCATATAAGTGATTGGTCTATTTATTTTAGTTTTCTATTTATTTTAGTTTTTTTCTTTGTGTAAATTGGCCATCCAAAAAAAGTTTAACTGCTAGAAAAAATAATAAAAATATAAATTCTTGGAGGTGATTGCTGTGTGAAAATAGAAGTTTAGAATTAATTAAAGGAATAGAATAGAAAATGTAACAGTCCCACACAGCCTTAGATTATAGGCATTGGAAAATCCACCATAAGTAAATGTTCCAATAGTGAAGAATTCATTCACCAGATAATGGATAGAGCTTCATTAAAACTTGAAAACATAGCTAATATGTCTATATATGTGACTATTTGTGGGAGTCATGACTCTCAGAAGAAATGCGATTTATGAGAAAGCCAGCACTCACCCTGTGGCAAAGAAAGTTATTGAAGAGTCCATCATCATGAACAAAGTTTGGTCAAAAAATCTTAAGGAAAAAAAAATTATTTTTTATTTTTTATTTTTATTTATTTATTTATTTATTTATTTATTTATTTATTTATACGTAATAAGGTGGTGATGAAGGGAAGCAGATTAGCCATTGAGCAGAAGCATTTTCTTCTGGGTTGAACAACATCCTAAAAGAAAAGGATAGAAAGTACTCAATAAGACCCTAACCAAGTTACACTGAAAAAAAAAAAAAAATCTGGGAACCTATGCAGCTCAGAAGAAATTGTGAACATTAGAGAAGGAGAAAAAGATCTGCTCTTCTGATCTGTGGCCCTGCTGTAGGCCTGGTGATTAAGCTAGGCTTTCTCTGTCCTTCTTTAAACCACAGGACATTAAAGGACAAACATAAGGGCCTCTCATATGTGAACTGGCAGTTCAATAAAGTCTTGGTTCACAGCCAACACTTTTACAGACGGATTTCCTATGTGCTGGGAGCCAAAAAGTGAACAATATCTTGTTTTGCTGAACATTAATTAAAGATTCTTCATCAAAGATACTGCAAAGGGCCATCCACACTGTTTGAATTAGCACATTTAAGTTGAAGTTGTACAATTTATTTCCAAAGTAGGCAGTATTTTTTAAGGTTTAATAAGTCATCTAGTTTCTTTATTTGTATAATCATTGAGGGTTTACTTAGTTTTTTTTATACTTTAATGTATTCTATTATAATACATACAGAATACATAAATATGCATTTTCTGTATCACTTTCTAAAGATACTACCTTACTATTTACCAGTATGAATAGTACTAATCTCATACACTTGAAGTTTTCTCATTTTTTAATAACTAAATATTTCCAGAGGGGGAGGAGCAAGATGCTGGAGGAATAGGAGACCTAAATATCACTAGGTCCCCGGAGTTCAGCTAGATAGTTAAACCATTCTGAACACCTGCAAAACTCAACAGGAGATTGAAGAGAAGAAGAACAACAATTCTAGGAACAGAAAATCAACCACTTTCCAGAAGGTAGGACATGAAGAGAACTGAATTCAAAGCGATATACAGGAAGACAGACCGTGGGAGGAGAAGCCAGCTCCCAGCAAGCAGTAGAGCAACAGAGCACAAAACTGGAACGTTTAAAAGTCTGCTCCACTGAGGTATGTCACTCTAGAGACTAAGTGAGAGGTAGAGCACTCACGGGAACAGGGTGATCTCAGGACCCACGGAGACACAGAAAGACCACGGGTGTCTGAGTGTGGTGGAGCTCCCAGGTATCAGAGCAGGGAAGCTGGCTGCAGAGACAGAACTGAAAAGTGGGCTCTCAGCTTGGGATTACCTTAAACCATGATCCAAGACACAGCTGGACCACTGTTCTTTGAGCAGAGACTCCACAAGTGGCAGATCTGGGGAGATCCCCTCCTTCCTCCTCTGGGAGGAGTAGAGCTGAAGCATGCTCCAAAATCTGCTGAGTTTGGAGACTCCAAATGGGGCCATGCACCAGAGATAGAAATGGTTGGTCACAGCCTGGATGAGCTTGGAGTGCGGTCCAAGAACAGGGAAAAGAGAGGGATTCACTGCTTTTCTCTCAGGGCAAACTGAGGAGTAGGGTCCTGAGCTCTCAGCTCATACAGGGCTGGAGAGTAGGAGGCCCGCATTTTCATTCCCATCCTCCAAAGCTGTAAAGAAAGCATTCAGGGAATGAAAGCTACTGAGAGCAAAACCAAGCAGATTACTTAGCCTGGCCCCTGGTAATGGCAGTGTAATTCCACGTTGGGCAAAGAATTTAAGAATCACAGCAAAGGCCTCTCCCCAAGAAGATCAGCAAGAACATCCAGTAAAGACCAAGTTCACCAGTAAATGAAAACTGCAGAACTCCAGAGCTAGGAGAAAGCAACACATAGACTTCATGGCTTTTTCCCATGATTCTATAGTCTCTCAAAGTAAAATTTTTTTAAGTTTATTTTTTCTTATTCTTTTTCTTTAATTCCTCCTTGCTATTTCACATTTTTATTTTATTTTTTTAAAGATTTTATTTATTTATTTGACAGACAGAGATCACAACCAGGCAGAGAGACAGGCAGAGAGAGAGGAGGAAGCAGGCTCCCTGATGAGCAGGGAGCCTGATGCAGGGCTTGACCCTAGGACCTGGGATCATGTCCTGAGCCAAAGGCAGAGGCTTTAACCCACTAAGCCACCCAGGTGCACCACTATTTCAATTTTAAATTGTTTTGTCTTATCAATAAAATTCTTAATTTTCATTGTTATACTCATATTCTATACTGTCATTGCATTTAACCTTATTTTTTTGTATACATATAGGTTTTTCTTTCTTTAAAATTTTGGGATACAGTTTCTTCTGGGTGCCTGGGTAGCTCAGTGCGTTAAGCCACTGCCTTCGGCTCAGGTCATGATCTCAGGGTCCTGGGATCGAGTCCTGCATCGGGCTCTCTGCTCAGCAGGGAGCCTGCTTCCTCCTCTCTCTCTGCCTACTTGTGATCTCTCTCTGTCAAATAAATAAATAAAATCTTTAAAATAAATAAATAAAATAAAATAAAATAAAATTTTGGGATACAGTTTCTTCTAATAGATCAAAATATACCCTAAATCTAGTCAATGATGTTGTTCTAGTCCAGCCTGATCACATTCTTTCCTATTTTTTTCTTTTTCAACAAACTTCTTATCTTAATTCCTTTTTAATAACCCTTTTTTAAAAAGATTTTATTTATTTATTTGAGAGAGAGATAATAAGAGAAAGAGAGCATGAGAGGAGACAGCTCAGCAGGAAAAGCAGACCCCCGCTAAACAGGGAGCGCAATGCAAGACTAGATCCCAGGACTCCATGATCACAACCTGAGCCAAAGGCAGTCACTTAACCAACTAAGCCCCCCAGGTGCCCCTCAATTCCTTTTTTAGAATCTTTTAAAAATTTCATATTTACAGTTATATTCCATCTTTTCCTCATGTTTACCCTTATTTGTGTGTGTGTGCATGTGTGTTTGTGTGTGTGTGTGTGTGTATAATTCATTAAAGTTTTGGGAAGAGTTTTTTCTAATAGGCCAAAATACACCCAAAATCAAGTGTGTGGCTCTGTTCTATTCACCAGTCTAATATATATATATATATATTTTTCTTTTTTCTTCCTTTCTTCTCTCCCTAATTTTGGGTCTCCAGATTTGGTTAGTGTATATACTTCTGGTGTTATTGCTACTCTTTTAATATTTTGTTTTCTCATTCATCTATTCTTATCTGGATAATATGACAAGATGGAAAAACTTACCACAAAAAAAAAAAAAAAAAGAAAAGAACAAGAGGCAGTACCAATGGTTAGACCTAATCAATAAGACATTAGTAAAGTGTCAGAACCAGAGTTCAGAATGACGATTATCAAGGTGCTAGCTGGGCTCAAAAAAAAAGCATGGAAGATACAGAAAATCCCTTTCTGGAGAAATAAAATCCCTTTCTAGAGAAAATAAAATAACTAAAATCTTGAAATCAAAAAGGCTATTAATGAGGTGTAAGCAAAAATCGAGGTTCCTAGGATAAATGAGGCAGAAGAGAGAAATAGTGATAAAGAAGATCAAATGATGGAGAATAAAGAAGCTGGGAAAAAGAGAGACAAAAACTACTGGACTTTGAGGTGAGAATTTAAGAGATAAGTGATACCATAAGATGAAACAATATTAGAATAATTGGGACCCCAGAAGAAGAAGAAAGAGAGAGAGGGGCAGAAGATATATTGGAGCAAATTATAGTAGAGAATTTCCCTAATTTGGCAAAGGGAACAAGCATCAAAATCCAGGAAGCACAGAGAACCTCCCTCAAAATCAATGAAAATAGGTCTACACCTTGTCATCCAATAGTAAAACTTACAAGTCTCATTGGCAGAGAAAATCCTGAAAGCAGCTCAGGTAAAAGGTCTGTAACATACAATGGTAGAAACATTAGGTTGCCAGCACACGTATCCAAAGAGACCTGGCAGGCCAGGAAGGAAAGGCATGATATACTCAAAGTGCTAAAGGAGAAAAATACACAACCAAGAATATAATATCCAGCTAGGCTGTCACTGAAATAAGTAGAGAAAAAGCTTCCAGCACAAACAAAAACCATAAGAATTTGCAAACACCAAATGAGCCCTACAGGAAATATTGAAAGGGGTCCTTGAAGCAAAGACAGAGCCTAAAAGTAGTAGAACAGAAAGGAACAGAGACAATATACAGTAATAGTCACCCTACAGGCAATACAAGGCACGAAATTCATATCTCTCAGTAGTTACCCTGAACTTGAACTTATGTTCAAGTTCACAGGGTATTGCAATGGATAAAAATCAAGACCCATCAATATGCTGTCTGCAAGAAACTCAGTTTAGACCCAAAGACACTTCCACATTTAAAGTGAGAGGCTGGAAAACAATTTACCATGCTAATGGGCATCAAAAGAATCCTGGAGTGGCAATCCTTATATCAGATAAATTAGACTTTAAACCAAAGACTATAATAAGAGATGAGGAAGAACACTATATCACACTTAAAGGGTCTGTCCAACAAGAAGATCTAACGATTTTAAATGTCTATTCCCCTACCGTGGGAGTAGCCAATTATACAAACCACTTAATAACAAAATCAAAGAAACACATCAACAATAATAGTAGGTGACTTTAACCCCCCTCACTGAAATGGACAGATGATCCAAGCAAAAGAGTAAGAAGGAAATAAAGGCTTTAAATGACACACTGGATTAGATGGACATCACAGGTATATTCAGAACATTCCACCCCAAAGTAGCAGGATATACATTCTTCTCAAGTGCACATGGAACATTCTCCAGAATAGATCACATCCTGAGTCACAAATCAGGTCTCAACCAGTATCAAAAGACTGGGATCGATCCCTGTGTCCTTTCAGACCAAAATGCTTTGAAACTAGAACTCAATCACAAGGGGAAAGTTGGAAAGAACTCAAATACATGGAAGCTAAAGAGCATCATACTAAAGAATAAATAGGTCAACTAGGAAGTTAAAGAAGAATTTTAAAAATTCATGGAAATGAATGAAAATGAAACATAACTGTTCAAAATTTTGGGAAACAGCAAATGTGGTCCTGAAAGGAAAGTATATAGTGACACAAACCTTTCTCAAGAAACAAGAGAGGTCTCAAGTACATTACCTAGCCCTCCACCTAAAGGAGCTGGTGAGAGAACAGAAAAGAGAGCTGAAACCCAGCAGGAGAAGAGAAATAATAAAGATCAGAGTAAAAATCAATGAAATTGAAACCAAAAGAACAGTAGAACAAATCAACAAAACTAGGGGCTTGTTCTTTAAAAGAATTAATAAACCCCTGGTGAGACTTACCAAAAAGAAAAGAGAAAGGACCCAAATTAATAAAATCATGAATGAAAGAGGAGAGATCACAACCAACACCAAAGAAATACAAACAATTATAAGAACATATTATGAGCAACTATACACCAGCAAATTTGACAATCTGGAAGAAATGGATGCAATCCTAAAGACATATAAACTACCAAAACTGAACCAGGAAGAAATAATAGACCTGAACAGACCCATAATCAGAAAGGAGATTGAAGCAGTCATCAAAAATTTCCCAACAAACAAGAGCCCAGGGCCAGACAGCATCTTAGGGGAATTCTACCAAACATTTAAAGAAGAATTAATACCTAATCTCCTGAAACTGTTCCTAAAAAGAGAAATGGAAGGAAAATTTCCAAAATCATTTTATGAGGCCAGCATCACCTTTATCCCAAAATCACACAAAGACCCCATAAAAAGGACAATTACAGAGCAATCCTTGATAAACTTGGATGCAAAAATTCTCACCAAAATACTAGCCAATAGAATCCAACAGTATGCTAAAAGGATTACTCAGCACGACCAAGTGGGATTTATTCCTGGGCTGCAAGGTTGGTTCAACACCCACAAATCAATCAATGTGATACAATACATTAATAAAAGAAAGAACAAGAACCATATGATACTCTGAATAGATGCTAAAAAAGCATTTGACAAGGTACAGCAACCTTTCTTGATCAAACTCTTCAAAGTGTAGGGATAGCAGCTACATATCTCAATATCATCAAAGCCTTCTATGAGAAACTCACAGCAAATATTCTCAATGAAGGAAAACCGAGAGTTTTTCCCCTAAGGTCAGAAACACAGCAGGGATGTCCACTATCACCACTGCTATTCAAAACAGTACTAGAAGGAGCGCCTGGGTGGCTCAGTGGGTTAAGCCTCTGCCTTCATCTCAGATCATGATCCCAGGGTCCTGGGATCAAGTCCTGCATCGGGCTCTCTGCTCAGTGGAGAGCCTGCTTCCCACCCCCGCCCCCCCCCCCATCTGTCTCTCTGCTTACTTGTGATCTCTCTGTCAAATAAATAAATAAAATATTTTTAAAAAACAGTACTAGATGTCCTACCCTTCATAATCAGACAACAAAGAGAAATAAAAGGCATCCAAATCCGCAAAAAAGAAGTCAAATTCTCACTCTTTGTAGATGATATGATACATTATGTGGAAAACCCAAAAGACTCCACTCCAAAACTGCTAGAACTCAAGAATTCTGTAAAGTGTCAGGATATAAAAGCAGTGCACAGAAATCACTTGCATTTCTATACACCAACAGCAAGACAGAAGAAAGAGAAATTAAGAAGTTGATCCCAATCACAACTGCACCCAAAACCATAAGATACCTAGGAATAAACCTAACCAAAGAGCGAAATAATCTATAACCAGAAAACTATAAAGTACTCATGAAAGACACTTAGGAAGACACAAAGAAATGGGAAAACATTCCATGCTCATGGATTAGAAGAACGAATATTATGAAAATGTTTATGTTACCTAAAGCAATCTACACATTTAATGCAACCCTTATCAAAATACCATCCACTTTTTTCAAAGAAATGGAACAAATACTCCTAAAATTTATAGTTAGAGGAATAGGGTGGATGGGCTATGAACATTGGGGATGGTATGTGCTATGTGGTGAGTGCTGTGAATTTTGTAAGACTGATGATCCACAGACCTGTACCCGTGAAGCAAATAATACATTATGTGTTAATAAAAAAAAAAAAAAGAAAGAAAAGAACTAAATATTTCCAAAGATCTTTATAAGTTTTTATAAATATTCCCTTACAATATTATTTCAATCACTGCTTTTCTACTTAAACAAGTTCTTTTTAAAGAAAATATAGAGGAAATTTTTATCCTAATCCTTAACTAAAATAGCCAAAATATTTAGAAGTATAGAAGTTTAAATAAACACTTTTACTGAAAACATTATTTTTTAAATCAAAGTTTACTTTAGTTACATTTCTTTTAAATGAACCATGTTCTACCTAAAACTACATTTCTATAATTTGCACTTTTTTCCTCTCTCTTCCTTTGGTATCCTGGAAAAAATAGACTGCATTTTGTAAAATAGTACCATCATATTTACCTTAAATCATTTGTTCTCAAATGCCTTTGCTACACCAGCACAACTGAAAAACAAGATTCAGTCAGAAATAGTAGCTTGCTAGCCAGTGATTTCAAGACCATTAAAAAAAAAAATCCTTTAATGTTAAATAAACAAGCAACCCAGGTGAAAGGAAACATAAACTCTTCAGATTAGCCTATAAAATGCCATTTTAAAAATTTCTTTTGGTTTTGTTTGGAAGGGGGTTCATTTGTTTATATCTTGGGTTTTTTTTTTAAATTTCTTATTTTTGTGTCTTTTTTTATTTACCAATTCACATATTTCAGGTTTAAATTGCCCAAAGGTACCAATGCAAACATAAAAAAGATAGTTAAAATACGTAAAACAGCAGCAGAAGTCAACAGCATACATTACAATACCAAGTAGTACTTGTAAAGATGCTTCCAAACTCAATAGGTTGGAGTTTCCTGCCAAGAATAATTAAGGCCTACACAAAACTCCACAAGTTTTCTTGTCACCAGTTAATGAACCTCAGAATTAATTTCCACAGTGCAAAAGCTATTCTGAGTTGCCCATATAGAAAAAAAAGACCTAAACTATTTAGGAATTTATAGATCAAATAGACCTTGAAATATACCTCGAAACAAACAATACTAAATGTACCAGTATGAGTGAATACCTGCTAAATATAGTATTTATATTTCAAAATCAATGGTTTCACAGTTGCCTCACCTAAAGTTACTGCACTAAAGCAAGTTCTCTGTCTTCTCATTTCAATGGATAAGCATTGTGGGGTGGCAGTAGGGAGTTTTTTGTGTGTTTTGGTGATGAAAGGAACAGCCTATAACTGTAATAGACACATAAAAAGATATTCAATATCTCTTAACATCAGAGAAATACATATCAAAACCATGATGAGATACCATCTCCCACCTATCAGGATGGCTAAAATTAACAACATTAGAAATAACAGGTGTTGGCCAGGATTTGAAGAAGAACCCTCTTGAACTATTGGTGGGAATGCAAACTGGTACAGCTACTCTGTAGAACAGTATGTTAAAGCAGCTTTTTTTTTTTTAACAAAAAGTTAAAAATAGATCTACTCTATGACCTAGCAATTGCACTACCAGGTATTTACCAAAAGGATAAAAAAATATTAATTCGAAGAGACACATTCAGCCTGATATTTATAGCAGCATTACTAACAATAGCCAAACTATAGAAAGAGCCCAAATGTCCATCAACTGATGAATGAATAAAGATGTGGTATGTGTGTGTGTGTGTGTGTGTGTGTGTGTGTGTGGTGTATGTGATGTATGTATATATATATACATACTGGAATATTGGAATATTACTCAACCATAAAAAGAATGAAATCTTGCCATTTGTAACAACATGGATGGAGTTGGAGTGTATTATTCTAAGCAAAATAAGTCAGAGAAAAACAGTCTCCTTCTCCTTTTCTCTCTGCCCCTCCCCCGTTCATGCACATACACTCTCTCCCTCTCTCTCAATAAACCAAGAAAATCTTTAAAAATAAATGAATAAATATTTGAAAAGAAAAAGAAAAAAGAGAAAGTAACAGCCTATAAGATGAAAAGGCCAAACACAGAAAGATTTTTACAACTGGAAATATATTTTAGATCATATATTTCCTGTCAGTGAAAGGAACATTTCTCAGGGAAACCATGGGTTAGCAACATATTAAGTGGTGCAATTACACTCTGCACATGCACTACACTTTATAGCCTGCAGAGTGCTTTCAAAACTCATGAATTCTGTCTCCTTATATTCATAGCATCAGCTCTGGCAGTTAATAGGTATCATAATCATCCTCATTCTGTGGATGAAGAAGCTGAGGCTCAGAGACACTCATTTATTCCAAGAAAGCAATATACAGAAGAATACAATTTTGCTTAAAGTTCCAAACCATATTCTGAAGTACCTGACTGGTCCTGTCCCATTACACGCTGACACTCAGTGTGACCTGGCTGTCCTGCAGCTTGAGACTAGACCCCTTTCCAAGGCAGAATGCCACCTCTACACAGAACAATACAGTAAGCAAAGTACTGGCTCCACTTCTTGATGAGATTATCTTGAATTCCAGTTCCTACAGTTCATAACAGCTCACCTTAAGAAATAGCTTGGAAAATTAAATTCAATGCAAATCATGAAAAGCTGCATAAAACTTAATCCATTCAGTACACAAATATTAAATGTCTTCTGTGTGGCAGGTACTAGGAATATAATGATTAGCAAAACAAACATGGTTTCACACCTCCTGAGGCTGGTTGATAGTTACTAGTCTAGACGAAGATCATTAGTGATCTTGGGTTGATTAGCACATTTAACCAGACATCTGTAATAAAGTAGCATCTTCATAAAACCAAGACCAGAAGCAAAATGAGTAACAGAAAAAGCACATAAGATGTGAGAAGATAGTTTCATTTATTTACCCCACTGGCTGGAAGCTCAGAGTACAGTGCCTTGTTTAAGATACATAGCAAAGAAATCATGTGAACAATTTGGAAATGATTCATAGGCAAGCTACAAATATGGTTAATTGGTTGGAAAATAACATCTGTAGAAAAAAATTTAAGGAACCATGTTTTTTAACCTAGAAAACAAAAAAATTTAAAAAGCTTAATAAGACTTGTCAGATGAATTCAGTTATGTAAATTTTTTTTTCTTTCTGCCTCCACTGAAGACAAAGAAATTCAAGCTGACGCATGAAGGTTTGGTTAGACTGGAAGGGAGGAAAAGGAGTCCTATCGCGAGACTTTTTAAATAAATGATTATCCTAAAAATTAAATTGAAAAATATTTTTCCATTCTTTTTTTTTTTCAGTAATAAGTGACATTCTCTTGTGTCAAAATTGTGTGGATATGCAGGAATACATTCAGTGATTTCTCAAGACCCTGCAAGCACTACCACTATTAGTTAGTACTTATTTCTCCACAATTAAATACAAGGATCCATTATCTTTCATTCAAATTTATTCATTCTGAAAAAGAGTTGGACAGGAAAGGAGGAGCTGGCTTTAACAATTATCTTCATTTTTATTAAAGAACACTGCATGGAAATTAGACAGTTGTTCTACATGTCCTCAGAGGCCAATGCCACAAAGAACTAGCTTAAGTGAGAGAACATAGAATATTTGTGTTAGAGGACTCCTAAATACGAGGCAGGGAAAAGCAAAGTGGATCAGTGAGCACATATGTAACGTTACCAAGGTTGGACAACTAAGAACATAAGTACCAGGTATAAATAGATTCTATTCCAACGGGGTACATGTGTTATTCCAAATATATGACATAACCTTTTTTTTCCAAGATTTTATTTTTTGATAATCTCTACATCCAAGGTGGGGCTCAAACTCACAACCCCCGAGATCAAGAGTCATACACTCTACTGATACTGACAGTCAGGGGCCCCACATGCCAGTCAGGGACCCCAGTATACATAACTTTTAAGGTAATATTTTAATTTGCTTTTCAGTACATTTTCCATAATGTCAATTCAATATTCTGATTTTATCTCTTCCCTTTTTTTTTTTTTTTTCAGTTTGTCTGGAAAACAAAGATCTAGCTAAATTCCTCCTCAACCATACCCACTAAGAGCATCAGAAAAGTTTAGCATTGGTTGCTGTGGTATGAAATAAAACATTTTAAACATTCAAACAAAATCAATTATGTATCCATAACATCTACTTCAGCAGTTTGGAGCCAATTATTATGTAGGAATTCCACTTACATTCTATTTATTTATACCCCACCTCTTTTTTAAAAGATTTGAGATTGTTTTCAACAAAAAAAAAATTATAAGATTAAGAAAACAGACACATAAAATCAAGAAAAGGCAAAAAAGAGAGCTCAGGTGTGCTAACTATAAAGGTTTATTTTAAAAAGTAACTGAACTTTAAACTTGGTTCCTGCCACCCAGAGTAAAAAGAGAAATACAGTATAATAAAGACCTTATAATAGTCACAGGGAAGAAGCATTCCAATTTCTAAGGGATAAATCTTATAATACTAGATACTGATTTCAATTTTTCTGAAAATATAGGATTATGTGTTCACTGAAGAAAATTAGAGAGTACAAAAAAATTTAAAAAGAAGGGGAAAATCATGTAAAATCCTACCCTCAGAAGCAGCCATTCTTTTTTTTTACCACTTCAAGATATTCCCTTTCAATTTCTTTTCTGTGCAGTCTACATGATTCAAATCAAGCTATTTAATTTTGAAATCTCTTTGTTTCAGTTGACATGATGTTAAATTAAGACATGAATCTTTTTCATGGCTGCATAATGCTTTGCTATGTGAAAATAGTATATTAAGCATCCCTTTAATGTAAGCTATTCATTTTATTTCTAAATTTTTATAATTATAAATAATGCTTTATTAGGGCACCTGGTTGGCTCAATTGGTAAAGCATGTGACTCTTTTTTTTTTTTTTTTTTTTTTGACAGAGAGAGAGACATCACAAGTAGGCAGAGAGGCAGGCAGAGGGGGAGGCAGGTTCCCTGCTGAGAAGAGAGCCTGCCCAATTTGGGGCTCGATCCCAGGACCTGAGACCATGACCTGAGCTGAAGGCAGAGGCTTAACCCACTGAGCCACCCAGGTGCCCCAACCATGTGACTCTTGATCTCAGGGTTTTGAGTACAAGCCCCATGTTGGGTGTAAAGACCACTTTTATAAAATCCCTTTTTAAAAAATGCTTTCCTGGACATCTTTATGTATAAACCTTTATTTTCATCTCTGAAAAGTTCTTTTAGGAGATATTCCTAAAATTGCCATTGTTTGGTCAATGGGTATAAACATTTTAAAGATTCTTTTTTTATCATTATTTTTTAAATTTTTTAATTGGGTTATGTTAGTCACCATACAGTACATCATTAGTTTTTGATGCAATGTTCCATGATTCATATGATTTCCTATAAAGACAATCACCCCAATGGAGTACTATGCAGCTGTACAAAAAAAGTGAGGGAGATTACTATGAACTGATACAGAATAATCTCCAGAAAATATTGGTCTATTTTTAAAAAACAAAGTACAAAAAAAAATATATACATATTTTCCCTTTATTTTCGTTCTTTGTTACCCTGCCCCCCCCCCGCAAAAATCTTTCTTAAAGGGGTTTCCAACAGTCAAATCTGGGACAATAGTAATAAATGGTAAGCCATTTTTAAAAATAAAAATTCATAACCATCTTCCTTCAGCTCAGGTCAAAATCCCAGGGTCCTGGGATTCATTCCCAAATGAGGTTCCCTGCTCAGCGGGGAGTCTGCTTCTCTCTCTCCTCCCTGTGTGCTCTCTCCCCCCCACTATCACTTTCTCTCAAATAAATAAATAAAATCTTTAAAAGAACTGATTTTCAACTTACTCTCCTGCAACAACTGTTGGAAGTACCTCCCTCATTTCTTCCCTACCAATAAAGTATTATTTGTAATCTGCTATTTTGATAGGAAGAAACAGTATTTTATGTGCATTTATTTGCTACTAGTGAGGCTGAAAGTGTGTCTATCTGTGTATTAGAATCTTGATTTTTCTTACCTGTAAATGATTTTCTTTTTCATTTCCAGGCACAATATTCTTAAATAAATGACTGTAGCATCAATAGGTCCATTGACTCATGAATGTTGTCATTAACAAAATCTTCAACTACATTTTTATAAAATACTCACAATTGGGTTTTATGGGGTTGTTCTCTTCAGTAAATTCAATAAATTTGAAGGTATAACTTAATGTAGGCAAGAGGTCACTCCTCAAGAGGGTCATTCCCTTCCAGAGAGGACAGTTTTTCTTTTTTTAATTACCCATGCACTCCAGGTAGATCGCCACTAGGTGGGAGTAAGTGCACAGCAGTGGAAGCAGCTGGAAGCTGCTGGAATGCTTCAGTCCGCTAACATCTAAGAAGCAGTCATTCATTCATTCAAGGAACCTACAAGTCTTTTTATCATGTACTGTGCTAGACTGCTGATTTTTTGTACTGCTGCCTTATAGATTTTAAAATATGGGTTATTAATATTTTAATCAGAATTAATTTCCTTTTTGAAAATTATTTCAAAATGCAATTATTTGAACAAATACCAAATATATTCAAGTTTTTTAAAACAAATTTAAATCCTATGATTAATTAATATCGTGCCTCACTATATGTTAGCCATCCAATTAGCGACTCAGTCTATCCCTATAGATTACCAAATGCAAGGTACTGTTTTTCACCCTGGACTCTTTAACCTAAGATCAAAACAATTTCCACCTTCCTTGCTGGGATATTCACTTCTCTGCATTCTTCCAGTTTATGAAAGAGACCTCATAGAATAGGAGGGTGTCCACACCTTTCTAGTGGTCTCACTAATGCTGCTCACCCCACAGACCTCAAATCTCCTTTCAGGTAACAGCATTTGGGCCAACGAGCAACTGTTCCCTTTCAGAAACAGTTGTTCTTTCACCCAGTCAAAAAGAGCCATTGATCTACTTTTTATACATAAAGGGATTTAGTTTTCTTCATGACACTGGCTTCTTCTATTAGAACTTTTTTTCATTTAAGGGACGCCTTAAATGAAAGAGTCAGTTAAGCAACTGACTCTTGGTTTCAGCTCAGGTTATTATCTCATGGTTGTGGGATCCAGCCTGGAGTTGGGTTCTCCTCTCAGCACTGAGTCTGTTTAAAACTTTCTCTGCCCCTCTGTCTTGGACTCGTGTGTGTGCTCTCTTCCTCTCTCTCTAAAATAAATTTTAAAAATCATTTTAAAAAATAATTTTTTTCATTTAAAAATAAAATACAATTATTTACTAAGGAACAGACCTATAACTCAACCATTTAGCAATTAGCTTCACATTTTAACTGAACAAAGAAATTTAACAGTTTTAACAATTTGAGTGAACAACAGGAAGTCAGAGGGTGCCAAAAAAAAATTATCACATCATACTTGTATCACCTTTATTTTAATATATTAAGTAGACCAAGAAAGTGTGAAGAGATATTAGACAAATATAAATACTTCTTTTTAATAAACAGTTTTGATTTTGAATAAGGCCAGTAGCAAGCAATCTGATTTTCCTTACTGAGAGGTTTCCTTTTGAAAATGATCTCCTTATCCTTATGTCTGTCTTTGAATGTTCTACTTATGTGATATGTATTTAAAAACTATTATCTGGGGTGCCTTGGTGGCTCAGTTAGTTAAGTGTCAACTCTTTTTTCTTTTAAGATTTTATTTATTTGACAGACAAAGATGACAAGCAGGAAGAGAGGGAGGCGGGGATGGGGGGCAAAACAGACTCCCTGCTGAGCAGAGAACCCGATGCAGGGCTTGATCCCAGGACCTTGGGATCATGACCTAAGCCGAAGGCAAAGGCTTTAACCCACTGAGCCACCCAGGCGTCCCTAAGTGTCCAACTCTTGATTTCAGCTCAGGTCATGATCTCAGCATCATGACGTAGAGAGTGCTGGGTTGGGCTCCAAGCTTAACAGCGGGGTTTGCTTAAGATTCTCTCCTCCCTCTGCTCAAATACTCTCTTTCATTCTAAAATAAATAAAATATTTTTAAAAATTAATACCTATTCATTGAATGGCATTCCAACTTACTATTTATATTGTCATAACATATTTCTATATTAAAATATTACTTGCCTATACCTATGTAGGAGTTGATAATTTGTGTTTTGTTTTTAGGACATTTGGCTTCATTAAACCCATTGCTGCTCCTCTATGTTATTTTCTCTCACCATTACTTGCTCCTACATCCATATCCCTCTTGTTACCTAATCACTATCTTCAGTCACCTTCCTCAACTCTCTGCCCTGCCTGAACCTAAGACTTCATTGTCTCTGTCACAGAGGATTGACTACCCCCCTAATACTGTTCCTGGGATCAGGAAATAAAAATAAAGCATAAGACCAGCTCACCAAGAGAGACCTCAATAGTAATCCTCCAAAGAAGGGGAAAAAATTATTACTATTTCTGCAAATCACTGATCAACAGGGATTTCTATAACTTTGGGTTTTATAAGTTTTTATAACAATGAATAAAGTCAAGAACTACAAATTCCTGCCTTCATCTTTATCTCGCTACCATTTCGTCCTCACATTTCATAATTAGCATCTTCTTTATATACTTTTAAGAATGACCAATCAAGTCTATCTCGTGTTTCAAACTCTTCATTGGTTTCCAGTTGACTTTGAGATTAAATTCAAATTCTATAACATAGTTACAGACCTTTTCAAAAGCTGACCTCTGTTTAACATTTTAGCTTCATCTCTTTTCCGTCACCTCCATCTCATATTTACTGGGCAGCATCTTCAATTTCCCTCAAGTACCATGCTTCTTTTGGCCTCTAGGCTTTTGTATGGCTATACCTTTGTCATTAACGTGTTTCCTAACTTTTACATCTTTCAAAGTTCAGCCTGGATATTTTTTCTAGGAATCCTATCCTGATCTTGCTGGCAGTAATTATTTAGTCTTCTATATCTCACATATTATTTCATTTACAATATAATTAACTTACATTCTTGTCTCCCATACTCCATTACAGTTCCTTAAAGACAGGAACTAAAAGTTACATTTTGTACCACTATAAGATAGTGCCTGACTATAACAGGGGCTCAGTATCAATCTAATTGAACTAAAAATGCTATTCCTAGGCACCTGGGTGGCTCAGTTGGTTACATGTCTGACTCGATTAGTTACATGTCTGACTCGATTAAGCCTCTGGTCATGATCTCAGGGTTCTGAGATCAAGTCAGGATCTACACTGGGTGCAGGTTACTCTATCTCTGGCAAGCTTGGTTCTCTTTGCAAAAAGAAATGATCCTATTTCTGGTTTACATTTCTATTACCATTTAACACTCCATATTACCAAGGGGAGACCAATGATAGAAATGGTTATGTTTAATATTGTCCTCTCCAGAGGGCAATTTTAATTTATAATTCATAGTTATAATTTATAATTATTCTTTGATATAATGGAAGTGATCATAATTAATAATGCTCATTATTATTATCTAGTATTTATTATTTGCCTGACAGACTTCAAGCTTTTATATGATTTTCTAGTTCAATCCTCAAAACCACTCTTCCCCATTTCTTATTTAAATAGATCTGTGTTGATGTGGCCTCCAGGTCACTTCGAAAATAAATACATTAATTGGTTATTTATTTCATGGCACTACACATAAATTGTCTTCAGAAAGCATTTGTCCAGTATCCGTAAGGAGAATAAATCGGGATATAGACATGAAAACGTATTTAAGTCCTTTTCCTGAAAATATTTGCTTCAGGGGAATTTAATGTCTATACCCACTGAGTCTTTCAGGCTAGCTTTAATACATGAGTGAATTAAAAACACGAACAAATGGCAATGCTGCAAGCATGGTGAGTTTATTGACTTTTGTCGTGTAGGAATATGTACTGGATAGGACAGTTAATGGCAGAAAAGCCCGGTGCAGTATACTCTGCCTTGTTTGACATACTGATGTAAAAATGAGTATTATTGATTAATTTTTTTAAAAGACAATTTTCCAAAGACTAGATTAGAATCTGAAAATGCTATTAACCTCACAGCAATGGAAAACACTCTAACTCTTTTTGATGGAGGCAGCTGATGAGAAATTCAGGTTAGGGGCCAATCACCTCAAAAAAATTACTTCATTGTACCAGTGGTATTGGCAAGTGAATATGGTTTTGAATACCCTCCAACTGGATTTGATGTGTCTGGAAGCTCTTTAACACTAGTGAGAAAATATACACACAAGTGTCAGATTCTCAAAGAATCCTCTTTTTTTCCCCCCGTAGGACTAAAAGAACAAAAGGTGGGGGAAGATAATGCTTGCTTCTTTATGCATTCATTTTGTCAAATAAGAATACTCCTTCACAAATGAAGGATCCTTCTGAACTTTACCAACTCAAACATGTAACTCAAGGATTATTTGCATAGAACTAATTGATTTTCTGCTTTTTTTCCTCCCCACTCTTTTATTTAGGTAAATCATTCTTTGTGGAATATTAGAATGAGGAGTTTTCATTAATTCTGGCAGTTTGAGGACTTAAATTATAAAAGTGTAAGATTAGAATTGTCAGTGATGTGAATTGGTTTAAAAAGGGGAAATCTGGGAGGAAGTAAGATAGCAGAGGAGAAGGAGACTGAAATATCATTAGGTCCCAGGAGTTCAGCTAGCTATATAGTTATCAAACCGTTCTGAACATCTACAAACTCAGGAGGAGATAAAAGAGAAGAAAGGCAGCAACTCTAGGAACAGAAAATCAACAACTTTCTGGAAGGTAGGACTTGCAGAGAGGTGAATCCAAGGCAATGAGAAGACAGACTGCAGGTGGATGGGCCAGCTCCCAGCAAGCAGTGGAGCACGAAATCAGAACTTTTAGAAGTCTGCTCCACTGAGGGACATCACTCCAGAGGCTAAGCGGGGTTGGAGCCCTCACGGGGACAGTGTGGTCCCAGGATCAACAGAATCACAGAAAGACTGGGAGTGTCTGAGTATGGCAGAGCTGCCAGGTATCGGAGCAGAGAAGCCAGCTACGAAGACCAAAGAACCAAGGAGTGAGCTGTCAGCTCAGGGTTACCTTCAACAATGATCCAAGCCACAGTCAGGCCAGTGCTCTTTGAGCAGGAACCCCACAGGTGGCAGAACCAGGGAGACCCCTCTTTTCTCCTCCGGGAGGAGTGGTGCAGGAATGTGTGGCAAAAATCTGCTGGTTTTGGAGACTCCAAAGGGGGCTGTGTGCCAGAGATAGAAATGCTCAATCACAGGCTGGGTGAGCATAGAGCCCAGCTGGAGGCCAGCTGAGCACAGAGTGTGGCTGGAGACTGTGGAGATGGGAGGGATCAAATGCTTTTTTCTGAGAGCACAGTAAGGAGTGGAGCCCAAAGCTCTAGACTCCTCTGGGCCACAGACTGGGAGGCTGCCATTTTTATTCCCATCCTCCAATTTAGGGAACAAAAGCTACCAAGAGCAAACCTGAGCAGATTACTTAGCCTGGCCCCAGGCAAGGGCAGTGCAATTCTGCTTTGCCCAAAGACATTTGAGAATCACTGCAACAGACCACTCCCAAAGTATATCAGCAACAACATCCAGCCAAGACCAAGTTCACTGATCAAGGAGAACTGCGGAACTCCAAAGCTAGGGAAAGCAACACGTAGAATTCATGGCTTTTTTCCCATGATCTTTTAATCTTGCAAAGTTAAATGTTTTTAATTTTATTTTTTCTTATTCTATTTTTAAATTTTTTGTCTTTCCTTTTATAATGTTAACTATTTATCTTAATATTTTAAAAAAATCTTTTAAAATTTTCATTATTATAGCCATATTTTATCCCTTCATTGTATTTAACCTTATTTTTCTATAAATCTAGGTTTCTATTTCCTTTAAAATACTGGGATACAAGTTCTTCTAATAGATCAAAATACCCCCTAAATCTAGTGCTTGGCTTAGTTCGAAACTCCAACCTGATCTCATTCCTTTTTTTTCTTTTTCCGACAAAATAATCTTATCAATTCCTTTTTTAGAATCCGTATTTTTTTTTTTCATCTTTATAGTCATAGTTCATCCCTTCATTGTGTTTGCCTTTATTTTTGTATATATATAAGTTTTTCTTTCTTTAGGATGTTGGGAGGTAGTTTTTTCTAAGAGATGAGAATATACACAAAATCAATGGGATAGCTCTGTTCTATATCTATATCTATATCTATACTTTTTTGTTTTTATTTTTTTATTATTCCACTCTAATATATATATTTTTTCTTTTTTATTTTATTATTCCACTCTAATATATATATAATATATAATTATATATCTAATATTATATATAAAGATAAAATTATATATCTTAGATATATATATCAATATATAATTAGATATATATATCTTAGATATATATATCAATATATAATTTTTTTGTCCCCTTTTCTTTGTCACCAGTTTCGAGTCTCTTTGCTTTGGTTAGTGTATATTTGGCTGGGGTTTTGCCACCCTTTTATAATTTTGTTCTCTCGTTCATATATTCTTACCTGAATAAAATGACAAGGTTGAAAAACTCACCACTAAAAAAAAAGAAAAAACAAACAAACAAAAAAAAAAAAAACGAACAAAGGCAGTACTGATACTAAGGGCCTAATCAATGGAAGACCAAATGACAGAAAATTAAAAAGCTTGAATAAAAGAGAAACAAACAACTACTGGACCATGAAGGGAGAATTTGAGAGATAAGTGATACCATAAGATGAAACAATATTAGAATAATTGGGATCCCTGAAGAAGAAGAAAAAGAAAGAGGGGCAGAAGGTATATTGGAGCAAAATACAGTAAAGAATTTCCCTAATATGGCAAAGGGGACAAGCATCAAAATCCAAGAGGTGCAGAGAACCCCACTCAAAATTAATAAAAATAGATCCACACCTCATAACCTAATAGTAAAATGTAGAAGTCTCAGTGACAAAGAGAAAATCCTGAAAGCATCTCAGGACAAGAGATCTGCAACAAACAATGGTAAAAATATTAGATTGTCAGCAGGCATATCCACAGAGACCTGGCAGGCCAGAAAGGACTGGAAAGATATATTCGGAGCACTAAATGAGAGAAATATGCAGCCAAGAATACTATATCTACCTAGGCTGTCATTGGAAATACAAGGAAAAATAAAAAGCTTCCAAGACAAACAAAAATTGAAAGATTTGTAAATATCAAGCCAACCCTACAGGAAAGATAGAAAGGGATCCTCTAAGCAAAGAGAGAGCCTAAAAGAAGTAGACCAGAAAGGAAAAGAGACAATATACAGTAATAGCACCTTACAAGCAATACAAGGCACAAAATCCCTATCTTTCAATAGTTACCCTGAATATAAATGGGATAAATACCCCAAGCAAAAAATAGAGTATCAGAATGGATTAAAAAAAAAAAAAAAAAGACCAATCGATATGCTGTCTGCAAGAAACTCATTTTAGACCCAAAGACACCTCCACATTTAAAGTGAGAGGTTGGAAAACAATTTACCATGCTAATGGACATCAAAAGAATCCTGGAGTGGCAATCCTTATATCAGATAAATTAGCCATTAAGCCAAAGATTATAATAAGAGATGAGGAAGGACACTATATCATATTTAAAGGGTCTGTCCAACAAGAAGATCTAACGATTTTAAATGTCTATTCCCCTACCGTGGGAGTAGCCAATTATACAAACCACTTAATAACAAAATCAAAGAAACACATCAACAATAATAGTAGGTGACTTTAACCCCCCCTCACTGAAATGGACAGATGATCCAAGCAAAAGAGTAAGAACGAAATAAAGGCTTTAAATGACACACTGGATCAGATGGACATCACAGGTATATTCAGAACATTCCACCCCAAAGCAGCAGCATATACATTCTTCTCAAGTGCACATGGAACATTCTCCAGAATAGATCACATCCTGAGTCACAAATCAGGTCTCAACCAGTACCAAAAGACTGGGATCAATCCCTGTGTCCTTTCAGATCAAAATGCTTTGAAACTAGAACTCAATCACAAGAGGAAAGTTGGAAAGAACTCAAATACATGGAGGCTAAAGAGCTTCATACTAAAGAATGAATGGGTCAACCAGGAAGTTAAAGAAGAATTTTTTAAAAAATCATGGAAACTAATGAAAATGAAAACACAATTGTTCAAAATATTTGGGATATAGCAAAGTGGCCCTGAGAGGAAAGTATATAGTGACACAAACCTTTCTCAAGAAACAAGAAAGGTGGGCGCCTGGGTGGCTCAGTGGTTAAGCCGCTGCCTTCGGCTCAGGTCATGATCTCGGGGTCCTGGGATCGAGTCCCGCATCGGGCTCTCTGCTCAGCAGGGAGCCTGCTTCCTCCTCTCTCTCTCTCTGCCTGCCTCTCTGCCTACTTGTGATTTCTCTCTGTCGAATAAATAAATAAAATCTTAAAAAAAAAAAAAAAGAAACAAGAAAGGTCTCAAGTACATTACCTAGCCCTCCACCTAAAGGAGCTGGTGAGAGAACAGAAAAGAGAGCTGAAACCCAGCAGGAAAAGAGAAATAATAAAGATCAGAGTAAAAATCAATGAAATTGAAACCAAAAGATCAGTAGAACAAATCAACGAAACTAGGAGATGGTTCTCCAAAAGAAATAGAAAGATTGATAAACTCCTGGCCAGACTTACCATAAATAAGAGAAAGGATCCAAATTAATAAAATCATGAAAGAGAAGAGATCACAACCAACACCTAAGAAATACAAACAATTATAAGAACATTATGAGCAACTATACACCACCAAATTTGACAATCTGGAAGAAATGGATGCAATCCTAGAGACATATAAACTATCAAAACTGAACCAGGAAGAAATAGAAAATCTTAACAGACCCATAACCAGCAAGGAGTTTGAAGCAGTCATCAAAAATCTCTCAACAAACAAGAGGACCAGACGGCTTCCCAGGGGAATGCTACCAAACATTTAAAGAACAATTAATACCTATTCTCCTGAAACTGTTCCTAAAAAGAGAAATGGAAGGAGAACTTCCAAACTCATTTTATAAAGCCAGCATTACCTTTATCCCAAAACCAGACAAAGGCCCCATCAAAAAGGACAATTACAAAGGACAATATCCTTGATGAACTTGGATGCAAAAACTCTCACCAAAAATTAGCCAATAAGATCCAACAGTACAATAAAAGGATTAATCACCACGACCAAGTAGAATTTATTTCTGGGCTGCAAGGTTGGTTAAACATCCACAAATCAATCAATATGATATTGATATCAATTGTGATATTAATAAAAGAAAAAACAAGAACCATGTGATATTCTCAATAGATGCTGAAAAAGCATTTGGCAAAGTACACCATCCTTTCTTGATCAAAACTCTTCAAAGTGTAGGGATAGCAACTACATACCTCAATATCATCAAAGCCATCTATGAGAAACACACAACAAATATCATTCTCAATGGGGAAAAATGGAGCGTTTTTCCCCTAAGGAAAGGTCATGAACACAACAGGGATGTCCACTATCACCACTGCTATTCAAAACAGTACTAGAAGTCCTAGCCTTGGCAATCAGACAACGAAGAGAAATAAATGGCATCCAAATCAGCACAGAAGAAGTCAAACTCTTATTCTTTGCAGATGATATGGTACGTTAACGTGGAAAACCCAAAAGACTCCACTCTAAAACTGCTAGAACTCATACAAGAATTCAGTAAAGTGGCGGAATATAAAATTAATGCACAGAAATAAGTTGCATTTCTATACACCAACAGCAAGACAAAAGAAAGAGAAATGAAGGAGTTGATCCCATTTACAATTGCACCCAAAACCATAAGATACCTAGAATAAACCTAACCAAAGAGGCAAAAAATCTATACTCAGAAAATGTAAAGCACTCACGAAAGACACTTAGGAAGACAGAATGAAATGGAAAAACGTTCCATGCTAATGGATTGAAAGAACAAATATTGTGAAAATGTCTATGCTACCCAAAGCAATGTACACATTTAATACAATCCCTATCAAAATACTATCAATATGGGGTGCCTGAGTGTCTCAGTGGGTTAAAGCATCTACCTTCGGCTCAGGTCATGATCCCAAGGTCCTGGGACGGAGCCCCATGTTGGGCTCTCTGCTCAACAGGGAGCCTGCTTCCCCGCCCCCCCGCCTCCCTCTCTGCCTACTTGTGATCTCTGTCAAAGAAATAAATAAAATCTTTTTTTAAAAAAACATCAATTTTTTTCAAAGAAATGAAACACATAATCCTAAAATTTATATGGAGCCAGAAAAGACCCCGAATAGCCAAAGGAATGTTGAAAAGAAAACCAAAGTTGGTGGCATCGTAATTCCAGACTTCAAGCTCTATTACAAAGCTGGAATCAGCAAGACAGTATGGTACTGGCACAAAATCAGACATATTGATCAAAGGAACAGAATAGAAAGCCCAAAAATAGACCCTCAACTCTATGATCAACTCATTTTTGACAAAGCAGAAAAGAATGTCCAATGGAAAAAAGACAGTCTCTTCAACAAATGGTGTTGGGAAAATTGGACAGCCATATGCACAAGAATGAAACTGAACCTTATCTTTATATCACACCCAAAAATATACTCAAAATGGATGAAAGACTTCAATGTGAGACAGGAATCCATCAAAATCCTTGAGGAGAACATAGGCAGCAACCTCTTCAACCTCACCTGCAACAGCCTCTTCCTAGAAACATCGAAAAAGGCAAGGGAAGCAAGGACAAAAATAAGCTACTGGAGGCGCCTGAGTGGCTCAGTGAGTTAAGCCTCTGCCTTCATCTCAGGTCATGATCTCCAGGTCCTGGGATGGAGCCCCACATCATGCTCTCTGCTCAGCAGGGAGCCTGCTTCCCTCCCTCTCTCTCTCTCTCTGCCTGTCTCTCTACCTACTTGTGAGCTCTCTCTCTCTGTCAAATAAATAAAATATTTTTTAAAAAATGAACTACTGGGACTCCATCAGGATCAAAGGCTTTTGCACAGCAAAGGAAACAGTCAACAAAACCAAAAGATAGCTGCCAGAATGGGAGAAGATATTTGCAAATGACAGATCAGATAAAGGGCTAGTATCCAAAATCTATAAGGAACTTATCAAACTCAACACCCAAAGAAGAAATAATCCAATCAAGAAATGGGCAGAAGACATGAACAGACATTTCTGCAATGAAGACATCCAGATGGCCACAGACACATGAAAAATTGCTCAGTATTACTCGGCATCAGGGAAATACAAATCAAAACCACCAATACTACCTCACACCAGTCAGGATGGCTAAAATTAACCAGTCGGGAAATGACGGCTGTTGGCAAGGATGAGGAAGCCCTCCTATACTGTTAGTGGGAATGGAAGCTGGTACAGCCATTCTGGAAAACAGCATAGAGGTTCCTCAAAAGGTTGAAAATAGAACTACCCTAAAACCCCACAATTGCAATATTGGGTATTTAACCTAAAGATACAAATGTAGTGATCCAAAGAGGCCTGTGCATCTGCATGTTTATAGCAACAGTGTCCATAATAGACAATCTATAGAAAGAACTTAGATATCCATCAACAGATGAATGATAAATAAGAAGTGTGTTATAGATAGATAGATAGATAGATAGATAGATAGATATAGAATACTATGCAGCCATCAAAAAATGAAATCTTGCCATTTGCAATGACGTGGATGGAACTAGACATTATTATGCTGAGCAAGTAAGTCAATCAGAGAAAGACAAATATATGATCTCTCTTCAATGAGGAATTTGAGAGGCAGAGCTGGGGGTTTTGGGAGTAGGGAAGGAAAAAATAAAATATGATGGGATTGGGAGGGAAATAAACCATAAGAAACTCTTAATCTCAGAAAAGAAACTGAGGGTTTCTAGGGGATGAGGGTTAGGGAGAGGGTGGTTGGGTTATGGACATTGGGGAGGGTATGTGATATGATGAGTACTATGAAATGTGTAAGCCTGATGATTCATAGACATGTACCCTGGGACAAATAATACATTATATGTTAATAAATATACTTAAAAATAAAGAGTAAATCTGTGAATAAAACTAGGATAAATCTAGCTGTAAATATATGTATTTCATATGAGAAGTGGTAGGGCAGAGTTCAGAAGATTTGAGTTTTATAAATTTAGTTACCTACTCAAATTATCCAGCCAAAAATTAACCTTCTGTATTTATTAGATAACATGATTCTGTTATTAAAAATATACTCTCACTTTATTCAAAATAAGACAGTTCTTTACAAGGAAAAAACCCACATTTAATATTAACTTTTAGAGCCTAGTTAAAGCATCAGTGGTAGTGATAACTTGAGTTAACATATGAAAGTCACTGGTTAAAAATATTAGAAGCTGGGGTGTCTGGGTAGCTCAGTCAGTTAAGTGTCTGCCTTTGGCACAGGTCCTGATCTCTAGTTCCTGGGGTCAAGGCCCATGGCGGGCTCCCTGCTTAGCAAGGAGTCTGCTTCTCCCTCTCCCTCTGCCCCTTACCACCACCCATCCCTTTTGATTTCTTTCTTGTGCTTGTGCTTTCTCTCTCAAATAAATAAATAAAATATATATGTAATATATGTGTTATTTTATACATATAAATAAATATATAAATATATATTAGAAGCTACTTATGAATATACTTTTAATGAAATGAAATATATGTAAATATATGCTTTACAACTTAAAGAACTAAAATAAGAGAACCACAAAATAAAACAAAATATAAACCAATAATCCATTCAAAGGATGATAATTTGCACATAGGTATAATGATAAAAATAATCACCTTCACTAGTGATTAAAACACAAAGCAAAACACCAAAGTGGTACCACTTAATGAAAGTAACAAAATTTCAAAATACTGATATAAGAGAGAAACTATGGTAAAATGGTAGTTAACCCTTTCAGAAAACAATGTGACAAGGGTCACAAAGAATTTTATATATTTTAGTTATGTTAATACCACACCTCACAATTTATTTTGAAAAAAATAATCCAAAAGAGAGAAAGAATAGGTATAGAAATGCAAAAAAAAATTGCACAAAAATGGAAGATATCCTCATGTCCAACAACATGTACATGATTAAATAAAGTATGCTATAGCAACACACTAGGACATTGTATAAGTAAAATAAGAAGACTGTGGTAACACAAAGGAATACATAAAATAGGCTAAAAAATTAAAAATATATATCTATGATTAGAATTACATAAAATTACTTATATGTAAGAGATCAGAAGGGAAAGTGAAAAATTAAATGCTAGTTTTTTAGATGTGAGAAGAGTGCTCCATATTTTTAATATCCATCACATTTATATAAAGCATTTTAAAGATAAAAGAATTTATATCAACTATTTTATGTCTGATATTGAAACATTGACACTTACTAGAGCAATATTAGGACAGTAACAGAACCAGTTTCAAGCCTTCCCTCAATTCTAAGTTCTTCAGGCTAGGGTAGTCCTGTAACCTAGCTTGGCTTCAGGCAAATATCTCATCTATAAAATAGTAAGAATGGTATTTAACAGTGAGTCTTACACTTTAATCCTGCAATTCTTTGTTCGAACTAAATCTTTTTTTTTTCTTTTTAAGATTTTATTTATTCATTTGAGACAGAGAGAGAGCATAAGCAGGAGGAGCTGCAGGCAGACAGAGAGGGAGAAGCAGGCTCCCCACTCAGCAGAGAGCCTGATGAAGGGCTCCATCCCAGGACACTGGGATCATGACCTGAGCCAAAGGCAGACATTTAACCAACTGAGCCACCCAGGATCATTAACTTCAGGAACATTAGTTTACTCTCATCCTTATAACCCTAACAGTTTAATTTAAATACTCTATTTCTTATTTAATTTCTTTCTAAGTTTTACTGATAAGATAAAGAAAGAATAAGCTTAGGCCTAGCAATCAGATGAATCAGGGACAAGGACTTCCAGCTCCATCTCTTACTGGCTATGTAACTCTGGGCCCACTGATTCATGACTTAATCTCTCCAGGTTTAAAGCCCAGGGCTTCTATTTATCATGTGTGTCACTCTGGCTAAATTACTTATCTCCCTAATTTTCCATTTCTTTGTGTTTAAATTAAGGAATGCTGATGATAATAATGATTAAGATAGATACCACATAAATATACCCAAATAAAGCCCTTATCATAGTTTCTAACATACAGAAAGCACTAATAAATACCAACCATCATTATTAAGTTGCCTAGTTTCTCTGGACTTCAGCATGTCATCTATAAGAGAAATAATACGCTTACTATATTATCTGTTTTCAAGGGTACAGTAAATAAGAATAATAAAAGCACTTACCACAGTATCTCTACATTGTAGCTACCCAGAACCCATTAAGTGTCCTTCCCATTTAAAGCCTGTCTGTATAGAAGCCTTCCCAATGAGATAAATTCCATTGACATGAACATTTAATGGCCTGTAATGATTTGTGACTTTATTTACTACCTTTGAAATATTGAGTATAATCTCTTTATAGTAGAAATGCATTGTATTTTGTATCTAACATCTATTGTCTCTCTGGTCATCCCCCAAAATTCTATAATTCCAATTTTTCTATGGGGGAATCACACACACCGTTACTCTGAATCTATATACTTCTTATAGAAGTGAATCTACTACCAGTTCTAGGGATAAGGCACATAGCTGATGAGGTCTGGCCAGTACAACTAGCTCATTTTACTGCTAAGGTTTGACTCAGATATATCACATGACCTTATTTGACTCAACAAGACCTAGGCTGCACATTTTGCTATGTTTTTTGTTTTTGTGTTTTTCGGGTGAATCCAAACCTAGAAGGATACAGGCCTGAGCTCCTCATTATTATATGGGGACTTAAGAATAAATCATCATAAGTAAATTTCAGATTCCACAACAATAATTTCATTTAAATATTTTTTAAAAGTCAAAAAAGAAATGACTTTCCAGAAAGGTCCAGATTTGAAATAGAGATCCACTAATAGTAAGTCATTTTCATCTTTCTATAGTACAACCTAGACATCTTATTTTTTTAATCTCTCCCTGAAAGTACTCTGAAGATCAACATTTTTTCCTTTCTGGTTTATCCATTGCTTTGATAGATTTGGAGATGATTTTAATTTTATCCTATAATCTTCAATCAAAACACATGGTTTGATTAACTGTTATCTTAACCAAATGAAAAAATACGATCACATTTTTAAATGGACAATGTCAGGGAAAAATTATTTCTTTTTTAGGAACAATATTTTTGCCTGAAAAAATACAATGTTCCAGCCTACATCAGGACCACAATGGGTGACTTATTCTCCTACTCTTTGACAAATCTCTCATAAAACTATCTAGAAATCTGTTAGAGATCTTACTTATACACAAATGCCAGAGTAGGAGAGAGGGAAATAAAACAAGCTATTCTTTTTTTCTCTTTTTTTGGCCTAGATTCTAAATAATTCCTTAAAATTCTTAAAAAGTATTATAGCTTATGACTTAGTTCTTTAGAAAGAGTTCAGAACAATTTTTTAAAACAATTTCTCAAAAATTTTTTTCAGTATCCCCATAAGGAACAATTTTTACTAAATTACACAAAAGCAAAATTAGTAATCAACTTCTAATATACTTGGTATATTAGAATTATATTCTATCAAACCTCAAGATCCAAGCCCTATATTATCTCCTCTTTAAGTACAAGGATGACAGTATATTCCAACATTAATTTGCATATCAGGAAATCATTCAAAGTTCTAATATGGCTAACAAAATAAGACATTATAAAAATGGCAGTATTTCTACATCAAAAAGATCATTTACCATGATCAAGTAGGGTTTATTCTGGAAATGCATAGATGGTCCAATAGTCACAAATCAGTCAACATGATACACCATGTGACTAAAACAAACGATAAAAATCAAATGATCATCTCAATAGATGCAGAACAGCATCAGAAAAATTCAATTTCCATTCATCATAAAAACGTTCAACAAAGTCAAGGTAGAGGAACTACACAAAAACATAATAAAAGCCATTATGTGGGGGAAAAAAAGCTAATATCATAAATCAATAGTGAAAAACTAAGAGCTTTCCCTCCAAGATCAAGAACAAGAAAAGGATGTCTACTCTCATCACTTTCATTCAACATAGCATGGGAAGTCCTAGCCACAGAAATCAGTTAAGAAAAAAAAGGAGGGGAGGGAAGCAGGCATTCATATTGGGAAAGAAGTTAAACTGTCACTAGTTGCAAATGACAGGTTACTATATGTAGAAAACCTTAAAGACTCCACCAAAAAACTACTGGAAGTAGTAAATGAATTCAGTCAAGTTTCAGGATACAAAATTAATGGCTAGAAATCAACTGTGTTACTGTGTTACTATACAGTAATAACAAAGTAGCAGAAAGAGAAATTAAGAAAACAATTCCATTTATAATTACACCAATAAAGAATACAATACCTAGAAGCAACTTAAAGAGGTAAAAGACCTGTACTCTTAAAACTGTAAAATATTGATGAAAGAAATTGAAGACAAAGCGAACAAATGGAAAGATGTTCCACATTCATGCATTGGACAAATATCATTAAAGTGCCCATATTACTCAAAACAATCTACAGATTCAATACAGCCCCTGTCAAGATACCAACAGCATTTTTCACAGAACTAGAACAAATAATACTAAAATTTGTAGGGAGCCACAAAAGACCCTGAATAGCTGAAGCAATCTTAAAAAAAAAAAAAAAAAAAGAACAAAGCTGGAGGTATCACAATTTCAGATTTCAAGATATACTACATACCTGTAGTTATCACAACAATATAGTACTGCCACAGTAACAGACACATAGATCAACAGAACAGAATAAGAGCCCAGAAAAAAACCCCACACTTATATAGTCAGTTAATCTATGACAAAGTAGGCAAGAATATAAAATGAGAAAAAGGCTGTCTCTTCAATAAAGGGAAAAGTAGACAGTAATATCCAAAAGAACGAAACTAGAACATTTTATTACACTATACACAAAAATAAACTAAAAATGAATTAAAGACTTAAAAGTGAGACCTGATACCATAAAACTCCTAGAATAGAACATGAGCAGTGATTTCTATGACATCAGCCATTACAACATTTTTTAGGTATATCTACGAAGGCAAGAAAAATAAAAGTAAAAATAAAGTCTTGAGATTACATCAAAATAAAAACCTTTTATACAGAGTTAAAAAATAAACAAAACAAAAAGGCAATCTCATAAATGGAAAATATTTGCAAATTATAAATATGATAAGGAGTTAGTATCCAAAATACACAAAGAACTTATACAACTCAACATGGAACACACACACACACAATCTGATTTTTAAAATGGAATAGATTTTTTTCAAAAGAGGACATACAGATGGCCAACAGACACATGAAAAGGCATTCAACATAACTAATCATCAGGGAAATGCAAGTTGAAACCACCATGAGATCCACGTCACCCCTGTGAGAATGGATATAACTGAAAACACAGGAAACAATGAGTGTTGGCAAGGGTGTGGAGAGAAAAGAACTCTCCACTTTTGGCGGGAATGTTAACTGATGCAGTCAATGTGGAAAACAGTATGAAGTTTCCTCAAAAAATGTAAAACAGAGGCAGCAACCTCTTCAACCTCAGCCGCAGCAACATCTTCCTAGGGACAACACAAAAGGCAAGGGAAGCAAGGGCAAAAATGAACTATTGGGATTTCATCAAGATCAAAAGCTTTTGCACAGCAAAGGAAACAGTTAACAAAATCAAAAGACAGCTGACAGAATGGGAGAAGATATTTGCAAACGACATATCAGATAAAGGACTAGTGTCCAGAATCTATAAAGAACTTAGCAAACTCAACACCCAAAGAACAAATAATCCAATCAAGAAATGGGCAGAGGACATGAACAGACATTTCTGCAAAGAAGACATCCAGATGGCCAACAGACACATGAAAAAGTGCTCCATATCACTCGGCATCAGGGAAATACAAATCAAAACCACAATGAGATATCACCTCACACCAGTCAGAATGGCTAAAATCAATAAGTCAGGAAATGACAGATACTGGCGAGGATGTAGAGAAAGAGGAACCCTCCTACACTGTTGGTGGGAATGCAAGCTGGTGCAGCCACTCTGGAAAACAGCATGGAGGTTCCTCAAAATGTTGAAAATAGAACTGCCCTATGACCCAGCAATTGCACTACTGGGTATTTACCCTAAAGATACAAACGTAGTGATCCAGAGGGGCACATGCACCCGAATGTTTATAGCAGCAATGTCCACAATAGCCAAACTATGGAAAGAACCTAGATGTCCATCAACAGATGAATGGATCAAGAAGATGTGGTATATATACACAATGGAATACTATGCAGCCATCAAAAGAAATGAAATCTTGCCATTTGCGACGACGTGGATGGAACTAGAGCGTATCATATGACCTCCCTGATATGAGGAAGTGGTGATGCAACATGGGGGCTTAAGTGGGTAGAAGAAGAATCAATGAAACAAGATGGGATTGGGAGGGAGACAAACCATAAGTGACTCTTAATCTCACAAAACAAACTGAGGGTTGCTGGGGGGAGGGGGGTGGGGAGAAGGGGGTGGGATTATGGACATTGGGGAGGGTATGTGCTTTGGTGAGTGCTGTGAAGTGTGTAAACCTGGTGATTCACAGACCTGTACCCCTGGGGATAAAAATATATGTTTATAAAAAATAAAAAATTTAAAAAATAAAAAATAAAATAAAAAAAATAAAATGTAGTAACACCAATAAAAAAACAAAAATAAAAAAAAAACAAAAAAAATGTAAAACAGATATATTGTATGATCCAACAATTCTACTATGGATTTTTACCAAAAGAAAACACAAACAGTAACTTGAAAAAATATACACACCCCTGTATTTAGTGCAGTATCTTTTACAATAGCCAAGATATGTAAGCAACCCTAGACAGATGAATGGATAAAGATGTGGCATATAGACACAATACATTATTACACAGCCATTAAAAAGAATTAAATCTTGACATTTGCAATAACATGGATGGACCTAGAAGATATTATGCTAAGTGAATAGTCCAAAAAAGACAAATACCATATGATCTCACTTATATGTGATATCTACAAAACAAAACAAATGAATAAACAAACAAAAAACCAAAATCAGAACTATAAATACAGAAAACAAAATGATGGTTGCCAGAGGAGGAGGGGAGAATATTGTCCAACATGGGTGAAGGGGAGTGGGAGATACAGGCCTCCAGTTACAGAATGAATAAGTCATGGGAATAAGAGGTTCAACATAGGGAATAAAGTCAATGATATTGTAATAGTGTTATACAGTGCCAGACAGTAGCTACACTTATAGTGAGCATAGCATAATGTATAGATTGTTAAATCACTCTGCTGTATACCAGAAACAATGTAACTTATATGTCAACATATTCAAATAAAAAAAATGAAAATAAATAAATATATAAGAACAGCAGCCTCTCAAATAGAAGTTTTAAAAAAGACTTCAGAATAAAATATCTTCCTTTGCTTATAGATTAACATAACTAAAATAAAAGCCTTGAAATATCACATATATTGGTATGTCAATAGAGCAATGTTCTTAGGCTCCATACCCTAAGAAATCTAAAGTTCTCTTGATACCTAAGGAACTAGGACCCTTTTGTTAGGGCTCATTGCAAAATGGTTATTCATTCTTCCATCCATTCAACACTTATTCCTCTCTGGGTGCCTGACCCTGGCAATAT
The DNA here is from genome assembly GCF_964662115.1 of Mustela nivalis. Classification (NCBI taxonomy): domain Eukaryota; kingdom Metazoa; phylum Chordata; class Mammalia; order Carnivora; family Mustelidae; genus Mustela; species Mustela nivalis. The sequence goes on from NC_139024.1 coordinate 33,286,078, forward strand.
AGAGCAAAAAATACTGTCCATTAGTAGTTCACAGTATGATAAGAGAATAAAGCATATAAACAAATAACTGTAGTTTAGTATAGTAAATATTACAACAGAACTATATACAAAAGGATAGATTTGGAACTCAGTGGAGGGGATAGTTTTCTTTATCTGTAGAGTTAAGAAAGAGTTCACAAAGGAAAAAAAACCAAAAACAAAACAAAAAAACAACTTTGGTCTTTGATCTGGAACTAGAACCATAAGAAGCCCTTCACATTGAATTTACTCTCAAAAAGGAGATTCCTGTGGTGCTTAAAAATTCTTTTTTCAAAGACAGATGTTTATAATAGAATACTATCTGTTTTTTTTTTTAAGTTCCTAAAAGTGTCAAGACACATTTAAAGCAAAATTTTGAAAGGTAAAAAGAGGACTTTACATCAACTTAATTATATGACAGATGACATAATTACTATAGTTACCTCACATCAACAAAAATTGAAATCATTTTAGCTTGTGTTTGAATGGGGAAAGATCAAAATATGAATTTTCTTCCATCGAGCAATGAGAATTTGTCTCTATGACAAAAAATAAAAACCACTTGCTGTGAAGAGCAAAGATCCAAGATATTCTCAGGATTTAGGATCTGCCTAATGTTGTAGTATGGAGAAGGATATTAGAGATGTCCTACGCTTTGATCCTTCAACTTCAGGGAGTCTATAAAGTTCCATGCTATAGTTGCAAAATGTCAGGTGCCCTTTAGTTGTTCCCTTATGAGTCCTGCCTCTGAGATGAGAATCATAATAAAGAACCCATCCACAGAAAGATAAACCTCAAGTCTTCAAAGACACAGAGCCTGGAAGGCATCTGTGAGCCTGTTGGGCCCATTCCATGTGAGCTGATTCTACTATAGTCTTAATAGTCCAGAAGTACATTCCCTCTCGAACGTAAGATTTTTGAAATATCTCTCTGCCTTTCAATTAATCCATTGCTAAAGCTCTTTTTTATAGAATGTCGGCTGCTGAAACAGTGATAATGATAGTTTTTAATTAACCCAGAAATTTCAGAGGAAGAAGCAGAATGTGCCTCAGCTTCAGGACATAAGTTAACTTTATAGACAGTGAAGTTAAAACTTTGCAGTAGCCAAAAGCATCTCCTGGCTGCATTCAGATTCAGGACACTAACATTTGTAAGACATTTGACAAACCATTTTTTTTTCTTAAGTTTCTCCAGGGAATAGAATACAGTTCTCCAATGTCCTGTGAGTAGCCATTTACATGGAAAAACTAAAGCATATTTAACATAATCTCCTGCTTCTAATTTTTCTTGTTAATATCTTCATTTTAATAATCAAGCTAAATTAAATCTATGTATCTAAATGTTAAGAAAAAAAGATAACTCAATCTCCATGGTTGAATATTTCTGCCTCTTCTGTGTCCACAAAAGAGGGAAAATATTCTCAATTCGAGTCTAGGAAATTCCATCAAATATTGCCTACAATTAATTTTTATAATAGCCAGTTATATTTTGTAAATTTTCCAGAAATTTTACAGATCATATATTGCACAAACAGCCTTTTGGCCAGTCCCAGAACATATGAGAAGGGATTCCAGAAACCTTGATAACTTCCACTTAATCAAAATCCACAGAACAAAATGTTTTTGGCCCAGCCTGAGTTTTATTGGTATGCTGATGGTGGTGGGTAAGGAGTTTATTCAAGGCCAAATACACTGTGCACTGTATATTATGTACTCCATGGTTCTGAGAAAAACGATGTACCTTGGCCTAGGTATGAAGATATCCAGCACCTATTCCGGCAAAGTAGTATCTTAGAATATTTTAAACTCTTATAATTAAAGTCAGGCCATGAGGGAGCATTTAAGCTTCCAGAACTTCAAAACCGACCCTTATTAACCCAGACCTATCATCTCCAGTTGTGTGAAATATTTTAGGAAAACCCAGAAACACATCGATCTGTCACTGGAGATTATTGCTGATATTCCTTCTGGGTTACTCTTCTCTATAGAATTTACACCAGAGTTTTCCACCTGGTGAACTGGCATGTTGTTGTGCTTCCTGTGATTTAGAGGTGTACGTGGATAAGCTGGTTCACCCAGGCCTAGGGGCTAGAGTTCTCTCATGGAATGGCTTTGACCTCAGTAAGCATTTTCTAGGACTCCTTAGGAAATGGGTCAGACAGTACGATCCGGATCACCCTCTGGTTCCACAGATGGTGAGGACAAGACATGCTACATTTACTCTTCCTCTATAGCATCATAAGCTTCCCCAGAGAAGTGGTATATGACCTGGACATCTGTGTTAGCTTCCTGGGGAATCTTTTGAAAAGATTCATTTGAAAAGTTGATATACATTTAATTTTTACCTTTCCTAATATTTTGTATGTATTTCTCTTATAATTATGTAATATAAAGAAAACTTTTTTTTTTTTAAATCAAGCCCATAAGTACTTATCCTTCCAAAATACCTCCATTTTACCCTGGCATAACAAATAAATATATCATCTTCTGAGCATTCTATAATGTGAAGATGGTTGGGAAGCACTTCTTTAGATAGGTTAACCTTGTCTGGTTTATCTAATTTGGTTCATGTCTAGCCTAGCCATCAGTTTGAAGTTATACTTAACATTTGTCAAGGTATTAGTCAAGTTAGTGTGTAACTCAAATATTCCAAAGTCACATCGGCAATGGGTTACAAAGTAGATTAACATCACCACACAACACAAGTTATCACAGATTTAAAATGTCTTTCATTTCACTTATTAATGACTCAAGAGTCTTCAAAAGGATCATTCTCCACTACCTTGGTCACAAAATAGGAAAATTCAATTCACAACCTCATCACCATTGGTAATTGAAAACAACCATTCACAAACACCCACGCCCCACCTGTTCCACTCCAGGGAACCCACCTCCAGGCCACACTCTGGCATCCAGATACATCTCTGCCACCAGGATCCCAAATCACTCTATCCAGTATACCCCATTCCTTGGCACATGACTGGGCAGAAATCTTGCTTAATGCTCAGGCAACTAAACAACTAAATATACTACTGATGCTAGCCCACTACTCTGCTTAAGACCTGATCATTACTCTATAAAAAATGAGAAATGAAATGGTTCTCCCTTCCTTATATTGGGCTCTTTTAGAGGTGATGATTCTTAGCCCTGTTGCTGCTCCTTTAGTTTTACATCATCATAGACTTTCTTCTTTAGGGAGAGGAATAGCAGGGCTGGAACAGAATCAAGGATCACCAATAAATCCATCCCCAGAACTACTCCTCCCTGCCATTGTTCTGTGGCAATGCAGTTCCTTCTTCCAAACTTTCTTCTTGTAGCTTGTATTCTAGGGTACAACCAGCTTTCCCCATATTCCTTCATCTTAACTCAGGATTATCAGCCTTGCTTACCTGAATCCCAGAGTTATACTTCTAGGAATATCCTCAGAGACCAAGGAAACCAATCCATATAAATGCTTCATTGTCAAATAAGACTCCACTGGAACAGGAAAACCAAGTGTTATCGTGAAGCAAATGTGTAATCAACAATCCTTAGAGACTATGCGTATATAAATATACTCTGTATATATAGTAGATACATGTGAAAGATGAATACTGCCTCATTCCATACATGGACAGGAACAAACCAGATGAAATGCCAAATGCTCTGATATGCCCACATAATACTTTAGGAGATTAATTTTAAGATGTTAACATACTTCATCATTGGCCAAGCTTGATTAATAAATGTAGTGGTACCAAATACATCTGTAAAACCTATGAAAAAGCAAAAAGATTTTGGCATACCTCATTATACCAAGTTTTTCTGTTTCAGAACAAAGGTCACTTATATGGCACAGTCCCATTTCCAAAGCCATATTGCTATTCCATGATTATACTACAAAAGTCTCTCCAATTATTTGAAGAAACTGACTATACCTGAATGAAAATATCAATGGGGACACTTAGACAGAGTTTTCCAACCCACATGATTTGAGCATTACCAGAAATAAAATATTCAATTGATTTAGGAGTATAATCCATAGTGGTTATGGACTGTCAGATACAAAAATGCATGACAAATTTTATACATATACTAAAAATATGTAAAAACCAAAACCTCTAAAAAAATTATGCTAATAGTACACTTATATATATAAGTAGGTCTGGTTAGAGACCAAAATCCTCAGTGTGGCTAGCCAGTTCTTTCTTTATCTGGCCTGGGTCTTCTTTCCATCCTTCAGCTCTTGTCAGCTGTGTAGGCACCCTGCTGTGTTTCTCTGAAGTCCCTGAACATACCACTCTCAGATACTTTCCCTCCTTCCAAAAAATCATGTCCTTTTCATTCACTTCATAAACTTCAACTCATCTCTCAGGAAGCATCACAAGGATTGCCTCCATTTAAAGTTTCTCCATCATCTTGCCCCACTAGAATTATATTTTATTATAACCATTTGCTCAAATTTCCTTCTTTACTTTTTGGTGACTGCTTTGGCATCAGGAACTAGGCCCCTTTTAGGATAGAGGCTGTCTGTCCTCTGGAATACTGATCAGATATGTGCCCTGTTTGGTTACAGGAGAGAAGAGGAAATCCAAAGGATGTTTTGAGCACCAGATAACAAGCTTGGCACAGTACTTAGTTCTAGATACTATACACACATGTTTGATCTCTATAACATCACTTGGGATATTATCATTACTCAATATAAAACATATTCCAGATAACTAGAGAGTTAAATGTAAAAAGCCAAACTATTAAAATTTTAGAAGATAATACATATGAATATTTATGTAAACTAAGGAAAAGACCTTTCTATGCTTAAAGGCAATAGAGTAAATCAGAAAGAAAATGACCAATTTGGCTGCATAAAAATTTAAATTCATGCACAAATAAATGTGTTAAAAATGATTAAAGAAAGAATGTTCAACCTGAAAAAGATTGTTAGTCACTCACTGGCTTCATAGAAATACAAATCTATCAGCAGCAGCTTGATCAAATTTTGAAACAAAAATATATGTAGGTCAGCTTTTTTCATTATAAATGTTCCAAGGTGATACCCTTGGAAAACTGTTACTAAGATACACATGAATTAATTTTCCTGTAATAGTCATTCACCTATTCTCAACACAGTCTCTGAAAAATTTAAAATTTACCAGGAGAAATAATAAGTATGTGTCAATTAATTTCCATCCAGCAATCTAGAATGAGATTGAGCCCATGGCCAAAATGTAGCTGATAACTTACGATGCCTTAACAGAGTGCTCTATACAACCCACAAAACAGTCTAATTCATGAATATTTATATAAGTGAGTATCTATTATTATAACCCTGCTATAGAACTGTTCTTAGAGTCTGTAATGTCATATTGCCTTAAGTAAAACACCTTGTAATGAGATAATTCAGTATCTAAAGCCTGTAATATAACATTCAGTACAGATAAGACTTAGAATTTTGTTCTACCTAATATCATGTTCAATAATATCTTAATGACATTCCTATCTATTTTCATAAATGCTCACAAAAAGATTCCAAAGATTAAAGACAGAATCCATGTTTTTCTGTTAATATCATCTAATCGCTTAATAGGAACTAAACTTTAAAGACCTTTATCTTGAATGTAGTCACAACAGTTTCAAGTTTTTAATGTTCATAAACATTCCATCGGGAATTGTGGGAGGCCGCAATAAGGCTTGAGACGAGGACCAAACCAGGCCCTGACTTGTGCCTCCTGTAAGGGGGTGGAGACAAATCATGAGAGACTGTGGACTCTGAGAAACAAACTGAGGGTTTTGGAGGGGATGGGGGTAGGGAGTTGGATGAGCCTGGTGATGGGTATTATGGAGGGCAGTATTGCATGGAGCACTGGGTGTGACACATGAACAGTGAATACTGAAACACTGAAAAGAAATAAAATAAAATAAAATTGAAAAAATTTTTTTAAAAAGAAGAGGAGCATAATCAGTGTTAAAATTTCACTTTCTGAATTGGTATCTCCACCTTGAAATAAATTAAAATGATCAATATTTACCACTGATACATTAAATATTCAAGTAGTTGAACTTCTCTAATATTCTATGTAATGGTTAAACTTCTTTACTCATTACTGTTCACCTTATGCATTTTTTTTCACAAACCCAACATATTAAATCATGCATATCCACAAATACTACTTAATACTCTGGAGCTTGATGATATATATTCTTGATATTTTGTAATGATATAATTTTATTTTATAAGGATATGAATTCATCTTACCTATTTTGTAATACAAAGCTGAACATCATTATGTGTACATATGTAATGACCTGCTCATATCATGAGATTAAGAATGCTACCAACTCAAATTAATGGTGTGCCCATCATTCTATTCTGAATTACTGACATTTTATGCAATAATAATAAAATAACCTTATTTTCTCTTTATTAAACTCAAATGTTTGGTGTCAGAAAATACATAGTTTTAATTTCTCAGATACTAAGCTTTTATTCAAAGAAACTGACTGCCAAGGGAGGCTCAGTTGGTTAAGTGTCTACTATCAGCTCAGGTCATGATCCCAGGGTCCTGGAATTGAGCCCCACATGAGCTCCCTGCTCAGCAGAGAGTCTGCTTCCCTCTCTCCCTCTGCCCCCCACCTATCCTCGACTTGTTCTCTCTAATAAATAAAATCTTAAAACTGACTGTGAAAGACGAGCAGTATCAAATAAATATTTCAAAATTTTTAATTGAACAGATTAAAAACTATTGTTATCGTTTCCATTAAAACAATTAAATTCATAACTTTACTCTAGCCTGAACTCTGTTTCTGTTCTGCTTTCAGTTCTATTATATAACTGAGTTCTCCTAAAAGATGGAAGAGGAAGAAGATAAAAAATCAGACATTGGATTGAAGATACAATAAGTAGTAGTAGAATAATCAGAAACCAGAGAGTCCTTCCTCATGCTGTCTCTGTCACAAGCCAGCTAGGCGCTGTTGAGCAAGTCAGGTTTTCTTTTCTTGCATTTTGTTATTATGAAAGTGAGAGGTTTGAGCATATTTAGAACCCCTCCATCTATACAGTTACTTATCTATTAATTGAGGAATATCCCATTGCTTCATTTTTTCATCCCTTCAGTCCAGGTACATGCTGCTTCCAAACTACAGAACGTATCCATCCCTACTGAAAACCTGATTTCGCCTTGGAGAGTTCCACATAAGAACTGTGCTAGTGAAAGAGAGTGGACCACAAAAGAGGAGATAACAGGCACAGCTTCAATTGTTTCATAAGAAAGTGAATGCATGGGGGAAAATCAAACTAAGAAGTCTTCTTTCATGGTGATCTGTCATAATAATGGACACTTTCGCCCAGAAAATATAAATTAAATCAGTTACATACACAAAGGACAGAAGGTTGCTAAATTCAACTCAAGATCAATATTAAACTGAAGACACATCTGTATGATGTTCACCAGAGCATTTTTTAATCAATAGTGAAAACTAGAAAAACACTATTCAACACATAATGGCCTACTTCTTTATATGTGCTGATATAGAAAAAAAAAATCTAACTTAAGATCAGAAACATGTCCAGAAAGATCTGAATCAGAATATTAATGGCAGTTGCTTCTATGAAGTGAGATTTAGTGTATTTTTTATTTATTCTTCATACCTTTCTATAGCATTAGAATTTTCTCCAACAGTCTGTCTTAGGATACATTATTTTAATTATAAAGCTACTCATTTTGGAAAAAGATAATTTCGATGAAGTCTCAATATGTCAACTGATTTTCATGGGAAGTTGATTAAACTGCCCCTGTTGTGTTTTGTATATAGCATATACTAAAATATTACAGACTTCCTTCAGTGAAAAACAGCAACCGGAAAAAGAAAAAAAGGGCTGGGAGAATTGACTTCTGGTCTGATTAAGTGATAATAGTGAAATCATGTTTTGGGTTTTTTTTTTTTAAATTAATATATTCAAGTTTATTAGGCACCAATGATAATTTTTGTGATAATTTCTATATAACAGCTATTTATAAAAATAAATACAGTAGAAAATGATGAATATTCATACGATTAGTGATTTCTCTGAATTTTTTCTGCTTGTAGATAATCTACATATTTTAATATTTAGTATATTCTGTGCATTTGAAAGATACCCCCAATTCTCAAATAATTTTATGATGTAAAAAAGATTATAATTACCACAAGGCTTAGCAGAAAGAGATCATCAGGCTTTAGCCCCAAACAGGCCATAACTTAAATTAGGACTCTGTTAGATACGGACAATATAATCTTGTTAAATTAGTTAGTCTTGGACTCCAGTTTTATCTATAAAATGTACGTAGTATTTTGTCTTGAAGTGTCATTGTGAGGATTTGGAGTTTTATGTAAGTTAGGCACTTGACCCTGTCCCCAGACAGCAATGTTCAGGCATTCTATAGGTGTTGTTGTACTAACTCTCATCTATATAATCATGACAGTCAGCACTTGGTGGAATTTGCCTGGAAGGGCCCTGTTCTAAGTATTTTGCCTAGACTAACCCATTCAGTCCTTTCAACAACTCTATATGATAACATTATGAATTACTATTTTACAGATGAGGAAACTGAGGCACATACCATGAAAGTAACTGGCAGAAGGGTTCACAGTCTGACTCAGAGTCTGTGCTCTTCACACTAAGCTTTGCTGCCACAAACCCTATTTAGTATGTCTTTTTATAGTTATATATGCACTGTAAGGATGCTTTATATGATTTACTGATACTGGTACATCTTCTGAATAGGCTGTAATTTGAGGATTTAGAATTCATTTTTGTATTATAATAATTAATTCTACAGTTTTTTGATGTATATGAAAACACTCTGCAGACATATAATCTGATAGGTGGCCATTTTTGTGTAAGTGGTCTGATGATTAGTCAACCTATGAGTACATAAAATATTGCTAAATAATCACCCAAGTTTAACCATATTTATAAAATGAATACTTGTACAATGCATAACCCATTCCTGCATAAAAATAAATTGCCATATACTTTGTCAAAGATATTCATGGAAGAGAATGCTAAGAACAAGGATAAGAACATGACCATCAGTCTTCCTCACATTAAAAGGATTAAATCAGATCACAGTATATTATACTTTCAAATAAATAAGGATTCATGTTGTAGTTTTTACAAATTGCAATAAAACTGGAATACAAGAGTTCTCCAAAATCACATGAATAGGCATACAACATGTTTTTTTAAAAAATAGTAACCACAAAATCTTTGTCTAGTTTCATATAATATGTTAAGCACTTCTTTCAGAAAAGGAAAAGTGACATATTTGCAGATAATGGGAAGGAGAAAGCCCAAGGTTGGTGCTCCCCATCAGCAGCACTGCTGATGGGAAAGAAAATGACCAACATCTTTAATCTAGAATTGAGTAAGATCTTCCTCTGTATGTATCACTTAAATGAGAAAATGCTCATATCTTTTCATTCTTTTAAAAATAGAACCACAAGTCTCCTAGAGTCCCCTGCCTCTTACATACCTCTTCCAAAAAAAAAAAAAAAGTCTAGAAGAATATTGGACTATTATGAGTGATTTATCCTGTTCTTAGTAAAAATGGGAAATAAATTAGGCTGGGGTTTCCTAATAACAAACAACTTTTACATATCAGAAAATAGCCTACTCACCTGTAGTCATGTTGTCTTTTAAATTAAATAAAGGGTTGCCTCAGGGTTCAGATGCTTCAATGTCATGCATAATACCTGAATGTCATCTCTAGTGCTCCCTAAAGGGTTTGGAAGGGAGGGGGGTGGGAGGATGGGTGAGCCTGGTGGTGGATATTAAGGAGGGCACCTATTGCATGGAGCACCGGGTGTGGTGCATAAACAAAGGATCTTAGAACACTGAAAAAATAAAATTAAAATAAAAAAATAAAATAAAATAAAATTCAGTTTGGCTGATATTTTAAAAAAGCAGAAAAAAGCTATTATTTCTTTTAATTTATTTCATAATTATATTCCCTAAATTAAGTAACAACAAAAACAATACCAAATATAGTTAGGAGATTAGGTTCTTTTTTAACTTGTTTTTTATCATAACACATTTTAAAAATGCTTTCTAACCTTTTTTTTTTTTAACTTTATGTCCATGATCTGTGATTCCTCCAGTATTTTTTCCTCATCTCCAAATGCATTGCCCAGCCATTTCTTTTTTTTTTTTTTTTTTAAGATTTTATTTATTTATTTGATGGAGAGAGAGATCACAAGTAGGGAGAGAGGCAGGCAGGGAAAGAAGGGGAAACAGGCTCCCCGCTGAGCAGAGAGCGCGACCCGGAGCTCAATCCCAGAACCCCGACATCATGACCTGAGCCAAAAGCAGAGGCTTCACCCACTGAGCCACCCAGGCACCCCTGCCCGCCATTTCTATCTTGCTTTTTTGGACAAGGGAAGATTGCAATGCATACTGAACTCAAGAGGGAAGTCCAACTCAAATGAGAACTTTACTCCAATCTAATCTAACAACTCTGGTGAGACACTCCCTAAATACATGTTATGCCTATTTCTGCTGAATCAGAAATTCGTCTCTAATGCAGATATTGCCAAAAATGAGCTAAGGTTCTAGAATGTGTTGTGATTTTTACCAAAAAGAAAAATCAAAGGAGAATTGAGAGAAGTGAGGTGAAATAAGAGCTGATGCTCAGAAACTCAGAGGCAAAGATCACCTGATGCTTGGAAAAGCCCAGAAATAAGGGAAATGTGCAACTGGGACAACTGAAGGTAAAGCTGTACCTTGATGTGATGATGGTGTGCGGAAAGAAGCAGGAAAGCCTTCTCTAGAAGTCACTTATGCCTGACATTTAGGTTTAGTCAAGAGGGATACTTGGAGTTAAAAAAAAAAAAAAAAAAAAAAAGCTTATCTATTCAAAATTGAGACAGAGTCAGAAATTAGAGAAACAGCCACCCTAGCCAGTCAATATATTAATAAAAATATATACTTACAGACAAAAACTCTTGTTCTTTACTTAGGAAAAAGCTATCATTTCCACTTTCAGGTCTTTTCCACTTTTGCTTTGTATAACCTTTGTGTGTGTGTGTGTATGTGTTATGTAGTCACCATACAGTACTTCATCCGATTTTGATGTAGTGTTCCATGATTCATTGTTCGTGTATAACACCCAGTGCTCCTTACAACACGTGCGCTCCTTAATACCCATCACCTCACCGCGTTAACCCATCACCCCACCACTTCCTGTCTGAAACACTCAAGTTTGTTTGTATAATCTTAACAAGTGTGTTTATTTATGCCACGTTAGCACTTGCAAATTAGAAATAAGAGAAAGTAGTTTTCACTGAAAGAAAAATCTAACAAATAACATGAGAAAACTAAAAAATACTAGGCAGGCTCAAGAGTTGTCAACAGAGCAATATGGGATCAATTAGCATGAGCAAAAATAAAACTCAGTAGGCCCTGAGGACAATAAAACAGTACAGTATATAACAATTACCTAAGGCTTGTCTAAATAAGGCAAGGATGTGTAAAAGGTGATTCTGAACTATCTTTAATTCTGAGGAAGGAAAAAATTACATTACTCAAAAAGTGCTATTAAAATGGCTCATTCACCAGGAATTCTGGATGGCTAAGCTATTGATACATCATAATTATAAAGAATTGATCTATTTATTAATACAGAACTTTGAGTTCCTATTAAATCTTGGGGAGTTAACACAGTTGTCTTTTCAACTTTGGATACTAAATAACAGTAATAATGAAAACACACATAAACTTACAGGAGGTTTTGTTTTGTTTTGTTTTGTTTTGTTTATAGTCTGAAACACTCTAGTAATGAGCTGTATACTTTAAGAAGCCGATTTAATTCTTTGAGCTTAATAGAAGTTAATTTAGGACACTAAAATAAGTAGCAGATTGCTCTAGTGGAAGGGAAATTTATTTGAGCAAGCAAAACTTATTTTATGACTTTGTTTGAGGACAAAGAACATTAGTTTATGGGCATAAAAATTTAAGGATGATCCATTTATTCAATGATGAAACACATGTGAAAACATGAAGCTTCTTTGTATCAAGACATCCCAATAAAATGTCAGACTTAAATACAAATTTCTATTAATTCTTTAGAGAAAGTGTTGCATAAATATATAAAATTATATTACTTAAAATGTATTTACATTCAGTTTTGTCTATTAAACTTTCATTCAACATTCTGGAGGGGGGAATTCAAAAGCACAGAAATATTGATCTCTTTTCAATTTATTTACAATTTAATCACAAGCCTGGCTGAAGTATATTGGCACTGATGGCTTTGTTTTCAGCAGAACAATGTTACCTCTACAAGAAAAGCAATTTAAGTCAGAGTAAGATTTTGTTATACTCTCATACATTCTTAGTAGAAATATAAATTAAATGATACAGACTTTCAGAAGACCAATTATTAGACAGCTTTTGAAATGTATTTACATACTTTAACCCAGAAATTTCTCTTGATAAAGAAGTTAACAAGATGATTATAAACTGTTTATCATAGCATTATTTTTAATAGAAAAACAGGGGAAACAACCTCAAATGTACCAGAAGAGGTGAATTTGTTTTTAAAAATTGTGGCAATAAAAAAATAATAAATAAATGATAAAATTGTGGCATATACATGCAGTAGAACATTATATATGTATTTGTAATATTAATATCTTTATTTTGAAAAGGCTTTCATGATAAAGCATGTGAGAAAAATCAGCTAAAAAGTCATAAACATCTGATTTCACTTTTAAAGAATGTTTGTTTAGAGTAATTTTTAAAAGATATATATCAAAATGTTAACATGATTATGCTTGGATAATATTTATTTTACTCCTTTTTCTGTATTTTCACAATTTTACAATGAGCATATTTTATAAACATAGAAAAATGGACTACTGCAGAAATATTTGTTTTAATTTATTGTGCTCTTAAATATGCAAATAGCTACTAATTAGGCATATACAAAAGCATCTCATATTAATTTCATAAAATCACTATGTCTAACTGACCCCTAATGCTTTTGTTGACTTCACCAAGGCCAATGCTATGTCTTAACATTTCCCTTGAAATGCTATGTCTTAACATTTCCCTTGATTTCAAGACCAAGAAAGCAAGTATACCCCTGCCTTCCATCCTCTCACATTAGACAACTCCTATATCCCTCAGGAACCAGCCCAAGTACCTCCACCAGTTCAAGGTCCACCCTGACCACCTCCCTTAAGGAGCGATCACTTCTTGCTTTCTGCTCCCCTGGACAACAAGTACACTTTGCTCATGCATCTCCTACTCCAGATTACAATCCTTTGTTGACTCCCAGACTCCCACCAGACCATGAGCTTCTGAGGACAGGAATCATGTCTTATTCATCTCCATACCACTAGCACTTAACCCTCATGTGGCAAAGGGTATGCAGTTTTACTGGATTATAAATTTAATATTCATTTAATGATTTAATATTCATTAAATGAATTAATTAATCTACTTAAATCTCCACAATCATTCAATTTTCCATGAAATTAAATACAGTAACAAGAGAAAAAGCATAATAAGCCCAGCACCAGGACAATGTCTGGTACGTAAAAGTTTAAAAAATATCTGATTGGTGAATAAACATTAACAATATAGCAATCACTTTAAAAAGTATATATTTTCTCATATGATTTGCTAATTCAAAAAGAAACATTAAAATTGTAAGGCAAAGAGAAAAATACTTACACACACACCACTATATTTGTATTTGCTCTTAGTTTTCTTTCATTTATACTGAAATAATTTTACTAATGTTGAAAATTAAGTTTATCCTTCCTAAGAAAAAAAAAAAAGATGAATACCTATCTTTATAATGCTGGCCTGAGTTAACCAGTACCAGGCACATAAGAAACAGCTAAAATAAAGTTCATAACTTTGATCCCTAATTTCACTTGGGAGAATCAGCATTTGGAAATGAACTAATGTGCATTAAAAATGCATTAATGTGAAATTATATAAAGCAACATGTTTATTATATATATATATGCATATATATATATATATATATATATATATATATAAAATCACACAAACTACCTGTCAAATAAAGTGTTAATAGCCAAATGACAGAAACTTCCACAAATACTTCCACAACATAGACTACTAAGCAACACAAAATATTGGAGTTCTTAATAACAGAGGGAAATTCTTTTATCATAGTAGTAAGTATGAATCATAAAACAGATCTATCTATCCAACATGAGCTTTACTAAGTAAAAATACATAGGAGAAAAGACTACACCAGATCTATAATATACCAGTTGTCCCTTCAGAGAATTCAGATAATGTCAAAGTTTATCCTCTTTCCAGATTTCTCTATACCATGTTTTCATTGGTTATCATAACTTACTTAATAATTAAAGGGATTAGTAAGTTTAGTTGAGATCAGACTTGTAGACTGACAACCAATATTTAAAATTTTCTAGGATACAACCATCTCTATACTGATTTGTGGAAGTTATTCGGCTGTCTCAACTAAGTAATTGTCTAAGCATTTATACATACTAAAAATAGTTTTCTTTTGTCTTGTTTTTAAGAGAAAACATGGTCTTCAACTGCAGGAGTCCCTATTGTAAACCACCATGCACAGGTGTCCACCCCCATTCAGACAGGTCCGGGTTCCCTCCCTTAACATCAGGATGACAACCAATCCTTTCTCCTGGACACTGTGTAAGTAGGAAACAGCATCTTCATTTAAGCCACAATACAGAGTATCTGTATTTCATCCACTTTGTAGAATTCAGTCTTGCCTGTGATAAAGACTGAAATGATCAACATTTGTAAATGACTTCAGTTTAAGGGACATATGATTCATAACTTCTATAGATCAAGCTAGGACATGAGAAAGTAATATTTTTAAATTTATCTTAATTCTATCACAGATGCTTTCTGTGTTTCTGAAAGTCAAGATTCACTTGTACATACGCAGCCTTGAATAATAATAAAAGAAAATGTCATATGTCCAGGATAGCTCTGTATTTTATCAAGTCACACTTGAAGGTATCTGATATATTGCTAAATAATCTTACTAAAAAAGAGTCAAGTAATAAAGACATTTATTAGGCAAAGAAAGCCAAGCAACCTATTGCCTTCCCTCCCTTTTTTGATCACTGTTTTACAAGGAAGCTCTGGTTAGATATCCAGATACTTCTTCTTACCTTAATTTTAAATATAAATAATATCTTGTTCATAAGTGCACTTAATCCTTTCTAGAGGTAGTAAGTGTCTATATTTGGCAAGCTTGAAGAGACTTTAGAGGGTATCTACAAATTTAGACCACTGATTGTTAAGCTGTGCTTTGTGTAATCTTAAAGCCTTCATAATACTGCAGGAGCCACCAAGAGGACCAAGAGAAGAGGTCTTGACTTCTAACCTCTGGTTCTAACTAGGAAGATTCAATCAGAGTAGCCAATCAGTTTTACTTATATATTAAAATATCTTAACACACTTTTTGACAAAAGCATTCCAAGGAGAAAAAATTACTTTAAAAACATTTTGCAGATACGGCAAGAAACTAAAAACCACAGGAGCAGAGAGAGTATAAGATATTAATGATGATAATATATTTACATACATTAAATATTCATCACATCTAAACTTTCTAAAGATATTGTTGGTCATATACAAAAGATGAATTACTGAAATTGCCATTGACAAGCATCGGAAAAGCAACAGATAAAATAAGGAATCAGGTAGGGTTCCTGGCTGGGAATTGATCCTTCTAGCTGTCTTTCTTCCTCTCCAAAAAGAATTTCATCCTCCTAGCTTTTATAATAAGTGATGAGGCATAGGGGAATAAAAAGTAATGCATATTATGCTAATTTTGTTTTTTACAAGATGTTAGGCAGCCTTTTTCAAAATGTTTGTATGTGTCAGCCCAACATTATATAGGAGGTTGCTCAGTGCCTACTTTCTATTAGATGCTAAGTATATGCCAGGTATCACGAATATGTTACTTAGCTTATGCTCAGCTCCATCACCAGTACACCAGTTTGGTTCGCAAACTCAGCACTACTAACATTAGGGGTTGGATAATTCTATGGTGTAGAGAAGAAATGGTGTACTATGCATTGTAGGATATTCATCAGCATCCTTGGTCTCTATACATAAGAAGTCGGTACATGCTCCAGTTGTGAAAACCAGAAGTGTCACCAGTACTTTAAAGAAGACTTCGTAAAATATGGCCTGTTTTGCACTGTCTTATATAAGAAAATCCATTTACTCTTCTTTGTCACCTTCTATAACTTAAAGTAATTCAATATTTTCTCCAACCTCTGAGAAAATCTTACCAATCAGCTTTTTCCCCTTTAATAATATTTTGCCAGCCTCAGAGTTATCCCAATTATTTGATTGCTGTGAATACAGCAGAAAGTAAGAAAACTGCTTATTTTAATTTCTACTTAGGCAGCAAGTGTCAGATTGCTGAATAAGAGTGCATAAATATCTGTATGCAGCCTCACAAAGAGGATTTTTTAATTAGCTAATCATACAAGTTTCACCTATCATTGCCTATGTTTTCCTTTGGAGTCATTCATTTGTATCTTTTCTTTTTTTGGTGCTCCCTCAATAAGCTACATTTCACCTATTCCTTTTACTTCCAATTTAATCAAAGGAAGTGAACAACATTGGTTAAACTGGAATTAATATAGCTCTTTCTTTTCATCCCCTCTCTCATCCAGAATAGAGTTTTAAAAGGATCATTTGATTCATCTCAGTTTAAAAGGATCATTTCAAAAGGATCATTTGATTCAGATCAGTTCTGCAGGTTAAAGAACTAGATAGGAAATGAGTGGCTCATTAAGAGTGCAAAGCTATTTCTTTTATAAAATAGCAAATCCCACTTAGCTGCTTATTCAGATAGGGCTAACTCCCTACACTGTCTTTGTACACAAACCATGTGCACCTGCTATCATGAGGAGACTATCTCACCTCCATACCTCCCACCCCAGAAAATACTAAGCTGGTGGTTCGCAAACTCAGCACTACTAACATTAGGGGTTGGATAATTCTATGGTGTAGAGAAGAAATGGTGTACTATGCATTGTAGGATATTCATCAGCATCCTTGGTCTCTATACATAAGAAGTCGGTACATGCTCCAGTTGTGAAAACCAGAAGTGTCCCCAGACATGGACAAATGTCTCCCGCAGGACAAAAGTCATACACAGCTGAGAATTACTACACAAATCAATGGTTCGCAAAGTGTGGTCCTGGAATAACCAGTATCACCTAGAAACTTGTTAGATATACAAATCCGGGGGATGCACACAGACCTACTAAATCAGAAACTTTGGGGATGGAACCCAGAAATGTGTGTTTAACAAGAACTTAAGTGATTCTGATGCAGAGTTGAGTTTAAGAACCTTGGCACTAAACCAGTGTTAGCACTGTTTGGTTGAAGGACCACTGTATAAGAATGATCTGGGATCTTGTTAAAAATAACTTATTTCTAAACCAATACCCTTCCTTAAATCACTGAAATCACTGAAATTTTGAAACTGCCCTGTGGTGTGGATCAGTAATGTACGTTTTGTGTGTGTTTATTTTACAAGCACCTACAGTTATTTTTAGGCATTTTCAATTTTGAGAGTCATTACCCTATTCTCCAATTCCTGAAGCCCCACTGGAAACTTTTCCATGGTGTCTTGGGACAAAGATTCTCTTCCTAATATCATTCAGTGCAACCAAAAGAAGAGCATCTGATGCATTCCTGGATATAGTATGAGTAATGGTCTTCACAAAGATCTTTAAGAGAAATGGAACCAGAATATTGTCATTTTACAGGCCACATGGAAATTCTAACAAAGTCAAGTGTTTTTTCCTCTATCCCACTATGGTTTAAGGCCTAAAATTACTATTATGTGATACTTGGAAATCCGGAGAAAACTGAGAGAGCCTAAGTTCCTGCAAATTCCCCTTCCCACTCTGCTCAGGCAGATGAGGTCGCCTAGTAAAACAACTCTCTTCATCATAAGAACAGACACAGTACATGCTTATGCCTGAAAAGCAGTCTTCAGTTCCCCGACAGCTCATGTAATTATTCAAACAAGACAATCACATGGTATGGGATTAATATTTGAATTGGTAGACTGAGTAAAGATGATGGCCCTCACCAATATGAGTGAGCATGATCTAATCCATCAAAGATGTGAATAGAACAAAGAGGAGGAGGAAGGTTGGATCTGAGTCATCAATCTTCTCCTGTTCTTGGCATTCCTGGTTTTCAAGCCTTTTAACTATACCACTGGTTTTCCTGCTCTCAAGATCACAGATAATAGATCATGAGAATTCTCAGATTCCATAATCTTTTGTGTGAGTCAATGGCAAAACAAAATTCAAGACACAGTGAGAATTTATTGGTTCCTTGATCTACAATCTCCAAAGAAATGGTAGCTTCAAGCATACCCTGATTAGAGGCTTAAATGGCATACTCATATCTTCGTTCTCCTTCTTCTAAAAATTGGCCTCATTTCAGGCTCCTCCCATGTGGGAAGCAAAATAGCTGCAGTAGTGTCCACCCATTATAGAGAAGAGTGCTTCCCCTTGTGAGGGCTGCACCCTTTTTGCAGCCCACTTTCTCTTGGTACAAGTTAATGACTTAAAAGTAAACTAAATGGCTTAGCAGTCATAAGCTGCTATCAACAAAGCTTGGTATTTTTGGACAACAGAATTAAATATGTTAAACATTTAGGGGCTTCTGGTTATATGTTAGTGGTCAGTCCCATGAGCTAATACCCATAGCCAGACATCTGCTTACACAAGGTCTAGAAACAGAAAATGGAGCTTATTCGCTCTAGATCTTTGGTCTTCTGCCCATTCATATGGTACTCAGTTTCCTACTCCCATCTTGTCTTCTACTTCTGAGAAGTATAAAATGCTAGGATGAGACAGGGATTGTCTATGAATCACCTGCCCACAGACTATATCCTCACAGTGGGCAGTGACTGTCCCATTTGTCCAGGCAGGGCCACTTAGCCTTTTCCCAGGTCCCAATGTTACCTTCGGCTATAATGCTACCCTCTTTGTCTCCATCAGTAATAGCCATGGCTGGGACTAACCATTTAGCTTTCTCACATATGCCAACTCCAGGGATTCATTCTTTCAATCTTCTTGAATCACAGGCCACAAGCATGAAGAGTTTTTCTTCAAAACCCCTGTTGTCTTCCTCTCTGTTATCAGAATAGCTAGTTTCAGCCTTAGCTTATCTCTATTCTAAAGACCTCAATGAGGGCCTCAAAATGTAGTGAACATGCTGCATCAGCATGAATTTTTCCTACCTGTTCTCTCCATTACTGCAACCACAGTAAACACAGAGTCCCAAGGTTCAAAAGGCATAGATATATCTACTACCTAAGAAAGATGAACAGCATTCATGCCAGAAAAAGATGGATTCTCCTAATTGCCCATCTCTTTTTTTCAGTTTATCTAATTCTACTCTCCTTAGAATTGACACATTCTTCTTTGCTAACCTAGAGAGTCTACAAGTCTAGGTTAAGTAAGGAATATATTAGTTCATGTAAGTTCAGCCCATAGGAAGAAGGCTGTCATATGACAGATTCTAGCTCTAATCAGCTTCTTCTAGCTTGCTGATCTCTTTGGGTAATATTATTGAAACTGTCCCAAGTGTCACCTACCAAGTCCAAAGGAAAAATATATATAGCTGATGGATTTTCTAGTAATGACTATAGACATTTCTTAGAGCTGGCAACTGATTATTCTGATTGGCTTACATCCCCAAACCAACCACTCTGGTCAGTACAGTGTGACCTGTCATTTGGCTCAAGACAAACAGAAAACACCCCTAGATCTAAGATAGAGTAAATCTTACCCAAACCACATGGGGTTTGGGGTTATTCTCCTCACCTCCAATTTAGGGAATCTTTTACCATAAAGTAGAAGAATGGATCCAAAGCAGCAAAAACAAAAACAAAAACAAAAACAAAACAAAACAAACAGATACTAACTGAACTAGCTAAACCAGGATCTACCTGAACCAATTCATGCTTGTATAACTGTTGTAATACATAGGCCACATGCAACAGAATCATCAAGGATGCTCACTGAAGTTTATACACTGCTAAACTACTGGTTTAAAATCTTTGGTATAAGCCCCAGGATTCTACAGTTTAACACACTACCAGGCTATGCCCACTGAAGTTTGATAATCTTGTACTCAACAACCTACTATGTATTCTAGAGAAAAAATGAAAAGCAATATAAGAATACTAATTACAATCAGTTATGATGATGTTATGCAATGGGGAAGAAAAATATTGCTTGAATGACTGGCAAAATTCTTCTCTGAAGCAAGAACAGCTTTTATCTAAAAAATACCTCATGTGGATACTTTGTGGCTGAAGTATATTACCTAAGGCATAACAGAATGGTCTAGAAGTGAAACTGAGAACTAAAGACCAAATAGACATTTGATGGTTTAGAAAGAAAAAAGAAAATCTAGAAAAAATGTATAATGGAATTTGAGGTAGAAACAAAGGTGGCACAGCAACACAAAGAAGACCAAACCTCCAGTAGACAAAACACCTGGGAAAAAATTTTTAGGGGCAGGAGCAAGATGATGGAGGAGTAGGAGAGCTAAATATCATTGGGTCCCATGAATTCAGATAGATAACTATCAAACCATTCTGAAAACCTATAAACACAACAGGAGATCAAAGAGAATAGCAGCAATTCTAGGAACAGAAAACTGACCACTTTCTGTAAGGTAGGACGTGTGGAAAAGTGAATCCCCAGTGAAAAATGGGAAGAGAGACTATAGGGGGAGGGGCCAGTGCCCAGCAAGCAGTAGAGTAGCTGAGCACAAAAATCAGAATTTCTAGAAGTCTGCTCCACTGAGGGACGTCCTTCCAGAGGCCAAGTGAGGGGTTGGGGGGGGGGGGGGTTGAGCCCTCCCTGGGACAGTGTGGTCTCAGGATTCTCAGGGTCACAGAAAGGCCATGCATGTCTGAGTGTGGCAGAACTCCCAGGTATTGGAGCAGGGTAGCCAGCACAAGACAGAGCTGAGGAGGGGGCTCTCAGCTCGGGATTTCCCTGGGCCATGATCCAAGGCACTGTCAGGCCAGTGATCTCCATACAGGGACCCCAGAGGTGGCAGATGCAGGGAGAACCCCTTAACCTCTTCCAAGGGAAGTGGCGAGAGAAGATGCTGCAGGAATCTGCAGGGTTTGGAGATGCAAACGGGTCCATGGACCAGAGATAGAAATGCTCAGTCACAAGCTGGGTGAGCATGGAACATGGCCAGAGACCAGGGAGAGAAGAGTGATTGACTGCTTTTCTCTGAGGGTGCACTGAGGAGTGGGGCCCTGAGCTCAAGGCTTATCCGGGTCACAGACTGGGAGGCTGCCATCTTCATTCTCTTCCTCCAAAGTATAATGGAAGGCCTTCAAGGGAACTGAAGGGAACAAAAGCTATAGAGAGCAAAACCAAACAGATTACTTACTCTGGCCCTGAGTATGGTGGCACAATTCTGCCTCAGGCAGACATCTAAGAATCATTACAATAGGGCCCTCCTCCAGAAGATCGGCAAGAACATTCAGCCAAGACCAAGTTCATCAATCAATAAGAACTGTGGAACTCAAGAGCTAGAAGAATGCAGCACATAGAATTCAAGGCTTTTTCCCATGGTTCTTTAGTCTTTCAAAGGTGAATTATTTAGATTTTATTTTTTTCTTATTCTAATTTTCTTAATTTTTCCTCTTTCCTATTTTAATCTATTTTATCACATCAAAATCTTTCATAATTTTCATTGTTATACTCATATTCTACACTTGATTTTAGCCAAAAGGCTGAGAAGGTATGTTATAGTCATATTCTATCCCTTCATTATATTTAACTTTATTTTTTTGAATATAGAAGTTCTTCTTCAAAATTTTGGGATACAGTTTCTTCACACAGATCAAAATACACCATAAATCTAGCATATGGCTTTGTTCTAATCTCCAGTCTGATCACATCCTCTCTTTTTCTTTTTCCTTTTTTCTATCTTTTTCCTTTTTTAAACAAACTTCTTATCACATCAATTCATTTTTTAGAATCTTTCATAATTTTCATCTTTACACTCATAGACTATCCCTTTATCATGTTTACCCTTATTTTAGTATAGTTACAAGGTTTTCTTTCCTTAAAGTTTTGGGAGGCAGTTTATTCTAACAAACCAAAAATATACCCAAAATCAAGTTTGTGGCTCTGCTCTATTCATCAGTCTAATCACATATGTGTGTGTGTGTGTGTGTGTGTGTGTGTGTGTATGTTTTCCTCCTTTCATCTCCCCCTGGTTTTGGGTCTTCTGATTTGGTTAGTGTATATTTTTCTGGGGTCGAAGCTACACTTTTAGTATATTGTTCTCTCATTCATCTATTGTTATCTGGATGAAATGACAAGGAAGAAAAATACACCTCAAAAAAAAAAAAAAAGAATAAGAGACAGTACTGACAGCTAGGGATTTAATCAATATGGACATTAGTAATATGTCAGAACTAGAGGTCAGAATGACAATTATCAAGATGCTAACTGGG
This sequence comes from Mustela nivalis, assembly GCF_964662115.1. Taxonomy (NCBI): domain Eukaryota; kingdom Metazoa; phylum Chordata; class Mammalia; order Carnivora; family Mustelidae; genus Mustela; species Mustela nivalis. The sequence goes on from NC_139024.1 coordinate 33,308,636, forward strand.
CTTGAGAAAAGCATAGAAGATACTAGAGAATCCATGTCTGGAGAAATAAAATCCACTTGAGGAGAAATAAAAGAACTAAAATCTAACAAAGTTGAAATCAAAAAAGCTATTAATGAGGTGTAATCAAAAATAGAGGCTCTTACTGCTAGGATAAATGAGGCAGAGGAAAGGATTAGTGACAGAGACCAAATGATGAAGAATAAAGAAGTTGAGAAAAAGTGAGACAAACAACTACCAGAAGACGAGAGGAGAATGTGAGAGATAAGAGATTCTATAAGACAAAACAATATTAGAGTAACTGGCATCCCAGAAAAAGAAGAAAGAGACAGAGGGGCAGAAGGCATAATGGAGTAAATTATACCATAGAATTTTTCTAATTTGGCAAAGGAAACAAGCATCAAAATCCAAGAGAAACAGAGAATCCCCCCTCAAAATCAATAAATATAGGTCCATACCTCATCATCTAGTTGTAAAACTTACAAGTCTCCACAAAAAGGAGAAAATCCTAAAAGCAGCTTGGGACAAGAGGTCTGCAACATACAATGGTAGAAATATTAGACTGCCAGCAGACCCACCCAAGGAGACCTGGCAGGCCAGGAAGGACTGGCATGATACATTCAGAGCATTAAAGGAGAAAAATATGCAAATATAGAACACTATATCCAGCTAGACTGTCATTGAAAAGAGAAGTAGAGATAAAAAGCTTCTAGCACAAACAAAATTAAAACTATTTGCAAACACTCTCCCAGCCTTACAGCAAATATTGAAAGGGGTCCTCTAAGCAAAGAGAGAGCCTAAAAGTAGTAGACTGGAAATGAACAGAGACAATATACAGTAACAGTCACCTCACAAGCAATACAATATCACTAAATTCATATCTTTCAATAGTTACCTTGAAAATAAATGGGCTAAACACCCCAAGCAAAATAATAGGGTATCAGAATGGAAAACAAAAACAAAAACCAAGACTTATCGATAATGCTGTTTACAAGAAACTCATTTTAGACCCAAAGACACTTCCACATTTAAAGTGAGGGGTTGGAAAACAATTTACCATGCTAATGGACATCAAAAGAATCCTGGGGTGGCAATCCTTATATCATATGAATTAGACTTCAAGCCAAAGATATAATAAGAGATGAAGAAGGACACTATATCATACTTAAAGGGTCTGTCCAACAAGAAGATCTAATAATTTTAAATATCTATTCCCCTACAATGGGAGTAGCCAATTATATAAACCACTTAATAAGAAAATCAAAGAAACACATCAACAACAATACAATGATAGTAGGGGACTTTAACACCCCTCTCACTGATATGGACAGATCATCCAAGAAAAAGATGAACAAGGAAAAAAACCCTTTAAATGACACACTGGATCAGGTGGACATCACAGATATACTCAGAACATTCCATCCCAAAGCAACAGAAAACACATATGTCTCTAGTGTACATGGAACATTCTCCAGAAGAGATCACATCCTGGGTTACAAATCAGGTCTCAACTGGTACCAAAAGACTGAGATCATTCCCTGCATATTTTCAGACCACAAGTCTCTGAAATTAGAACTCAATCACAAGAGAAAAGTTGAAAAGAACTCAAATAAAAAGGCTAAAAACATCTTACTAAAGAATGAATGGGTCAACAAGGAAATTAAAGAAGAATTTAAAAAATTAATGGAAACAAATGACAATGAAAACAAAATTGTTCAAAATCTTTGGGACACAGAAAAGGCAGTATATGGCCTGGAACAATCTATATATTTAATGCAATCCCTATCAAAATACCATCAACTTTTTTCAAAGAACTGGAACAAATAATCCTAAAATCATTATGGAACCAGAAAGGACCCCGATTAGCCAGAGGAATGTTGAAAAAGAAAACCAAAGTTGGTGGCATCACAATTCCAGACTTAAAGCTCTATTACACAGCTGGAATCATCAAGACAGTATGGTAGGTACTAGAACAAAAACAGATGCACAGATCAGTGGAACAGAACAGAGAGCCCAGCAATAGACCCTCAACTCTATGATAAACTAGTCTTTGGCAAAGCAAGAAAGAATGTCCAATGGAAAAAAGTCTCTTCAATAAATGGTGTTGGGAAAATTGGACAGTCACATGCAGAAGAATGAAACTAGACCATTTCCTTACATCACACACAAAAATAGACTCAAAATGGATGGAAGACACTATGTGAGACAGGAATCCATCAAAATCCTTGAAAAGAACATGGGCAACAATTCTTTGACCTCAGCTGCTGTCACTTCTTCCTAGAAACATCACCAAAGGCAAGGGAAACAAGGGCAACAATGAACTATTGAGACTTCATCAAGATCAAAAACTATTGCACAGTAAGGAAAAAGTCAACAAAACCAAAAGATGACTAACAGAATGTGAGAAGATAATTGCAAATGACATATCAGATAAAGAGTCAATATCCAATATCTATAAAGAACTTGTCAAACTCAACACCCAAAGAACAAATAATCCAAACAAGAAATGGAAGAAGACATGAATAGACATTTCTGCAAAGAAGACATCCAGATGGCCAAGAGACACATGAAAAATTGCTCAGTATCACTCGGCATCAGGGAAATACAAATCAAAACCACAGTGAGATACCACCTCACACCAGTCAGAATGGCTAAAATTAACAAGTCAGGAAATGATAGATATTGGCAAGGATGCGGAAAAAAGGGGAACCCTTCTACATTGTTGGTGAGAATGCAAGCTGGTGTGGCCACTCTAGAAAACAGTATCGAGGTTTCTCAAAAAATTGAAAACAGAGCTACTCTACAACCCATCAATTACACTACTGGGTATTTACCCTAAAGATAGAAAATCAGTGATCCAAAGTGGCACGTGCACTCAAATGTTTATAGCAGCAATGTCCACAATAGATGATCCTAGATGTCCATCAACAGATGAATGGATAAAAGAGAGGTGGCATATATATATACAATGGACTACTATGCAGTCATCAAAAGAAATGAAATCTTGCATTGACAACGAAGTAGATGGAACTAAAGGGTATTATGCTAAGTGAAATACATCAATCAGAGAAAGACAATTATCATATGATCTCTCTGATAATGAGGAATTTGAGAGCAGGGTAGGGGACGAGGTCATGGGGGGGGGGGGAAGGAAAGAAAAATGAAACATGATGGGACCAGAGAGGGAGACAAACTATAAGAGACTCTTAATCTCATGAAGCAAACTAAGGGTTGCCAAGGGGTGCAGGGGAAGAAGGATAGGGTGGCTGGGTTATAGACATTGGGGATGGTATGTGCTATGGTGAGTGCTGTGAATTGTGTAAGACTGATGATTAACAGAACTGTACCCCTGAAACAAATAATATATTATATGTTAATTTAAAAAATTTTAGATCTACAAATAGTAGAAAAATCTTTAAGAAAATGACTAAGATGTAATTTCAAGTTGTTTGCTGAACTACAAACATTCTCTAAATTCAGCTGCAGTTGATACTTTCAGTAGCAAACAGATAGGTACCCTATACAGTGAAATAATGCAAAACAGTCAAAAGAAAAAGCAAAATGGGAGCCAGAGAATGAGAATTAACATGCAAAATAAAAGCCAGAAATAATTACATGCATTAAACTCATTTCCAAAGAACTCTCCAAGATGCTAAAAATTGTACTAGATAATATATTGGGGGAGGTAATGCTAATTTTGCATCAACATTATAACAGAAAGTTACCTGATACTTCATGAGAAACTAAAAAATGCACCACAGATATAAAAGAGCAAGTATTTTTGAGACTTACGAAAGGCTTTCTGAATATTACTAAATGTAATTCTCATGGAAATTCAGTGGCTTTGTGTTTCCCATGTCATTGATGAGGAAGCATTCTGAGAGTATCTTGCAGGAAGCCACACAGACAGTGGCAAATTCTAGTAGAGCCAGGAGTTCCACTTAGTGCCAGTCTACCTCAAAGTCTGTTTTATTCTCAGGGGTGATAGTGCAAAACAGCAAATCTTAAATTTGTGTTCACACCAGAATCCCTTGAAGAATGTAAAACAACCATCCATTCCTGAGTCCCACCTTAGACAAATTAAGTCAGAATCTATAGGGTTACAGATTAAGGCATCACTTTTGAGAATTACTAGAGTAGAACAATAAATGTTTTAATTTTTGTGAGTTTTATATTAGCATGGTAACTATATGTAGATAAAGCCAGCTTTCATAGTTTGGTATGCATGTTTTTGTCACATGGTTACCCATTCACAGTTTGAACAGTTTTTAGGAGAGGTGTGTTTGCCTTTTTTTTTTTTTTTTTTTAAGATTATTTATTTGAGAGAGACAGAGAACAAGAGCACAGGGAGAGGCAGAGGAAGAGGCAGAAGCAGACTCCCTACTAAGCAGGGAGGCCAAAGACACAGGAATCTACCCCAGGACCATGTGATCATGACCGAAGCTAAAAATCAACACGAATTGGATGCCCAACTGACTAAACCACACAGGCATCTGAGGTGTTTTGTTTTAATGCTATATACCAACATATTGGGTAGAATTTCAAAGCATTTGCCTCATTTATTTTTTGCTTTAGGAAAAAAAAAAAAAAAACAGAACAATTCCAAATCATAGCCATTTTAAAAACCATATATCATCAATATGTCCTTCAGATATCTAAGCAAATCTTTTTCTCGTTTATTCTTTTCTCTCACATCAACCTACCTAATGAAACTACTATGCATTTGCCAGATTCCAGATGTTTGGAAATTAGAAAATAATATGAACAAAAATAAACCTTTACCTGATTTTTGCAATTCTGCACTTAATTAACATAGCCTGTGTTACTTACTTGTCATGACTGATACAATTGCACATAATATACCAATGAATGAAGGAAAAGAGACACTTTCTCATCTCAAGTGCATAAAAACAAAAGATATGGTCACCTTGTTTTTTTCTATAAAACACTAAATTTGGCTTACAGCTCTCTTGCACAAAAATCTGGAAGTGTTCTAATATTTTCTAAAAAGATACAAAAATTATCCTAGCAATTCATAAAGATATTTTAGTTAAAGGAGCAGGTTATTTGCATTTCAATGACTAGTTTCAGGCTCCTCAAACAACGCAATACACAATTCCTTCAAAATGAGCTATGATCAGGAACTTCAAAAATTACTCTTGATATCAGACCTGATGCCTTGTTCATCTGGACAAGGGACAGAAAATAATGATACTTAAAAATATAATTACTTGTTATCAGGTGAAAACAAATGTAAGAAGTCATTCCAGTCACTCTGAGGCAAATAAGCCCTCATTTGTTTTTAACTATGGTTATCTGATTGTTACCCTAATATTTCATATTAATAATAGCACTTGAAGTGAACGGCACTCAGTACTAAAATAACTGAATGGATGGAGGTCCAAGGACCAATAAACTTTGTTACATATTAGCCCCTGAAATGTAACTGATACTGATTTCCTGATATGCTTAGTACAGAGGACCAAATTTATTCTATCTCAGATGTGAGTTTATATCCATGAATATGTTATTTTGTTTATATTCAGTGTTCTTGTTCTCTTTTACATATTTCCAAGGGTGACAGCATTAATAACAATGAAGATTACCATACAAAATATGTTACATAAATTTCAGGGCTTGTGACACTGTATTTTTTCTCTTCTTTGAAAGTCCTTTAAAAAGAAATTACTATCTTAAAGGTCTTTCTATATTTCTACAATATTTTAGTCAGAATCTATTACAAACATGTAAACATACATATAATGCACATATATATGTTATATATGTTATCATAAGTGCTATCCAGTAATAAATATTTATATTGTGATAATATCTGACTACTGGCACATTTGAAAAAAAAGTGAAAATCATTTAACTACTTTTCATGGTACAGAATTACTAAATCAATTATGCATCACAGCTTTTCGTTTCATTTTTTTTTAATATTTAAAGGACATTGATTTAATGATGAATTAAAACAACTGTAATTTACAGACTTTCTTTGTGTGTATGTGTGCATGTGTTCAATGATTCACTAACTGCATATAACGCCAGTGCTCATTACAACACGTGTCCTCCTTTTCCTTGCAAGAAAGTATCTTCAGTACATATTGCACTGTTTATATAATCCTCTCTCTTCTTCTGACTTTTATAGCACTAGTCCAGGAAAACTGAAAAAGGGGAGATAGTCCAAGATGGTGAAGGAGTAGGAGACCTTAGTTTCCTTTGCATTCTGAACACCTGTGAACTCAACCGTAGATCTAAGAAAAAAATAGCTGCAACTCTACAAATAGAAAAGCAACCATTTTCTGAAATGTAGGAGGTGCAGAGAAGTGAATTCTAAGTGATATATGGGAAGATAGACCATGGTGGGAGGGAGCTTCCATCAGCCAGGACCAGAAAGTGATATAGCAGAGGAGCACAAAATCAGAACTTTTTAAAGTCTACTCTGGTGAGGGACTTACCTGCTTGACATTCGGCACTCAGTTGGAAAAACGGGGCAGAATCTGAGTTGAGACAGTGTGATTTCAGCATACCTGGGACACAGAAAAACCCAGGGTACCTGAGTGCAGCAGAGTTCCCAGGCATCAGAGCAGGGAAGCCAAGCAGCCAGCTGCAATCAGCCAGCCCAGGAGTGGGCTTTCAGCTTGGGGTTGCCATGTACCATGAACTGTGGTACAGTGAGAGGACCACTCTCCAAGCAGGGGTCCAGCAAGCAGCAGAACCATGGGGAAACTCCCCTTCTTCCCCCAGAAGGGGCTAACAGGTATATGCTGCAGGAGTTTGCAAGGTTTAGAGACTCTAAACTGGGTCCCACGCCTGAGATAGTAACGCTCAGTCAAGACTAGGTGAGCACAGAGTGCAGTTGGAGACCAGGGAGACAGGAGTGACTGACTGCTTTTCCCTGAGGGCACACTAAAGAGTAGGGCCCCAAGTTGTTGGCTCTGGGGCTAGAGATTGGGATGTTCCCATTTTTATTCTCATCTTTTAAAGCTGCTACAAAAGTCTTCAGGGAACAAAAGCCACCTAGAGAAATCTGGAGCAGCTTCTTAGCCTTGCCCCTTGGCAAGAGGCAGTGCAATTCTACCCAGGACAAAGATACTTGAAAATCAGCACAACAGGCCCCTCCCCAGATCAGCAAGAACATCTGGCCACAGCCAAGTTTATCAATCACACAGAACTGTAAAACTCTGGGGCTAGGGTAAATAGCATATATAATTCATGGTTTTTTCCCCACAATTCTTTAGTCTCTTAATTTTAATTTTTTTTCTCTTTCCTTTTTCAACTAATTTATCAACTCCTTTTTAAATCTTTTTAAATTTTCATTTTTACAGTTACATTCTATCCTTTCTAACCATATTTTTTTTTCTTTCTTTACAATTTGGTATATAGCTTCTTCTAACAAACAGACCAAAATGCACTCAGGATATAGTATACTGCTCTGTTCTGTTCACTTGTCTGTTTACATACCTTCTTTTTATTTTTTTTTTTGTCATTCAATTTTGATTTTTATAATTACATTATATCCTTTTTTTAATTTAATTTTATTTTTGTACATATATAAGTTTCTTTCTTTACAGCTTTGTGATCCACTTTTCTAACAAACAGACCAAAATACATACAGGATCCAGTGCACTGCTCTGTTCTATAAACCTGTCTGATTATATTCTTTTTTAAAAATATTCTATATATTTTTATATTGTATTTTATTATATTCTCTTTATTTTTTTCACTTTTGGGTCTCTCCTGATTTGTTTAGTGTATATTTCTCTAGGGTCATTATTGCCATATTAGTATTTTGTTCTCTCGTTCATCTACTCTTCTCTGGACAGAATGACAAGATGGAAAAATTCCACTCAAAAGAGAGAACAAGAGGCGGTACTAACTCCCAGGGTCCTAATCACTATGGATATAAGAGGTCAGAGCTAGAGTTCAGAATAATGATTATAAAGAGACTAGTTGAGCTTGAAGAAACCATAGAAAACACTAGAGAATCCCTTTCTGGGGAAATAAAAAAACTAAAATCAAATCAAGTTGAAATAAAAAATGCTATTAATGAGATACAATCAAAACTGGAGGCTCTAGCCACTAGGATAAATGAGGCAAAAGAGAATTAGTGATATAGAAGACCAAATGATGGAGAATAAAGAAGCTAAGAAAAAGATAAACAACTACTAGATCACAAGGGGAGAATTCAAGAGATAAGTGATACCACAAAGCATAGTTGAATAATCGGGATCCCAAAAGAAGAGAAACAAGAGAAAGGGGAGCAGAAGGTATATTGAAGCTAATTATAGTGGAGAATATCCATAATCTGGGGGAAGGAAACAGGCATTCAAGTCCAGGAGGCACAGAGAACCCCCTTCAAAATCAACAAAAATAGGTCAACACCTTGACCTATAATAGTGAAACTTGAAAATATCAGAGACAAATAGAAAATCCCAAAAGCAGCTTGGGACACATACAAGGGTAGAAACATCAGACAGTCAGCAGACCTATCCACAGAGACCTGGCAGGCCAGAAAGGACCAGCATAATATATTCAGGGTGCTATATGAGAAAAATATGCAGCCAAGAATACTTTATCCAGCAAGGACGTCATTCAAAATAGAAGAAATAAAAAGCTTCCAAGACAACAGAAACTAAAAGAATTTGTAATCACTAAATGTACCCTGCAAGTAATATTAAAAGGGATCCTTTAAGCTAAGAGAGAGCCCCAAACTAACATAGACCAGAAAGGAACAGAGACAGTATTCAAAAACAGTGACTTCAGAGGTATTAGAATGGTAATAAATTCATATATTTTGGGGTGCCTGGGTATCTCAGTTGGTTGAGCAGCTGTCTTCGACTCAGATCATGATCCCGTCCTCTGATCAAGCCCCACATGAAGTTCTTTGCTCGGTGGGGAGGCTGTTTGTCTCTCTCACTCTCCCTCTCTGCTCGTTCTCGCTCTCTCTCAAATGAATACATAAAATCTTAAAAAAAAAAAAAAAGAAAGAAAGAAAAATTTCTGAAAATAAATAAATAAATAATAAATTCATATCTTTCTTTCAATAGTTACTCTGAATGTAAACAGATTAATGCCCCAGTCAAAAGACACAGGGTATCAGTTTGGATAAAAAAGCAAGACCCATCAATATACTGTCTGCAAGTGACTCATTTTAGACCTAAAGACACTTTCAGATTGAAAGTAAGGGGGTGGAAAATAATTTATCATGCTAAAGGGGTAACCAATTATGAAAGCAGCCAATTATATAAGCCAATAATAACAAAATTTTAAGAACACATTGATAATGACAATGGAATACTACTCGGCCATCAAAAAATGAAATCTTGCCATTTGCCAGAACATGGATGGAACTAGAAGGTATTATACTAAGCAAAATAAGTGAATCAGAGAAAGAGAATTATCATATGATATCATTCATATGTACGATTTAGGAAACAAAACAGGATCACAGTCAAAGAGAGGAAAAGATAAAACAAGATGCAATCGGAGAGAGAGAAAAACCATTAGAGACTCTTATTCGTAGATTTGTAGGAAACAAAGTGTTGGTTGCTGGAGGGAACAGGGATGAAGGGATGGGGTAGCTGGGTGACAGATATCAAGGAGGGTACATGATATAATGAGCACAGGGTATTATATAAGACAGATGAACCACTGACCTCTACCTCTGAAACTAATAATGCATTATATGTTAATTAACTGAATTTTAAAAAAGAAAACTTAAAAAAGGAAAAATCAGGTTTCTTTTGTTTTGTTTTGTTTTTAAATATACAAATATCTTTCAGGATGTTTTCCACATTCAACTAAGATATATACCAACTTATATTTGTAATTTAAATATATTTTGTATTTTTCAAGACTGTGATTTTAGATTTTTACATGCTAGTCACATATGCTGTTGAAAATTTGATGCCACAAAAGTTTAAAAATTGTATGATGAATTCATTTTTTAAATTACGGTACATGGCATATTTAGCTAACAGAGACAGTCTTAAAGCTTCATATAACCAAGAACATTAGAAAGAAAATATAATACCTTCATATAAATCTTAGTGTTCTTTTACCTTTAAGTAAGGGTCATTTTTTTTTTTTTTGAGAAAAGAGCATACAAATTTCATTGAGAGTATACCAAAAAAGATATTCAAAATGCCTAAAGATATGGAACACTTATAGTTTTAAGAAAATTAGTACTCTTCTGGTAAAACTATTCTCATTACATGGATAAAACTGCAATCTGTATACCTCTGGCCTCTGTTTCTCTGCTTGTCTCCCAGAAATCTCTCAAATGTCTTGCTGCCATCTCAACTGCATGAAATTCTTATCAGTCAATAATATTCATTAAGCATCTCTGGGTGCTTAATAAATGTTCTGGACATTATGACAGGTACCCTAGGGAGATGTAATAAAAATAGAAGATATGTCCCCTGACATGAAAGAACTTTCAGTAGTATTGATTATCTATGCTATAAAAATGGATTAAAATAGACTTTCCAAAGAAATAGATAAATTTTTATAAATTAAAACACTTTAAATAATATATGTATGCTAAGGTGATTCAGTAGGCAATCTGAATGGGGGAGGCAATCAGAATGTTTTGAATCATGTACTAAAGAATCAAAAAAACATGGATTAATGAGCTGGGGAAAGAGTATTTCAGAGGGTAGAAGATTTACCTAAAAATATGGAGGAGAAATAAATCCTGAAGCAGTGTGAGTGGAACTAGAATCCAAAACCCTTTGCAGCAGGTTATTGGTCTGACTTTGCTTATGTATATTTATTTGTTTTACAATATCACCTATGAATTTTTTATCTGGCTGGTGTAGTCTAGAGTAGAATCCTTCAACCTTTTGCTTTTCACTGATCATTTTCACAAGGAGATATACCCTTCAAACAAACAATGCCTATAAAACCCAATTCCTACCACCACTATCCATTAAAAATGCAAAATTAATGGCAAAAAAAATATTGCTGTTATTAACCTTCTTCTGTCCACAAAAAAATGTCACAAATAAGTTTCCTCTGTACTCAAAAAAGGTATTGTTATATCACCAGCGTTAATGTAAAGAAATCATACTGTGAACTGCTATAGGAACTAGCATAGTCCTCTGTCCTCCCAGGACCACAGCTATAGAATGGGAACCCTAAAAGAATAAAGAAACGTGAATTCACTTTTACACATACCAAAACTTCACTGTATGGTATTGATTGTCATTATATTAGTAGTTACAAAAGCAATGGTAGTAGTAGTTTATATAGACTACATTTACCAGAAACACTACTCGTGTTATTTAATCCTAACAACCACTAATAATCATTATTATTCCCACTTTATTGGGAAAAAAATATTGAAGCTCAAATGAGCAACTTGCCCAAGGACATACAACAGGTGGGTTTTTTATTTAGTAGGGTGAATGCAGGTCCCGCAAAGGTAAAACACGGGCTTTTAAACATGCCACTTGACAGCCTCTGAATGTGCCATGTTCCTACTCCGTAAACACTGGCCCTTGATTCCTAACTGAAAATAATACCTGTTCTCTTACCTACCTCTTAAAGATATAATAAAGATTAATTTGATGTCTGTCAAGTGCTTTGACCTCTCCATAAAGACACCCATATGATTACAACTCCTTAATTTCCATTTCCTCTTATGCCACATCTTCAATTACAGTATCTCATAGGTATGCAATCTTGGAACCAATTGACTTTGCTTTCTCTCATACCACATTCAGGCTGTAATCAGTTGCTATTTTATCATAGAAACATCATCCCTAAAATTCACTCATTTTATTCTAATTTTTGATGCTTAAACCATCATTAGTCTCAGTTAGTACAATCTCCATAGAGTACTGCTATTTTATCTTGTGAAGAGGAAATTTTAATGGAAATTGGGTCCTAATACCCATCAGGGGGGAAAGAAAAAAAGTTCACGTGTTAATCAAGAAACAAATAATCTCACTCAAATATGCACATTCTTAAGTTGCTCTCAGCTTTGAAATCTGCCTTAAGTCTCAATTCCACTAAGTACTTACAGGTTCTCTATATTTTATCTTTGCACTTTCACCTTTAACAATTATTAAAATAGTAGAATTTTGGAGCTCAATTTTGGAGCTCAAGATAACTTAAAGCATACCCCATTTAAGAAATGAGAAAACTAAGAATCACAGATAGATAACTTGCCCAAAGTCTCTCAGCTAAAATGTGATAGAGCTAGAACAAAACCCAGGAATTCTTATTTCAGATATATACTATTTGTAATCTACATAGCCTTCCATCTACTCCGTGGCTTTAAATGTACTTTATGCTAATGAATTGCAATTTTGTTTTCTAGTCCTATCTTCTCTCCCAGGTTCCATGCCTATTTTAAATTAGTTCATGGACTTCTTAGAGGACTTTAATATTGAAAACTAATTTTAGACTGTTCCCACTGAAACTTATATATCTCTATCCACTCATTGTTCTTGCATTTCTCAATCCCATGAAAAGAAGTGGATATAATGGATCTAGATGGGTTCCAGAAAATAGAAGACAAAAGAGATGGTTTAATTAAGAGGGTAGATCTCATGTTAAGTATTCTTACCACAATTTTTTTTAAAGAGGGAAAGGAGTGGTTTGATACTAAAGTTTACTCACTGTCACTAATTTTGGGAATCCAGGTATAGATTTGTGTAAAGGGAAATTCAAAAAGAAATAAAAAAAGAAAGAATGGGTTCTGAAAGCAGATAGGGGTTATGTCATCTTTTTGTACTAAAGGGGAAAAATGCAATTATTTCCAGGCAAAAATAAGGTTATTTTACATCTTATGCATAGAACAGTGACTCTAGGAATCTGAATTGTGCAATGGCATTGCAAAAAAAGAGTAAGCTGATCTATAACACACACACATACCAAATTCATTAACAATTAGAAAGATTTTGAGTAATAGAAACCAGTTTTTAAAAGTTTTTTTATTTTTTCTTGATGTTAAGGTAAGAAATGTGACAAAAGAAAGCTCAGATCCAGCAGAGTCCCAGAACTGAAAGGATAGAAGAGAAATACGCCCACCAGTTGGCTTTGTAAATTCCAGATGAAAGGAGAGAAGAAAGTCCAAATGGAAGTGGAAACATAGTGGGTCTGGCTCCTGAAGGAAATGAAGTTACAGAAAGAGATGTGTGTGTTACCTCAGAAGCAGTAAAGTAATCCAAGGACCAAGGAATTCCAAAGCAAGTTAAAACTCAGGAGGAGCACCTTGCAAAGACCCTGTGGTGCTCACTGGATCCGTGAGAACACATGTAGGAAAAACCAATACTCTTACCCTAAAGTCTTTGATGAACTTCATTATTCTATGATCCAACTATTGTACTACTAGGTATTTATCCCAAAGATACAGATATAGTGAAAAGAAGGGCCATGTGCACCCCAATGTTCATAGCAGCAATGTCCACAATAACCAAACTGTGGAAAGAGCTGAGATCCCCTTTAACAGACAAATGGATATAGAAGATATGGTCCATATATACAATGGAATATTACTCAGTCATCATAAAGGATGAAAGCCCAACTTTTGCATCAACAGGAATAGGACTGGAGGAGATTATGCTGAGTGAAATAAGCTAAGCAGAGAAAGTCAATTATCAGATGGTTTCACTTATTTATGGAACATAAGGAATAGCATGGAGGACACTAGGAGAAGGAAGGGGAAAATGAAGGAAAAAATTGGAGTGGGAGATGAACCATGAGAGACTAGGGGTTCTGGGAAACAAACTGAGGGTTTTAGAAGGGAGGGAAGTGGGGGGAAGGGTGAGCCTGGTGATGGACATTAAGAAGGGCACATATTGCTTGGAGCACTGGATGTTACATACAAACAATGAATCATGAAACACTACATCAAAAGCTAATGATGTACTGTATGGTGCCTAACATAATAAAAAAATATAAATAACGTCTTTGGATGAAAATTTTTGTATCTGGATAACACCAAGGTGTTTGGAGGTAGGGATAGGGTCCTGTGGCGAGAGTGAGGACCATCGCAAGATAAAGGAATATCTGAGGTGGATGCATTAGCATCAAATACAGTTCAGAAATGGAAAGTTGGCCTTAGAATGTTGAAGATTTTGCTTGAACAGCAGAAAAAAAAAATCAAGAGATAATCAATGTTAGGAACATGAAAATCTAAAATAAGACAAATATAATAAGAATAAAATCTGTGATACTTTTGATTCCTTACACATTTGAAACTTTTGTCTTTTACCATGAAACCATGTTTAGCATTTGCAAAGATTTAATAAAGGTTAAGTGTAAACAATCTGAGGACAAGTAGGTAACTATTCTAAACACTTTATCAGACTAAAGAAAGCTCAAATGCTTGCCAAAAGCAGATTTTCTGTGTTCTCCACCCTAGTTCTTCATAAACATATGTAACAGGTATCAGAGGACCTATAAATAGATGATGGTAGCAATAAAACACCATTATACATTGTCAACATTTTACTATCTACCTCCTGTACACTTGGGTGTATTCCCATTTGCTTGATTCTAAGAATAATGAGGTGAAAGAATGATGACAGAGATAACAATTAATGAACAGAACAGCATAGATGAGTGTACTAAGTTACCTGATAAATCTCTAGCCATACATAGCCTTAAAAGCAAGCAAAAGAAGGATTAAAATTATTTCTGGAGAGAAAAAAAATTAAATAGAAATAAAATATAATTTATATTATAGGGAAATATAATGAGAAAATTGAATTGATACTTGCATGAGAGAAAAATAATTGAGATTTGTAAAGGGAACAGAAAATTTTATCAAAAATTTGACCCACTGTACATGATACTTAGGAACCATAAGCCTTTTATGTTCCAAACTCTCCCTGTTTCAAGAATCCTTATTATTTTAATGTTTGTTAAATATACTAATAAATGTAGGTTAAATTTATATAAGTTCTATGTCTCACAAAAATAAATTCTGAAACCAAAGATATATACTTCTAAATCCAAAATCAGGCTATATGACTTACCCCCCAAAAAACCCTCATTTTTGGTTCAGAAAACAGCTTTTTCCAAACATAAGGGAAAAGTAGTTTTAAAACAGTTAAGTGAATGTGCATTTAAGCTTACTCCATAAAATACCTATCTAGAGTTTTTATTTTGTGCCGTAGTGGATGCTGTGAGCCCCGCCCCTTTCCAGGCTGGTGCTCCTATCTCCCTCCACCCACCGCTGTGAGTGTTGGTTGATAATAGCTTACAGTTGCTCCCAGTCCCTGGAGAATCCAAGGCACTGCCTCACCAGATGTTGGAGACGTTATGCTCTCCAACATCACCACCCTTGAAACCTTGGCCAAAGACTAACACACAATCATAAAAAAAAAAAAAAAAAAGCCTCCTACTTACATCTTTGGTTCAGTTCTGTTCCAAGAGTGAAGCCAGTCTCCAGCAGAGATGCATTCCTGCTTAGCTTTATCCCCTGCTCTCCTCCTGAGAGCACACCCTCTATTAATCACTTGAATAGGAATTCCTGGCATAAGCTTTGCCTCTAAAGCATGCAATGTGGAAAACTGACTGTTTTTAAAACATCAAATATCTAGATGTGAGTCTTTTTATCCACCATTGCGACTAGTATATACAATACTTCCAGGTAAAACTGAGGGCAGCTTTATATGTGTAACAAACTTCTTCAAGTTTTTGGCATTAAAAAAGTGACAATGATAAAAATATATGTTTATAAAAAAATAAAAAATTAAAGAAAAAAAAAAGTGACAATGGCCCCTGCAGCAGAAATGTGTTCTCTTAAAAATGAAAGACATTTACTTTTACTTCTTTCTACTAATCATGCATACCTAGGGGAGCAAACATGTTCTGCATCATCACCACTTCTTAATCCTCAAGCTTTTGCAAATTTTCTATAGTTATTTCATGTAGGATAAATCAACACAATCAGTATCTTCCTTCAAGGCTGCCTCCTCTATCCCTCAGAACAGGTAGAGTTTAACGTGTGCTCTCCTTCAACAAATTCCAAACCTGTAGTAACTTTTTGAGGTACAATTTACATACTAGAAAAAAGCACAAATCATAATTGTACTACTTCATGAACTTTGACAGTTATAAGCACCTATGTATAACTATCAGGCCAATCAAGATATAGAATATATCACCCCCAAAAGTTCCCTCCTTTTCCTTTCCAGTTAATCTCCACCCCTCACTTAAAGACAATCACTGTTTCAATTTCTTTCACCATCTGTTAGCTTTGTCTGTTCTTCTCCCCTTTGGAACACCTTGATTGAAGTATATAAAACTCACACCTCATAAGTATACAATTCAATAACTTTTAACACATTTACAGATTTGTGCAATCATCACCATGATCCAATTCTTCATTTCCAATAATTCAAAAAGATTTCTTCATGCCCATTTGTACTTTCCACTCTCCAGCCCCATGCAATCATTGATCTGCCTCCTGTAATCATATATTTGCCTGTCTGAAAATTTAATATATATGTAATCATACAATGTATAGTCTTTTGCATCTAGTTTCTTTCACTTAGCTTAATGCTTTACCTGTTTACTGTATATCAGACCTTCTTTTTTTGAATATTAATATTCTACATTCCATTGTATGGATAGGCCACATTTTATCTGTTTGCCAGTTGATGGACATTTAGATTGCTTCCTGTTTGAGTTTTGCCTGTTACAACTTCATGTAATTTAAATACATTATGTTTGGTATTTTGTGCCTGCTTTCTTTCATTGAACATAAAATTGTGAGATTCATCCATGCTGTTATGTTGCAATAATTTGCTCCTTTCTATTGGTGACTGGTAATACATTGTATGACTATATCACAATTTATACATAGTACTAATAATGAACAGTTGAGCTGCTGTTTTTGTCTATTATGAATAAAGCAACTACAAATATAGTGTGTTTTGTTTTTATTTTTGTTTTTTGTATCTGTATTCCTCTTGAGTAGATTATTTACGAAGAGATTTTTGAACATTAGGTCTATCTGTAATTTTAAAAGAAACTGCCAAATTCTTACACAAGGTTTCCAAATTCTTATACCATGCTACACACTCACCAACAAAGAACTTCAGTTTTCCACATTCTCACCCACCTTTGCTAGTGTCAATCTTTTCAATTTTACTATTTTTTAAAGATTTTACTTATTTATTTGAGAGAGAGCAGAGGTGGTAGGGACAGAGAGAAGAAAACCCCAAGCAGACCCCACGCTGGGCTCAGAGCCCAACCTAGGGCTCAGTCTATAATCCCCAAGATCACAACCTGAACCAAAACCAACAGTTGGCCACTTAACCAAATGTGCCACCCAGGTACTCCCAAACTTTTTAATTTTAGTAAGTTGTCTGGGTATAGAATGGTATTTAATTGTGGGCCTTATTTGCATTTCCATAATGATGTTGAACACTTCTTGATATGCTTATTGGCCATTCATTTCTTATTGTTGAAGTATTCCAGTATATTCATTTTGTATTGAGTTGTCTCTATTATTGACTTACAAGAATCATTTTTTAAATTAAGGTATAATTGGCATACATTATATTAGCTTCAGGTGTACAATGAAATGATTCAAATTTGCATATGTTAAAAAATGTGTATATGCAGTATTGCAAAATAATCACCACAGTGAGTTTACTTTTTTTTTTTAGATTTTATTTATTAGAGAGAGAGAGAGAGAACAGGGGAATGGGCAGAAAGAGAAAGAGAAGCAGACTCCTGGCTGAGCAGGGATCCCATTGAGGGGCTCAATCTCAGGATCCTGGGATCATGACCTGAGCCAAATACAGACACTTAACTGACTGAGCCACCCAGGCAACCGCACAGTAAGTTTACTTAACATTCATCATCACACATAGTTACATTAGTTTGGTTGTTTTTGTTCTGTTTTTTGTCCTGAGAACTTTCAAGGTTTATTCTCTTAGCAATGTTTAAATATACAATACAGTAGTTTTAACTATAAGGAATTATTTATATGCCTTAGAATATCTTAAAAGATATAAGTGTTGCAAATATTTTATCTAAGTTTGTAACTTTTTATTTTCTTAATAACTTATGATGAAAGAAAATTTTTAATTATTACAAAATCCAATTCAATTCACCTATATTTTCCCCTTTTGTGGTGGCTGGGTTTTGGGTGTGTGTGTGTGTGTGTGTGTGTGTGTGTGTGTGTGTGTGTGTGTGTGTCTTGCTAAGAAATCTTAAAATAGGGGTACCAGGGTGGTTCAATTGGTAGGACATGTGACTCTTGATCTCTGGGTTGTAAATTCAAGCCCCATATTGGGCCTGAAGCTTCCTTTAAAAACAAAAATGGGGTGTTTGCGTGGTTCAGTCAGTTAAGCATCTGCCTTAGGCTCAAGTCATGATCCCAGGGTCCTGGGATTTAGCCCAGCATCTAAGCAGGGAGCCTGTTTCTCCCTTTTCTCCCTGATCATGACTTCTGTCATTATCTCTGTCTCTCTTTGTCAAAAAAATAAATATAATCTTTTCTAAAAATTTAATAAAATTCTAAAAAAAATCTCCAAATAACCAAAGCCACAATGCTATTCTCCTATATTATTTTTCTAAAAACTTTGTTTTAGCTTTCAAATTTAAATCTCTGATACATCTTGAATTAATTTTTATGGAGTAAGATAGGAGTAGAGGTTGATATTCTAGTTGTTTTAGAACCATTTGCTGAAGATGTTTCTCTTATTGAGGTGCTTTTGGTGCACTTGTCTTTAACATCGATTGACAATATATGCATTCAACTTCTATTCAATTAGTCTATTTCCTGATTCCTATGCCAATAACACACCTATCTTCATTACTTTAGCTTTATTAAGTCTTAAATCAAGTGGTTTATGTAAGTTCTTCAACAGTGCTCCTTTCAAGATTGGGGGAGGGGATGTCTGGGTGGGCTCAGTAGGTTAAGCATCTGCCTTTGGCTCAGGTCATGATCCCAGAGTCCTGGGATAGAGTCCCACGTCAAGGCTTCCTGCTCAGCAGGGAGCCTGCTTCTCCTTCTGCCTGCTGTTCCCCCTGCTTGCACTCATGCTGTCTGTCTCTCTCTTTCTCTTGTTCTGACAAATAAATAAATAAATAAATAAATAAATAAATAAAATCTTTTAAAAAGGAAAAAAAATATTGGGGGAGAAGGGGTATCCTATGTTCTTTGCATTTCTGGATGAATTTTACAATGAATTGGCCAATTTCTATAAAAAAAAATTTTTTGTTTTAAAACCTACTGGGATTTTGTTTGAGTTTTAACTAAATCTACAGAATTTGTCAAAAATTGATATCTTGATTCTAAATTCCAACCTATAAACATGGTACATCTTTCCATTTATTTGGCTCTTCTTTTGTAGTTACTTTCTTAGGATTTGTCTCTAAATAGAATGAGTTTATGAAAAAGAGCTACTTTTATTACTAACAATGAACTAAATTAATTCTTTAAGAGAGCTTAGTTGGTTTTGTTTGAGAAATGCTCACAGTAATTTGAAAAAAGATCACACAATATTAAAATTGAAAAAAAAACTTAAAGATCATTTGACCCACATTTTTTCATGAGAACTAGAAGACTTTAAACCAAGATATAAAATATGTTTATAGTTATGTTAGAATTGGTTTTCTTCATTTGTCCTCAATAGTAAAATGAAGAATACCGGGAAACTACTCTTCTTGTGATAGAGGGAGTGGCTTTGAAGGATAAGAATACAGCCAAGAGTATGCTAACTTTTGTTTTCAGTTTTCAAGATCTATTAATTACATAACTCCTAGATATTCAAAAAATCATTGGCAGAATTTAGATCATTTTATGGAAAAATCTTTGATTTCTGTATTAAGGTGTTTTATGTGTCTCATTTTTAATGCTTGTGATTATAAATATAAGTGGAAGGTAAAGATCAAAAAGATTTCTCAGATCATGTTTAAGCTGATAACCCATAGACTCTACTCAGTATTCACATACGTTAGGAAGAAAATCATATAGAGGATAGAACACTTAAAAATACAGTATCATAAGTTTTCTGAAGTATGTGGGTCAGTTGATCAGGAGTCACAATTTTTTTTTTTTTGAAAGGGCACTACTTTGCAGGCCATGCTCAACTTCGCTGTTGAAAGTATGAAAGTATCAACAGATAATACACAAATTAATGAGCTTTGTTGTATTCCAATAAAACCTTACTCATAAAAATAGGTAGTGGGCCAGACTAAACCCAGATAGTAAATTTGCCAAACTTTAATCCAGATTCTCATCCTTTATGATATGATGTCCATGACATATATATGTTTTATATATATATCACCATACATACATACACATAACACCATAATCATGTATCATATATATATATATATGTATATATATATATATATCACCATACATATGTGAATACACATACCCAGAGAAAGTACTATAATGAGTATTTCAGGATCTGTTCAGAAAATGAAAGAATAAGCTAAATAATGGAAAATTTCCCCTTACTCCTTTTTTTTTCTGTTATATGATACTGATGAAGTCATTTAGGCCATATCAAAGATATTACATTTGTTATCTGTAGATACTTTATTATCTTCCAAATAAGTAGATAACAATACCTTATACTCATTGTTTTTATGCTTATAAATCAGATACTTTATAAATATTCATAGCAGACTATTCCCTACAGAATTATCTCCAAAACAATAATTATGCAAATTACTGATTGTCCAAAGCACTTAATTTCTTAGCAATATGCAATCTGAGTTAGCCTAAAGACAAGTTAATAAACAGTCTTTAAAATAAATGATAGAAGTGCCTTGTATCTATAATCAGTGATAAAGTTTAGGAAACAGAATGAACAATCTTAGAAGCAATTTTAAATTTGATAAACACATACTAAAGCTCTTACTTCCATAAAATATATGAGAGATATTATAAACACTGCAAATAAATTCTGCATATCACAAATGCTGTAATGTAATAATATCTCTTTCAATTATAGCAAAAAAAGTTCTGCATATCACAAATGCTGTAATGTAATAATATCTCTTTCAATTATAGCAAAAAAAGTAATTTTCTATCAGACTGTTCTGAAAGAGTATTGTTTACCTATTTATGCATTTATCTCCACTAAGATCTTAACCCAACTAGGATGTTAAAACATTCACTTATGTGCTTTTTTTTTTTTTAAGATTTTTATTTATTTATTTGACAGACAGAGATCACAAGTAGGCAGAGAGGCAGGCAGAGAGAGAGAGGAGGAAGGAGGCTCCCGTCTGAACAGAGAGCCCGATGCGGGCCTCGATCCCAGGACTCTGAGATCATGACCGGAGCAGAAGGCAGAGGCTTTAACCCACTGAGCCACCCAGGCGCCCCACTTATGTGCTTTTTTTAAGAAAGTAAAACATCTCATCTTTCTATTCCAAATTTCTTTTCCTTTATAGGTGCCCTAGAAGGATTTGAATTTTATAGGGCAACCAGCTATAAAGATCATGCCATTATCATCATAACAGGAATAATAGTATTCAGATAATGAAAAGGACAGATTTAGAAAGCCTTGTAATAAACCATATTTGAAGAAATGATGTCAATATACTTATTCTCTCAAGTTTGTTACAGAGACATAATTATTATGAATAACAATGATTTGGCTTTCTTCTCTTTAAGTTTCTGTGAAAACAACTTAGCAGAGCTTAATGGGTAGCTCAACATTCTGCTCAATCACTCTACTCCACACTATAGGCATCCAATGGGTTGAATACATCTCCTGTCCCAGGTAGCTTATGATCAAATTGGCAAGGCAAATATACAAGAAAAAAATGAATAACAGAAAAATTTTAAACAGAAGTTAAAAACAACAGAAATTAGCAGAGGGAGTCCATCATTAATTTAAAAACAAAGAGAAAAACAGTTGGTTATACAGTTTAGAAGAAATTTTCTAATGGTCAAAGCTTATTGTGTAATTGAATTCCTGAGTTTCTTGACCATAAAGCAGCTAACTTTTAATTAAGAGACATCCCTTTAAAAAGCCTGTTTATAAAAAAGGGAAAAATTATTCATATGCCAAAATAAAGTAAAATGGAGAATAAGTGGAAAAGAAATATAGCATATATTAATAGAACAGTCCTATAATTAGTCACAACTAGTCAAAGAAATTTTTAAAAATCTATTAAGATAAGACTGTTTGCTTAAAAAATGCCTATCTTTAAGGAGCTTATATTCTCCTGTGAGAATAGGGATAATAAATATATAAATGAAATTATTTTAGTTACTTAAAAGGACTATGAAGACAATAGTGTAATAGATAGAAAATAAGTTTGGCAGTGGGAGAAGAGGGGAAGACATTTTAGCTAAAGGTGGTCAAGAAAGGTCTATTTGAGAAGGCATTTGGACCAAGATTTCAAAGATCAAAAATGTGGTGGCCAGGCAAATATATGGAGAAAGTATTCTAAGAAAAAGGGAATAAAAACAGCAAATGCAAATGTTTCTAGGCATATTAATGTAGGAGATACAGAAATAGGGAAATCGTGTTGGTTAGCTATAGTAATCTCTTTCTACTAGAATATTTTCTTTTCCTTGTTCACCATAAACTCAAGTATTCTTTAAAAAAAAATAGCTTTTTATTTTAAATCATGGAAGTATCCTTAAAAAAAACTTTATCAATAATTGTATATTTTTACTAATCACATTTTGAAATGCCTAAAAAAGACTACTGCTATAATTACTTAGATGTGCCTTTGAAAAATAGCCCTTTTATGAACTAACTAGTAAGACTATCTGTTTCTGGAACAAAACATCGGTTATATACAAGTGTTTGTTTTCTAGGGTCTAAGAAAATGAAGTTCAAATTTTAAAGAAACTTAAAAGAAAAAAAATTGATCCAGACCACAGTACTGTCACAAAAGGGCATTAAAATATTATACTGATGCAAATATTGGGTATTCATCCTTTCCGATGGCCGAAAACAATGACTCATGTAACATTACATCAAAAACTAATGATGTGCTTGCTGTATGGTAACTAACATAACATAATTAAAAAAAAAAAAAAGACAAGGATCCCTTGCCCTTAAATCTGAAAACAACAACAACAACAAAACAGTTATTATAAATTCATTCTATATGTTCAAAGAGTTAGTTAGAGATATAAACAAAGGCCCAAATCAAACTTCTAGAAATGAAATCTATAATATATAAGGTGAAAAACATACTGGATGGGATTAGAGACAGATTAAACATTGAAGAAGAAAAATTTAGTGAACTTGAAGACAAAGCAAATGAACTTTCCAACATGAAACACAGAAAAAGAATATTTAAAAAAGAATCATCAGTAAGCTATGGAATAACTTCAAGCTAACTTATACTTTTGTAATTGACTCTTTGAGGTAGTGAGCTAGGCCAATAACAGGGATTACTTCATTTGTTTTCTGTCACTCCAGGATTACTGTTCCTTGTTGCCTGTTATCCACTATCTTTACAAACACTGTTCCCTAATTTGGTCTTTTTTGTCTTGGTTGTTTCAGATGGGAGGGTAAATCTGATTCTTCTTTTGCCATCTTAGTCAGAAGTAAAAAAAAATAATAATAATAATAATAATAAAATACTCCATTGACCTCTTATAAGTGGGAAAGTGATAGGTAAAATCCCCCATAGACACAGAGTTTGATTGCTGCCTCTTTACCAATAATACTGCACATGAAACAGTTACACCTCTTTACTGGAGAAGAGCAAACATAAATTTGCATCATGTCCAAGTAGAAAGCAGAGCCATTAAGGAAATGTTAGAAAATATTTGAGGCACCAAGAAATAAGAGAAAGGAAACCAGGATAGAAATAACTTCTTCCCACATTTCTAAGAAATTTAAGATTTTCCATACAGCACAATCCCATTCTCATTAGGATAAAACTGGTCATCACCTAGCGCATATTCCAGATTCTGTTTCTTTTTGGTCTTTACAAGGATTACCACCCAGCTAACATTAATTTGAAATATAAATTTCCAGTTCTGGACACCTGGGTGGCTCAGTGGGTTAAGCCGCTGCCTTCGGCTCAGGTCATGATCTCAGGGTCCAGGGATCGAGTCCCATATCGGGCTCTCTGCTCAGCAGGGAGCCTGCTTCCTCCTCTCTCTCTCTCTCTGCCTGCCTCTCTGCCTACTTGTGATCTCTCTCTGTCTAATAAATAAATAAATAAATAAATAAATAAATAAATAAATAATCTTTTTAAAAAATTTAAACAAAAAAAAAAGAAAACTCCAGTTCTAGGAGTTCCTTGCAGCCAGACACTTCAAAGATGGCTCCATCTGATAGGTTTCATTATAGGAAGTAATGATTGTGAATTTGCATTACTACAAAAAAATTTGAATAATTAATGGATTGCTTATTATTGAACTCTACGCGTATGACTCCCATTCCCAATGTCCAGAAGTATTTGATGAATACTCTGCCTGCAAACTCTGGCTTAAAAAAGACTCATACTGGGGGTGTCTGGGTGGCTCAGAGGGTTAAGCCTCTGCTTTCAGCGCAGGTCATGATCTCAGGGTCCTGGATCGAGCCCCGCATCGGGCTCTCTGCTCAGTGAGAGTCTGCTTCCTCCTCTCTCTCTCTCTCTGCCTGCCTCTCTGCCTACTTGTGATCTCTATCAAATAAATAAATAAATAAAATCTTAAAAAAAAAAAAAAAGACTCATACTTACAAAAGACTATTATTTCCCACCAGGGTAATTTTCTTTCACTGAACTTAAATCTCTAGATTAGTTCTTTCCCCCTGAGAAAGGCTTTTCTTACTTTCTCCAGCACAGAAGGAAAGAGCCACATGTGCGGTGGCTAGAATTAACCCTGTTGACTCTGACCCTTGTTGTTTGCTAATATGGAGAGCCAACAGTAAGAAGCCAGATCTCCCACTGGTAGTGTGCAATGATCTTAAGTTTTTATACAGTGAAGTCTTATATGGAAAGAAAACAGAATAATGGGAGCAAAAAAGTTTTCAAATCCCAACTTTGCTTTTACCAGCTCCCTGAAGCCTTGAGAAAGTCACTTACTTTCCTGAATCTCAGATTCCCTATCAAGTCACTCTCAACTTTCTCACCTATGCATTTGTGATGTTTTTATCTGACTTCTAGGTTATTTGGAGGATTATATTAGATGTATGAGGAACGTGGTATTTAACCACATTCAGGAAGTGAAAATGGTCATCTTCTGCATCATTGTTATCATGATAAATATCAGCACCATTAACACCACCATCATTAATCTTATACGTTAAGTCATACAGAATACTCTTCCAGCAGAAAAGCAGAAAAAGATAATCATGTGATAACAGTAGCCATTTGGGAAGACCACTAAATTCATATTTAGGAAAGTAACTTCAATATCAGCCTTAAAAATTAATTAATTAATTAATTATAGCTTTTAAATTTAGGTCAAATATTAGAAAAAATATACTGTTATAGAAACATTTGCATATTTTTAAAAATAGTAAAACTGGTTTACTTGGAAACATTTAATCCTCAAGTAGGTTTAACTGTCAAAATTATAGCTTTCTTTTTCTGCAGAAATGGACAAGCTGGTCCTAAAAATTATATAGAAGTACAAATCAGTCAATATAGCCAAAAACAAAACGTTGAAAAAGAAGTGCAAAGTGGAGGACTCATACTTCCTGATTTCAAAAATTATTATAGGGGTGCCTGGGTGGCTCAGTGGGTTAAGCCGCTGCCTTCGGCTCAGGTCATGATCTCAGGGTCCTGGGATTGAGTCCCGCATTGGGCTCTCTGCTCAGCAGGGAGCCTGCTTCCCTCTCTCTCTCTCTCTCTGCCTGCCTCTCCATCTACTTGTGATTTCTCTCTGTCAAATAAATAAATAAAATCTTAAAAAAAAAAGTATTATAAAAGTATAGTAACCAAGACCATGTAGTACTGGAATAAAGATCAATGGAATACAAATGAGAGTTCAGAAATAAAACCCTATATCTATGATCAATAGATTTTCAAGGAGGATGCCAGAACTGTTTGATGGGAAAAGAATAGTCTTTTCAACAAATGGTGGTGGGATAACTGGTAATCACATACAAAACTGTAAACATGGATGCCTACTTATACTATATTAAAAAAGAGAAACCTCAATTGAATCAAAGTCCTAACATCAGAGCTAAAACCACAAAACTTTTGATAAAACATAGGAGTAAATCTTTACAAGTTAGGCAATCTTTCAGGTTAAATGAAAGTTTGCTAGACATTACCAAAGCATATGCAATCCAAAAAACATAGATAATCCAGATTCATTTTAAAATTAAAAAGAAAAAATGAGGGGCAACTGTGTGGCCCAGTCAGTTAAGCATCTGACCCTTGATTGAGCTAAAGCCATGAACTCAGTGTTGTGAGATCAAGCCCAGCATCAGGGTCTGTGCTGGCTTTGGAATCTGCTTAAAACTCTCTCTTCCTTTCTCTCTGCCCCTACCCCTAACTCCTCTCTCACTCCCTCTCTAAAAAAAGAAATAATAATAATAAAATAAAATAATTAATTTTAAAACTTAAAATCTTTAAAAAAACTTTTTAAAACTTATCTGTCAAAAGTCATTATAAGAAAACAAAACAAAACAAAAACAACTCAGCAATGGAAGAAAATATTTGCAAATCATATACTTAATAAGGGTCTAATTTCCAGAATCTATAAAGAACTCCTACAACTAAATGATATAAAAGACAACCCAACTCAAAAATGGCCAAAGGATTAAAACAGATATTTCCATGAAGATATATAAATGGCAAATAAGCACATGAAAAGATGTTCAGCATCCTTATCATTCATCATCAAGGAAGTGAAATTCAAAACTACAATGATAGATCATGTTACACACATTATAATGGTTATAATTCACAAAATGGAAAATAATAAGTATTGGCAGATTGAAGAATTTGAACCTTCAGATATTGCTGGTGGGAATATAAGAGGGTGCAGCCAATGTGGAAACCAGTTGGCAGTTCCTCAAAAATTTAAACATAGAGTTATTACAAGATCTAGCAATTCCACTCCTAGGTATATACCCAGGAGAAATAAAAACATGTGTCCACACAAAAATTTGTATATAGGGTCACCTGGGTAGCTCAGTCATTTGAGCTTCCAAGTCTTCATTTCAGCTCGAGTCGCCCTCTCAGAAATGTGAGATCAAGCTCCCCACTGGGTATGGAACCTGCTTAGGATTCTATCTCTCTCTCTCTTTCCCTTGGCCACACCCCCCTTGTGCTACCTCAATCTAAAAACAAGAGAGAGAGAGAAAGAGACTTGTATATGTATGTTCATTATTTAAGCTGCATTATTATAAAAGCTGCTTTATTCATAATAGCAAGAGGCAGAAATAATTCAAATGTCCATCAACTGATTTTAAAAAATGTGGAATAGCCACACAATGGAATATTACTTAGCCACAAAAAACTAAAATACTAATACATGCTAAAACATGGATGAATCTCAAAACATTGTTACATGAATGAAAGCAAACACAGAATGTCACATATTATATGATTCCATTTATATGAAATGTCCAGAAAAGGTAAATTCACAGAGACAGTAAGTAGATTAGTAGTTTCCAGGAGCTAGGGAGTAGGCATATTGGAAAGCAATAATTTATACAAGGTTTCACTTTGGGGTAATGGCAATGTTTAGGAATTAAGTAGTAGTGATGGTAACCTCATGAATTTACTCAAAACCAATTAACTGTACACCTTAAGATGGCAAATTTTATGGGATGTGAATTATATTTCATTTTCTTAATATGTCACTTTAAAACCACAAACAAAAAACTATACATGTACATATTCCCATTTCAAGACCCCCACTGGATGCCTGAAACAACTGATAGCATCAAAGCTTTTATACACTATGTTTTCCTTATGTATGTGTGTGTGTGTGTGTATACATAGATCTATGATAAAGTTTAATTTCTAAATTAGGCATAATAAGAGATTAGCAATAATAATAAAATAGAACAATTGTAACAATATATCATAAATCTTGTTAACTGTGAATGTGGTCTCTTTCACTCTCTCAAAATATCTTAAAAAGATATATTTACCATTCTTGTGATGATATGAGATGATATAATGCCTATATAATACGATGAAGTGAGATGAATAAAAGAAGCATTGCAATTTAGCTTTAGGCTACTACTGACATGATGATGATTCATCAGGAGGATCAACTGCTTCCCAACCACAGTTGATCTTAGATAACTGAAACCACGGAAAGTAAAACTACAGACAAGGAGTTAGGGGCAGGAAGGGCCTATTGTATTTGTACTATGGACTACAGAGGTTCCTAAATCTCCCGTTGTTAAAGAATTTAAAGTAACATAGTCCAGTATGGCAAATTTCATATAAAGAGGTTCAATATTAAACAGGCAAGAAAATACAATGTGAAACAATTCAGACAGACCCAAATCAACTAACAAGATGCTTGCTCTGACAGTGGAAATTGTGACTCAAACCATTTTCTATAAATACCTTTACTCCAAAATTTAAATTAAAAAGGGGAAATTTAAGGGGTGCCTGGGTGGCTCAGTGGGTTGAGGCCTCTGCCTTCGGATCAGGTCATGATCCCAGGGTCCTGGGATCAAGCCCCGCATCAAGCTCTCCCCTCAGCAGGGAGCCTGCTTCCTCCTCTCTCTCTGCCTGCCTCTCTGCCTACTTGTGATCTCTGTCTGTCAAATAAATAAAAAATAAAAATATTTTTTAAAAAGTGGAAATTTAAGAAATCAACAGCATCTTATAAGAGTAATTTTCACCTTAGACATCATAGGTGTGTTTCTAAAAATAAAAGCATTTACTATCCAGAAATACACCCACGCTGAATATTTGCTAATCAACAAGCAGCCTCCCTGTAACTTAGGCCAATCAGTTCTGGATAATGAGTATGAGCATGTACCTTCCTTTCTTTTATTCCCTTATTTCTCTTTTGTATGTTTTTATTCTCTACTTTCATTTACAAGTGTCAGGAAAGAACTGATGCCTGCCCCTCCATAAAACCTTCTCTGATACAACCCACCATTTGATTTGTTTCCATGAGCTTGCTGCTATAACTAGATGGTAATTTCTGGCTGCAAGAACTATATTACACTTTTAAAATTTGCCAGAGTACCAAACACAATGCTTGATTCATAATGTGTACTCCATAATTATTAATATAATAAAAGGTAGCAATGGAGCACCTCAAATCAGTGAAGATGAATTATTCAACAAATTCTATTGGGTAGCTGTCTAGAAAAAAATAACATTAGACCTATATCTCATATTCTACATCAGGATAAATTCCAAATGAATCAAAGATTTAATTGTAAAAATGAGAGCATAAAAGTATTAGAACAAACCTAGGTGAAGTGTTTTATAATCTCAGTGTAGAAAGGCCTATATAAATATGACATGGAGACTAAAAACAAAAAAAAATTGATAAATTCTACATCAAAAAATTAATAATAATCTTCATAGCAAAAACAATAATAAGCAGTGGCAAAGGAAAATGACAAGCTTGGATAAATATTTGCAACTCATATCACAAAGCAATAAATAGTAAACACCTACTATTTGATAATGACCCAAGAGATAAATTGGCAACAGTGTACACAGACAGTTCATGGAGAAAGAAATATAAATAACTTCTAAAAACATGAATAAAAATTTTAAAATAGAAATTAAAACTACACTAAGAAGCCATTCTTTACCTATCAGATGGGCAAAAATGTAAAAGATTATTAACGCTCTTTGGCCAGGTAGTGGGGAAACAGGAATTTTGTATGCCATTAGAGTATAAATGGGCACAACTCCTGTGGAGGGTAATGTGGCAATATCTTTCAAAATTATAGAAGTACACAGAAAATTGACCACTTTCTGGAAGGTAGGACATGTAGAGAAAAGAATCTGAAGCAGCAGGAAGATAGACCACAGTGGGAGGGGCCAGTTCCCGACAAGTGTCAGAGCAGCAGAGCACAAAATCAGAACTTTTAGAAGTCTGCTCCACTGAGGGACATTGCACTAGAGGCTAAGCAGGGGTAGAGGTCTCGCAGGGACAGTGTGGTCTCAGGACCCACGTGGTCATAGAAAGACTAGGGGAGTCTGAGTGTGGCAGAGCTGCCAGGTATCAAAGGAGGGAAGCCAGCTGCAGAGAAGGAGCCAAGGAGTTTGCTCTCAAATAAAAGTTACCTTAAGCCATGTTCTGAAGCATAACTGGGCCACTGCTCTTTGAGCAGGGACCGCACAAGTGGCAGACCTGGGGAGAACCCCCCTTCATCCTCCAGGAGGAGCAGTGCAAGAATGCATGGCAGGAATCCCCAGGGTTTGGAGACTACAAATGGGTCAGTGAGATAGAGATAGAAATGCTTCGTCACAGGCCAGGTAAGAACCAAGTCCAGCCAAAGACCAGGAAGATGGGAGAGACGGACTGCTTTTGTCTGAGGGCACATTGATGAGTGGGGCCTTGAGCTCTCAGCTCCTACGGGGCAGAGATTGGGAAGCCCCCATTTTCATTTCCGTCCTCCAAAGTTGTACAGAAAGCGTCCAGGGAACAAAAATTACAGTGAGCGAACCTGACCAGATTACTTAGCCTGGCCCCAGGGAAGGGTGGTGCAGTACTTCCTGGAGCAAAGACATTTGAAAATCACTGCAACAAATGCCTCCCCCAGAAGATCAGCAAGAACATCCAGCCAAGACCAACTTCAGCAATCAATGAGAACTGTGGAATTCCAGAGCTAGGGGAAAGCAACACAGAGAATTCATAGCTTTTTTCCCATTACCCTTTTTCTGTCAAAGTTAAATTTTTTAATTTTATTTTTTCTTACTATATTTAACTTTTCCTCTTTCCTCTTTTAATGTTTTTTGACTACTTTGTCTTATAAATACATTTTTAAAAAAATCTTTTAAAATGTTCATTGTTATAGTCATATTTTATCCCTTCATTGTATTTCAACTTATTTTTTATACACATAAAAGGTTTTTTATTCCTTTAAAATTTGGGGATATAATTTCTTCTAATAGATCAAAATATACCCTAAATCTAGTGCATGGCATTTTTCTAGTCTCCACCCTGAGCACATTCTCTCCTCTTTTTTTTTCTCCTTTTTCAACAAACTCAACTTATCAATTCCTTTTATAGAATCTTTTTTATTTTCATGTTTACAGTCATATTCCATGCTTCACCATATTTACCCTTATTTTTGTGTATGTATATATATATATTTTTTTCTTTCTTTAAAATTTTAGGGGGGTAGTTTCTTCTAAGATATCAGGATACACTCAATATCAAGTGGGTGGCTCTGTTTTGTTCACCAGTCTAACATATATTTTTTTTATTTTTCATTTTTTATTATTTTCTGCCTTTCTTCTCTTCTCCCCATGGTTTTGGGTTTCTTCTGATTTGATTAGCATATATTTTTCTAGTACCCTTTTAGTACTTCGTTCTCTCATTCATCTATTCTTATCAGGATAAAATGACAAGATGGAAAAACTCACCACAAAAAAAAAAAAAAAGAAAGAAGGAAAGAAAGAAAGAAAGAAAGAAAGAAAGAAAGAAAGAAAGAAAGAAAGAAAGAAAGAAAGAAAAAGAAGCAGTACTGATGGCTAGGGAAATAATTAATATGGACATTAGTAATATGTCAGAACAAGAGTACAGGATTGCAATTATCAAGGTGCTAGCTGGGCTCAAAAAAAGCATGGAAGATATTTGAGAATCCCAAACCCAGCAGGAGAAGAGAAATAATAAATATCAGAGCAGAAATCAATGAAATTGAAACCAAAAGAACAGTAGAACAAATCAACAAAACTAGGAGCTGGTTCTCTGAAAAAATTAATAAGATTGATAAACCCCTGGCCAGATTTGTCCAAAAGAAAAGATAAAGGACTTAAATTAATAAAATTATGAATGAAAGAGGGGAGATCACAACCAACACCAAAGAAATACAAACAATTATAAGAACATATTATGAGCAACTATACACCACAAATTTAACAATCTGGAAGAAATGGATACAATCCTAGAGACATATAAACTATCAAAACTGAACCAGGAAGAAATAGAAAACCTGAACGGACCCATAACCAGCAAGGAGATTGAAGCAGTCATCAAAAATCTCCCAACAAACAAGAGCCCAGGACCAGACGGCTTCCCAGGGGAATTCTACCAAACATTTAAAGAATTAATACCTATTCTCTGAAAATGTTTCAAGAAAAAAAATAGAAATGGAAGGAAAATTTCCAAACTCATTTTATATGGCCAGCATTACTTTGATCCCAAAACCACACAAAGACCCCATCAAAAGGACAATTACAGACCAATATCCTTGATAAACACAGATGCAAAAATTTTCACCAAATTACTAGCCAATAGGATCCAATAGTACATTAAAAGAATTATTCACCACGACCAAGTGGGATTTATTCCTGGGCTCAAGTTTGGTTCAACATCCACAAATAAATCAATATGACACAATACATTAATAAAAGAAAGAACAAGAACCATATGAAACTCTCAATAGATGCTGAAAAAGCATTTGACAAAGTACAGCATCTTTTCTTGATCAAAACTCTTCAAAGTGTAGGGATAGAGGGTACATACTTCAATATCATCAAAGCCATCTATGAAAAACCCACAGCAAATATCATTCTCAAGGGGGAAATACTAATAGCTTTTCCTCAAAGGTCAGGAACATAGCAGGGATGTCCACTATCACCACTGCCATTCCACATAGTATTAGAAATCCTAGCCTCAGCAATCAGACAAGAAGAAGAAATAAAAGGCATCTGAATTGGCAAAGAAGTCTCCCACTCTCACTCTTGCAGATGATCTGATTCTTTATGTGGAAAACCTGAAAGACTCCACTCCCAAACTGCTAGAACTCATACAAGAATTCAATAAAGTGTCAGGATATAAAATCAATGCGTAGAAATCAGTTTCTATACACCAACAGCAAGACAGAAAAAAGAGAAATTAAGGAGTTGATCCCATTTATAATTGCACCCAAAGCCATAAGATATCTAGGAATAAACTTAACCAAAGAGGCAAAGAATCTGGACTCAGAAAATTATAAAGTACTCATGAAAGAAATTGAGGAAGGCACAAAGAAATGGAAAAGTGTCCCATGCTCATGAATTGGAATAACAAATACTATGAAAATGTCTATGCCACCTGGCACAAGCTACACATTTAATAGAATCCCTATCAAAATACCATCAACTTTTTTCAAAGAACTGGCATGAATAATCCTAAAATTATTATGGAACCAGAAAAGACCCCAAATAGAGGAATGGTGAAAAAGAAAATCAAAGTTAGTGGCATCATAATTCCAGACTTCAAGCTCTATTACAAAGCTGTCATCATCAAGATAGTATGGTACTGGCACAAAAATCGACATCTTGATCAATGGAAGAGAACTGAGAGCCCAGCAATAGACCCTGAACTCTATGATAAACTAGTCTTCAGCAAAGCAGGAAAGAATATGCAATGGTAAAAAGACAGAATCTTCAACAAGTGGTATTGGGAAAATTGGACAGCTGCATGCACAAGAATGAAACTTACATTTCCTTACATTTCCTTACATCACACACAAAAATAGACTCAAAATGGATGGAAGACTTCAATGTGAGACAGGAATCCATCAAAATCCTTGAGGAGAACACAGGCAGCAACCTCTTCAACCTCACTCGCAACAACTTCTTCCTAGAAACATCACCAAAGGCAAGGGAAGCAAGGGCAAAAATGAACTACTGGGACTCCATTAGGATCGAAAGCTTTTCCACAGCAAAGGAAACAGCCAACAAAACCAAAAGACAACTGACAGAATGGGAGAAGATATTTGCAAATGACAGATCAGATAAAGGGCTAGTATCCAGAATATATTAAGAACTTACCAAACTCAACACTCAAAGAACAAATAATCCAATCAAGAAATGGGCAGAAGACATGAACAGACATTTCTGCAAAGACATCCAAATGGCCAAAACATACATGAAAAAGTGCTCAACATAACTTGGCATCAGGGATATACAAATCAAAACCGCAGAGAGATATCACCTCACACCAGTCAGAATGGCTAAAATTAACAAGTCAGGAAATGACAGATGTTGGTGAGGATGCAGAGAAAGGGGAACCCTCCTACAATCTTGGTGGGAATGAAAGCTGGTGCAGCCACTCTGGAAAACAATATGGAGGTTCCTCAAAAAATGGAAAATAGAGCTACCTACAACCCATCAATAGCACTACTGGGTATTTACCTTAAAGATATAAATGTAGTGATCCAAAAGGGCACGTGAACCCAAATGTTTATAGCAGCAATGTCCACAATAGCCAACTATGGAAAGAGCCTAGATATCCACCAACAGATGAATGGATGAAAGAGAGGTGGTATATATATACAATGGAATACTATGCAGTCATCAAAAGAAATGAATTCTTACCATTTGCAATGACATGAATGGAACTAGAGGGTATTATGCTGAGTGAAATAAGTCCATCAGAGAAAGACAATTATCATATGATCTCTCTGATATGAGGAATTTGAGAGGCAGGGCAAGAGGTCGTTGTGGGGAGGGGAGGAAAAAGTGAAACAAAATGGGATCAGGAGGGAGACAAACCATAAGACTCTTAATCTCATGAACCAAACTAAGGATTGCTGGGATGTGGGGGGTGGGTAGGGACAGGGTGTCTGGGTTATGGAAATGGGGGAGGGTATGTCCTATAGTGAGTGCTATAAATGTGTAATTCACAGACCCATACCCCCGTGGCAAATAATACATTATATGTTAATAAAAAATTATATAAGTACATACCTTTCAATCCAACTCCACTTCAAGAAATTTTTCTTTCTTTTTTTTTTTAAGATTTTATTTATTTATTTGACAGAGAGATCACAAATAGGCAGAGAGACAGACAGAGAGAGAGATAAGGAGAAGCAGGCTCCCTGCTGAGCAGAGAGCCCTATGCGGGACTCCGAAGGCAGAGGCTTAGCCCACTGAGCCACCCAGGCGCCCCAAGAAATTTTTCTTAAAGACATAATTATTTAGTAAGTGTAAAGACCTATATATAAGGTTATTCATTGCAATATGGTTTGTAATAGCAAAACTGGAAACTATATAAACGTCTACAATAGATGACTGGTAAAATAGATTATAAAGCATCCAAAAATGGAAATACCTTACAGCCATAAAGCAAATTTAAAAAAGAAGACAACAATGACAATTTACTACTTGGGCTATCAAGTAATGTCCAAGATATGTATCTGAAAAAGCAAGATTCAGAAGTATGTGTAGGATATGCTACCATGTTGTATAATAGGAATGTGGGAGAGAAAAATACCACTTTGCATTTATCTGCATAAAATATTTGTGTAACAGGGGCACCTGGGTGGCTCAGTGGGTTAAAGCCTCTGCCTTCAGCTCAGGTCATGATCCCAGGGTCCTGGGATCGAGCCCCACATCAGGCTCTCTGCTCAGTGGGGAGCCTGCTTCCTCCTCTCTCTCTCTCTCTGCCTGCCTCTCTGCCTACTTGTGATCTGTCTGTCAAATAAATGAATAAGAATCTTAAAAAAAAAAAACTGTGTAACAATATATAAGAAACAGGTAATATTTGTTGCTTCTAGGGATGGGAGTAGAGAAAACAATAATATCCATGGTATTTTTACTGTGCAGCTTTTCAAAAAAAATTATGAACTGATTGATCATTCATAACGAATATTCAAAAATAACTTTTTATAAATCTTCCACAGCACCTAATGGTGGTGGGTTCATAATACAAAATTAGGAAATACTTACTAATTAAGGGGGTCGAGGGTAAATGCCCAAATAATAACACTGTCCTATATTTGCTCATTGTTTTTAAACTTCCACATTCTTTTACATAACTTACCATATTAAGAAGTAAATTATTTTTATTAATTATCTAAACATTTTGGACTACACTTGTAGTTAATTTCTGAGAAAACTGTCCCACAAAAGATAACACTAATTTCAAGTATTAGAAAGAATGTCCCCCCACACCGATTCAACTTGAAATACATTTTTCTGACTGCCTACATATGAGTAAAAATCCCTGTAAGATTTTACCTAAAATTCTGATATGCTTAAGAAACACAGTTCATAGAGGGTATCATGCTTAGTGAAGTAAGTCAATCAGAGAAAGACAACTATCACATGATCTCCTTGATATGAGAAAGTGGAGATGCAACATTGGGGGTTAAGGGGGTGGGAGAAGAATAAATGAAACAAGATGGAATTGGGAGGGAGACAAACCATAAGTGACTCCTAGTCTCACAAAACAAACTGAGGGTTGCTGGGGGGAGGGGGGTTAGGAGAGGGGGGTGGGATTATGGACATTGGGGAGGATATGTGCTGGGGTGAGTGCTGTGAAGTGGGTAAACCTGGCGATTCACAGACCAGTACCCCTGGGAATAAAAATATATTATATGGGGGCACCTGGGTGGCTCAGTGGGTTGAGCCGCTGCTTTTGGCTCAGGTCATGATCTCAGGGTCCTGGGATCAAGCCCCGCATCCAGCATTCTGCTTGGCAAGAAGCCTGCTTCCTCCTCTCTCTCTCTCTGCCTGCCTCTCTGCCTGCTTGTGATCTGTCTCTGTCAAATAAATAAACAAAATCTTTAAAAAAAAGAAAAAATATATATATTTATAAAAAATAAAAATAAAAAATAAATTAAAAAAAGAAACAGTTCATTTTTAAATGTTTGCAAAATGATATATTTTTTTAATATAATTTTTTATTTTTTATAAAAATATATTTTTATCCCCAGGGGTACAGGTCTGTGAATCACCAGGTTTACACACTTCACAGCACTCACCAAAACACATACCCTCCCCAATGTCCATAATCCCACCCCCTTCTCCCAAACCCCCTCCCCCCAGCAACCCTCAGTTTGTTTTGTGTAAATGCAAAATGATATATTTTTAATATCTTATTTAGTTATTTTTTTTGAGAGAGCGTGTGTATGCTTGCTCATGAGCAGGGGAGGCATAGAGGGAGAGGCAGAGGGAAAAGAATCTCAAGCATACTCTACACTGAACATGGAACCCCATGCAGGTCTTGATCTCACAATGTTGAGATCATGACCTGCACCAAAACAAAGACTCAGATGCTTTACCGACTAAGCCACCCAGATGCCCCACAAAATTGATATTTTAAATTATTGGTATACTTCCTTCAAACTTTTCTTATCTCTAGAACAACTTTTTGTTTCACTTTTTAATTAAGAAAACCCAAATAATTCACTGAATATGAAAACTTATTATTTGTATGGAAGATAGACTATATGATCGTCTAACCATTAAAAAAAGCTATTCCATCTAAGCAATGATCTAATGGCCTATTTTTAGGATTACATTATATTTTATGTTACATAATAATACAAAGATGTCAGTATTTCCCTTCCAATGCACTTCCTACCTTTAGAATATGTTTGTTTCCAAAACAAAATGTAAGATCTTATAATTTTTAAGACCCCAATGCAAGCATTATTCTTTACTACCCTAAGTTCCAGTTATAGATATCCTAAAAATTATGCTGACACAATTTGAATAACATCAAAATTTTAATAAGTAGCTTCTATCAGTCAATTACAATTTCAAAAGAAAAGCCTAGAGTATTTAACCTCTCAGAAGGCCCTTGTTTAGAACCAAAATACATTATCTTGAGAACTATTATTAGCTCTGTCCCCAATTTATTAATTAATCATAAGAATAGCACAGGACAATCTTTTCCCCCTCAGTCAACAAAGCTTTGAAATCACAATAGAATCCAGAGATGATCAGTTCTAACAGGGTCAGGTAATGTACCTGATGACAAGAGAAGTGATAGGAGAGGTGGTAAAAAGATAGCCCAGGCCCATCCTAAAGGGCGCAGAGGGTACTTTCTCCCAGCCCTTGTTCCAGACCTTCCAGAAAAAGCACAGATTTGGATTTTCACATGAAACCTTGTGATTCTGAAGTACGACACTTTTTCAAAGTTACATACAGTCACATTGGAGACTTTCCTTCATAGAACCCCCTCAGTGTTCCACAACCACATGTTAGGAAGAAAATGATGGGCCTGGAAGTCTCGTGAACCAGAGTTTGAATTCCATCTCTATCACTTAGCATCTGTGTGACCTTTGGGTGAAGTACTCTCTACCTCAGTTTCCTTATCTGCAAAATGTATCTACAGCTTTTGTAAGGATTATAAATAACAAATATAAATGCTCAGGCATTCAAAAGTAATTTTTAAAGTTGTATTTATTAATACTTTCCTATAGTAAACTAAATAATAGTGTCCTTCAGAGGAAATTTCCACTTGATCTATAAATCTGGATTTAGTGGAGAAAAAACATTTATTGCAGTTATAAATTCCTGTGAGTGTGATTTACAGAAATCAGAGTGGCAAGATACCAGATAGTCTGCAGCTACTGTCAAACACAAGGACAGTGGACTCTGATTGCTTCCAGCTATGAACTGTCACCATTAACTTATTTAACTAAAGAATCTTGTTTATCTAAGAGGGCCACTTGTTCTATATGTAGAAACACAAACACTTTCATCGAGTAATGAAAAGGAGATTAAGGTGAAAATAAAGGCAGATGTGAATAATGCAAAAGGCAATATTAGCATTTTGGTTTAGAATCTGGACTTGGGTTTGAGTTCAAGGTGGAACAACTTCTGAGTCCTAGCCTTATCATTTTCTAGCTGTTAAGACTTAAAAAGAGGCTTAGAAGTACCAACTCTTCTATCTAAAAGAAGTTGTGATACTATAAGCATATTTCCTCCTCCATAGTAAGAACTCCACAGTGTTAGCTGTTATCTTTCCTATATCTACTACCACATTCACATAAGATAGAACTATTTTAAGCAACATAACATACCCTTTCTTCCATAAAACAGTTGCAAAATAATAAATGTATATATGAAATGTATTTTAATTTTGAAAATTAGTTTGTAATCATCAAGATAGTATCTAAAAGAAAGTAACCATACCTGTCAATGACAAATTAAGACTCATTCAGTCATATAAAGTTCTGACAAGGGATTTATCAACACTAGATATAGATGTGATTAGACTGAATTATGTTTAATAAAAGATAATGTCCTTCCTAAGTCTTTGAAACAAACTAATATTGATGATTTCTTACATTTGAAGAATAATTATTCAAATAGCTCACATGTTTATCTCATTTGATCCTCAGCATAAGCACTGTGATATAAATACAGTAGGTTCAGGAATAAAGAACGGAGGCTAAGAAAGACTATGTGACTTCACCAGTACTGCTTGAATAGGAGATGATGAAGCTGAGGCCAGAATGCATGTTTCCTCACATCAATTCAATTTTCAGAATTTTATACCACATTGAACAATTAGGTGTTTCCCCTTCTGTGTTAAAACCAGACTGTGTTGGCATTTCCCCTTTTGTGTTAAAGCCAAGCTGTGATTTTTATATTCCAGATTTTTCAGGGTAAACTCTGTTGGCAATGGTTTTTTGAAGTTTTTTTTGTGTGTTTATTTAAGATTCTGTTTATTTATTTGAGAGAGTATGAGCATGAACAGAGAGAGGGGCAGAGGAAGAGGGAGATGCAGACTTCCTGTGGGGCTCAATCTCAGAACCCTGAGATCATAACCTGAGGGGAAGGTAGATGCTTAACCAACCAAGGCACCAAGGCACCGAGGCACCCCTGGTTGTTGACCTTAGCTAGTCTTTAAATCACTGTTACCAAGTACAGAAATATCGGCATTGTGTTGAGAATCATTATTGTCTTTGTAAATATGTACTGAATTCTCCAACCTCACTATTTTTAATGCTCGGCAATTAGGTACCAATGGGGAAGAGAAACAGAAATCCCTCTCTAACGGAAGGCCCCTCCTACCTCAAGACTCCAGACAAATACTTGCCATGGTAACCATTTGGTTTAGCATAGTAATCATTTGTTAAATTGTAATATTCAGGAGACTAATGGCACTCCAATTTTCTGTTAAAACAATTATTCCAAAACCAGAATAAACCAAACCAGATAAATATTTTAATTTTGTAGCATAGTATCACACAGGGAATTAAATTAATATGGACTCGTTTTCCTTTAGAAAACCCAATGAGGTGTCAAAGAGGAGATCATTTATATTAGTTACTAGAGCACAAGTCAAATTGGTATTTTTTTTTCAAATTGATATTTTTATTAAACTAATTTCAGTAATGATGTTTTAAATTAAAAAGGTTAACAGATATACCTTAAAAATTATATTTACAAGAAAATGTGGTAAAGTGATAACAGTACTGTTATGTGAACAGCTCATATTAAGTCAGAAATTTACATTTACTTCTCTAAAAAACAGATTCCTTACTTGAGGGTGAGGTTACACTGAGTTCTGGGCCCCAATCCAATGATGTGCTAGTAAATGTTTGACACCAGCACTAGAGGAGGGGAAAAAAATCTCTAATTTGTAATATTTGTCATATTCCATAGAATCAGTACTCTCATAGGGCTGATTTCAAGCTACCAATGCAAAGTCATTCAATGTGGAGTTAGGAAGAGAAGGGCACAATAGGCTCTCACTAGTCAAGACAGGCCAGTTCCAATCCACCACTGCCCAAACTCCAGAACCAATTTGAATCTCCAGAGGTAGAAATCAGAAGCATGTATTCTTAAAAAGTTTCCTCAGTGATTTTGCTATAGTCAATCCATAGACCAGTTTTTAGGAATCACACCCCAGGCTAGCTTATGATGCAACTATGAGAGTTTCTGAGATTAAGAAAGGAAAAACATTTGTAAGGTTGTTGCCATGTAGTGCAAAACCAGGTGGAAATGACATTGGCATCACTGTCACCTAGGAAAACTCTGAATCATGGTAAGCATATCTCACTGTTAAATCAAAGCAAACTGTAAGGCATCCTTTTGGTGTATAGCTTTTACGAGCCCAGACAAATGTTAAGTCTTTTTGAAACCTTCCTAAGCCACAAAAAAGTGTTTCCCTCTAATAAAATTGTCACTGAAATCTTGCATGTTTTTAATTTTTTTAAGACTGTATTTGTTTGTCAGAAAGAGAGAGAGAGCGAGCACAAGCGAGAAGGAGAAGCAGGCTCCCCACTGACCAGGAAGCCTGATGCAGCCCTCAATCGCAGGACCCTGGGATCATGACCTGATCCAAAGGCAGATGCTTAACCTACTAAGCCGCCAAGGAGTCACCCACATGCCCAGGTGTTAAAAAACACCTCGGTGTTTTCTAAGGAAGTTATCCAGTCCAGACCTCTGCTGCTGAGAGAGGAATGGCAACTTTGTGATATTTAATTACCCACAATCATGATTTACTTAAGGGTAATTTCAGTGTTTGCTGCAAATTACTCAGTTGAAGCAAACAAAATGCAGGCATTCCCTCTTGTAGACATTCCTCATTTCATATGAATTTATAACATTTAATATTTACATTTTTACCAATCTCCAAGAGATAGAAAAACAAGTTAAGATTAACACTGGTAAATGTCTTTGCCTGGGTCCCCTTGAAAGCCTGAGAGAAAAGGCTTATAGGCAAGTAGTTTATTTGGGAAAGGTGATCTCCGAAAACAGGAGTGACGTAAAGGAAAATCTGAGGGAAAGTCAATGCCCAGATGTGTTACATAGTTAGGCAGTAATTATTCAGTTCTAGTAGGAAGTTCTTAGAAGTTTTATGAACATGCACTTCAGAATTGCCCATGGCCACTGAAAGAAAGAAGCATTTTTAGTATATTCCCTATTAGCCAAGAATGGTCCTGTGGGCATTAACTCCTTTGCCTCCATTATTTTGTTTGATCATGAATGATAGCCCAGCAGTTCTAAGGGAGTTAGAGAAATCCAGATGGTAAACAAGAAGTAATTGTCCCATGCTGAGGCACTGTCAAGTTAGAACTATAAAAAACCTGGTCAAAGTATGTGTGGACCTGGTCACTACGGTAGTAACTGGAACAAAAAGGCCAAGATGATGTAAAGTGGTACATAAGAGAGGTCTAGGCCCCAGGTAATAATCAGGAAGTTCTGGGAAGTTCTAGTTTGTTGCTAGGTTCCATGATCTTATTCTTTGGACTCAGAGGCCTAAAAATACTACTTGATCTAGTTCCAGATCAATCCATAGACTTTTCTACACTTGGAAAATAGCTGGAGGTCAATAGGAGAAAAGACAATCGTGTTCATAAAAGAACAGATTCATTTTTTTTTATTTCAAAATATTATATCCTGTAAATAAAGCAAACAAAGCATTCCAGGACCATGCTGAATGAAAGAGCAATAAGACCCCAACAGAGAGACTCCATGTCACATGAAAGAGGAATGGGGAGGAAGAGGAGGCAGAGAAGAAAGGGGCTTTAATATTCTCAATTAAGCCTCTGAAAGAGCTGCCATCAGAGAATGAGTCAACTTTAAATAAGTCTCAGGTCATAAAACGAAAGGCCAACTATGACAATGACAGAGAAGTAACAACCTTTCTGGCTCCGTTTCTATGCCCTTCCCCTTTGCTTTGACTACAGAAATAAAGTTACTAAGAATAAGGAGGTAAGCAGGTATCAAAAAGTGCAGTAGTTCTTGAACTTTAGCATGTATCATCACCTGGAGCACCTGTTAAAACACACATTGCTGGCTCTGTGCCCAGAGTTCCTGATTCTTTGTCTGACCAGGACCAAAGAAATCATATTCCTAACAACTTCCCAGCTGGTGCTGCTGGTCCACAAGACCATACCACAAGAACCACTGAAATGGCAAAATAGAAAGGAAGGCTCACACTCCCTACCCAGATCCCCACCTTCAAAGCTTCAGGTGAGGCAGAGGAAGTAATTGTAATTTTGGATGAAGATGGAAGCATCAAGACATGAGAGTATACACTTTTGATTACTGAATGAAAACTGCATATATCACTTACAGACACGATAGGAGCCTGAGAGAGAACAGAAAAGGCATAGAATTAGCCACATTTCTGTCTAGTAGCAGACAAGCTAATGCCACTGGATAAATTTGATGGGGCAGCAAAATAAATAAAGATTCATTCTTATTATATCCCATGATTGTATAAATTACACAGATAGGGTACCACATAACTTGCTTAAAGCAATCAGCCTTATGAAATCTATTTTTATATAAAAAATAAGTTGAGAGATGATTATCAGACATCTGTTGACAATACCAAATTTTACCCACCAAGTTTTACCCACTGAGAAACTCCAATTCATTTAAATTGTATAATAATTAGATTAATATAAAATTCCAGAAACGTTTGGTACCATTTTTCTTTAAAAACAACCCAGATAATTCTTATGCACATTGAAGTCTGAGGACATTAGTCAGCACCAGCAGTTCTGGGGCAGAAGTCATT
Organism: Mustela nivalis; assembly: GCF_964662115.1. Classification (NCBI taxonomy): domain Eukaryota; kingdom Metazoa; phylum Chordata; class Mammalia; order Carnivora; family Mustelidae; genus Mustela; species Mustela nivalis. Next base: position 33,351,915 of record NC_139024.1, read on the forward strand.
CCCCTGCAACCTTTTCATAAAGAGAAGAAACATTCAAATGGAAAAAAGAAGAGCCTTACATACAGTGCAAGCAGCAGAGCAGAGCAGTTAGGGATTGGAATCTGGAGTTAGATTGCTTGGTTTAAACAGTAGTAACCTTGGGCAAGCTATTTAATCTCTCTAAGACTCATTTTCTCATCTTAAAAATGAGGATAATAATTTCTACTTCATAGGGTTGCTGTGAGGATGAAATGAGATAATGTATATGAAGCACTTAGAACAGTGCCTACCATAGAGCAACTTTTTAACAAACATTGCTATTATCATTACCACATCGGTCCTCTAGAGAACACTGTAATGCACATATAACACATGATGGGGTAGGAAGTAAAAAGGAATGTCTGAACTGCTTATAGGGATGTAAAGTGCCATTGTAGACCTTACTCTACTCTTTCTCTCACTGTCTCTCTCAAAAGGAAATATAATAAATAAGTCTAGCATGGTAGAAGGGACATCCTGAAAGGCTTTGGCACACAATTCACCTTTCAAAACCTCAGTTTCCCCATTTGTAGAATGGTAATCATAAAGCAACCCTTAGATCTGAGGGATGTTGTAAGATGAGGTTAGATTGGAAGACATGGCATGTTGTGAGGAGCCCAGCAGTGAAAAGAGACTGTCATGGAGATAGGAGAAAGTGGTTTTGAAGCATATCCCCTACACTGAAGCTCTTTTTCTCTTGCAACAGGAAAACTACAAGATCCTCACATCTGGGCTTAGAGGAAAGTAAGAAAGGTGGTCTTTCTTTGGAAAAGTGACTTCTTAAAACACAAGATAAGAAGATTGCAATCAAAATTCCTGTCTACCACTAGTTTTAGGCATATTGTTGAGAATAATCTTAAAGATCAACACATAGAGATCAAAAGAGATAAATTTAATTATTCATAGCATGCAACAGTATGAAATTAAAATTTTGAGCATAACTTTTGGCCTGAAATATTATCAAGTTTCTACTTCTGAATTTTCTAACTCTATGTTGGTATTTATCAATACTAATGATTACAAGGTAGTAAGTGAAATAGTACTATATAAATAGCAATCTGTGTTTAAAATGCTAAATATTCTGAAACCTGTAAATATCAAGATATTATAATAAATGTGATTGTCATCAAATATTATTAATTTATAAAATACAGACCACATGTAAATTTAATAAATACCTCAGGAAAGAGCTATCTTCAGCACTTCCAAATGTTACAGACACTATTTTGCAGTGAATGGGTATACTGTAACTTTATTTTACCTGCTCTCAGATGAATAAGGTTTGCTTGCATCACCTTGTAGTCATCAGATAAACAAGGATGTAAAAAAGGAAAGGCTATATAGTCCAGCATCACAAGCAGAGATAGCAGGACGCTCATCTATTGACTGTGTGACCTTGCCCACCTCTCCTCTTCTTTAAAAGAAAAATAACTGAACAGGATATCAGGGTCAAATTGAAGAGAAAGGAGAAGAACTGTTTAGTGCAATATATGAATTGATAGTCATCCAACTCACTGTGACTGATTCCTCCTCTGTAAACTGAGGTATGAGAGTTATCACTAAAACCCTTGAAGCCTGTAAATTCTGTGATTCTAGATTTAAACTGAAAGTACTAAAGTGAAAGTTGAGAAAGCCCACCCTCCCTGGACATCCTTCCTAGACATAGACACCAACTTCCGAATCACATATTAATTTTGTGGACTTTTTCTTCATTGACCGTCAGGCACGGCGGAGACTATTTGGTTGGTACCATTACCTAAGGTAATACACAACTTAAACGCCCTTCTTCTTAAAGAACTCTGAAAATTGTGAGCTTAATTGCAATTAAAAAGCTATTAAAATTCAGTACAACTAGGAGACAGACTTTAAGTTTACTCCAGTATTAAACAACTTTGTAATAAAATATATCAGTATGGATTTTATGTTTTAAAAAAAAATGAGGATCCTCAATGGATAGGACTATGTGAAACATTTAAATACTTATGCATAAATTTGCTATTTACTGCAAATCATAGCAGATTATTGGTTTATCTAATAAGTAATCAGTGTATTACGGGGATTTTAAATTGCAGAAAGTAATTTAAAATGTCCAAGCATGCTTAATGAAAATTATCCCTTTTTAATATCTCTTTTTTAATTAATAAGTATTTTTCTAAACTTTAAAAGAAGCCAGGTGTTCAATAAGTGAAAATAATGTCTATGAAGTCTAGACATTTTTTTTTTTACATTATCCTGGCTTAGATGGTGTTTTAGGATTAGAAGGGAGCTTTAAATGTGACCCCCTTTAATCCCTCAGCATCGCATCTGCCAAGTGGTCATCTAATGAATATTTGAATTCTTCGGTTTCAGGGACTCACTGCCTCTGACCATGATCACGGGTTATTAGAATTCCTTCTAGTCTGCCAAAATCCAACCTAAATTTTTAATTTAGAAAATTAACAAAATAAGCAAATAATTTAATGATCAATGTCTAGATTTGGAATAATACTCCAATAAGAGCAAATGACTTGCTAGTTTAACTCAATTGTGACTGAAGTCATGTGGCATTATGCAAACTGCACAACACAGGTGGAACAAATTTCCATGATATTGTTCTTGGCATTGCAGAAACCAACTGTCCTCATGCCCCCCCAAGGCTGACAGAGCCTACAACTGGCCATGGGCCAGTGTAAGTCCTAAGGAACAACAATCAATGAGCCCTGCTCTGCCTGAGTCAATGAAAATGAGGCCTCAGTAAATATTAGACATGAGCTCAAAGGACTGGAATTTGTCTGTTAGCCAAAGCTCATGTCTTCCCTGGCACCAATGTTCCTAAGCCCCAGGATGGACCCTATGTCCCACTATTCATACCAGTCTCTATTTCTAGGCTTCAATCATGCTTTGCACTTTATATTAATCACGATATCCTAAATTCTAGTCCATTTGCCTGGGATCCCAACACTATGCCTCCCTCTGATCTCCTTAATGGGGCTGGACCTAGATTTCTAGTTCTATCTAGATCTGTTTTCCCAGAAACCAGCTACCTCTGCCTGTCTATAATTATGTACTCTCATCAGATATACTTCTATGGCTGGGTCCCTACTCATCATTTTAAAAGAAACTGTGATGTTAATGGAAGATGGCCTTAGACTTGAACTTCTCCTTGAACATTGGAATATGGACTGCTGACAACACTCCCTAGGTGTCAACTTTATTGCCATGTTAATCTCTCTTAGAGATGTCATGAGAGAATAAAAAGAGTCCTGGCCCAAGTAAATTTTCCAAGCCTTGCCCCCACCTGCACCTGACTTAATATACTCATATGCTACTGAGGTCCCCAACTGCCTAGTGCTAGAACCCCTATTAGTTTAAAAGATAACAAATTTAAAGAGGGAAATATTCTTTAAAGATCTATAGAAGGTTGATTCAGACTAAGGCACAAGGATTAAAAAAATAATAATAACAGTAGTTTAGTGAATAATTACGAATACACATTCCCTGAGCAGGAGTTCTACAGGCTTGATAAAAGAGGATGCTTTTTAAGCTAAGTGGATCTAATAGTCACAAAGTGAAGCAAACAAAAAATTTCTAAGCTAAGTAGGGAGATATTTTTAAGCAGAAAGGTCAGACTATTGTTCAGTAAATCACATCCTATAAGTGACTTCAGCCAGGCAAAAGTCACAACCCTGCTTTTGTAATCCCACCACTGTATGAATATACTCCCCTTCTAACACCCTTGTTATATATATGTGGTAACGATATTTTCTCTTGCACTTTTCTCTATCTCTGGGAATAGATCTTGTCTCCACAAACAGATTATAAAGCCCATACCTTACTTATCATACCAGGAATGGTTTCCATAGACAATAAATTCTTATTGAATTGAATGGAATCCAACTGAATTAAAACAAATTAGGATAAAAGTGACATTATAATAACAGATGAATTAAGTTGGCAAAGGAGTTAAATCAGATGCTTAATAGAATTCTGAGACTGAATAACTGAGGCTTGGAGAAAGGCTGACAATGATATTGCCCAAACTAGAAAAGTGTGGAACAACTATAATTCAGGCAAGGGCTATCAGTTGTGGACTGTGAGTAGCAGAATAATGGCCCCATAAAGACATTTACCTCCTAATCTCTGGAACATATTATCTTAAAATCAAATGGAACTCTGCAGGTGTGACTAAAAATCTTTAGATGTGAGGTTATCCTGGATTACCCAGGTGGGCACGATGTGATCACTGGACATTGGAAGAGGGAAACAGAAGAGTGGGTCAAAGAGATGACAGGGAACAATGAGAGATTTGAAGCACAAGAGGATTCAACTTGCCTTTGCAGGCTTTGAAGATTGTGGAAGTAGATCATGAGCTAAGGAATGTAAAGTGGGCTTCAGAAACTGGAAATGGCCTTTGGCTGATAGGCCAGCAAGAAATTGAGGGTCTCAGTCTTAAAACCAGAAGGAACTAAATTCTACCATCAACTCAAATAAGCAGGAAAGAGATTCTCCCCTAAAACCTCCCCCAAAACAGTCTGCCAACACGCTTGGTTTTCATCTGTTGAGATCTGTCCTGGACTTCTTACCTACTGGAATGTAAAATAACAAATCTATGTTATTTTAGTCTACTAAGTTTACAGAAATATGTTACAGCAGTGACAGGAAACTAACAAAGGAAGAGATGTTTTCTATACCACCCTTGACTGGACAGTCAGAGTGACTGAGGCTGGTTTAGAAATCACACATTAACTGTATGGTTTGGGGAGAACAGGCTCAAAGGCAGAGATCAGGAGACATTTCTGAAGCAAATAGTGGGTGGTCCTACCCAAAAAACTATCAAATTTAGTTCTTCAACTCTTCGTCATTGTTTTGTTCCCTCTAATTTTCCACCTTTTATTTAGCAATTTATTTAACATATCTTATAAGGCTGTAGGGATCCAAGGATATAACATACAACATCTTTTCTCAAGTTCATAACTTTGTTAGTACAATGGATATACCAAGAGTTTACACTGGATAAGCAAAAGAGTTGAAAAGTACTTTCATCTGCATTCTCGTTTAAACCTTAGCATCTTTCTATGTAGAACATTAATTATACTGTAGACTACAAGTAACCATGGAGTGTGAGTGTAGGTGTGTAGGGGTGTGTGTGTCTGTGTGTGTGTGTGTGTGTGTGTGTATGTTATGTAAGAAAACACATTCAAGTTGGGGCAGAAAAGGGAAAATTCTGAAAGGAAGAAAAAGGATGCTCTGCTAAGCTTTAACTATAGTCTACACAGTGTACATGTGGCAATGAGTAAGAAATATTTTACTCCCAAAGGAATTCTAAATTGAAATATCCTTTATTTTGATGGACTTATTATTATTAGCACTAAGTACTTACTAATCTAAATTCTACATAAACAGAATTATTAGCACTAAGTACTTACTAATCTAAATTCTACATAAACTTCTTCACTGCGAGCCATTAATATTCAATGTAGCTTTTGAATTTCTCTAATACCATGGAAAAACCCCAAAATTAGTTTACCAGGATTCAGTGTAGACACAGGAAGTGTATTTATTGCATAGTGAACCTACATCAGACACTGTGTGGAGCACTTTACTGGCCTCACCTCCCTTACCTCAGAACATCCCCATCAGTCACTCATCTCCTAGGCAATACCTTCATCATCGAGGAATTTGAAATTTGGGAAAAATAAGTATGAGAGTCCACTAGTAGAGTAGTATTCAAGAAAAGCAACAATTTAGCAATAAAATTGTTATCACCAGGAGAAACTGGACAGCTGAACAAGTAAGTCAGATAGAGGTATGCAGTATATCGTATTAGTTTTCTACTGCTGCTATAACAACTTACCAGAAACCTAATGGTTTAAAATAACAAATTTATTATCATGTATTTCTGGAGGTAAGAAATCCAAAATCTATCTCACTGAGTTAAAGTCAAGGTGCTGGTATTCTCTGGAGGTTCTAGGAAAAAATTTGTTTCCCTACCTTTTCTAGCTTCTAGAAGATGCCTTTTTTCCTTGGCTTGTGACTCCTCCCTCTACCTTCAAGGGCAGCAGGATAGCATTTTCCAATTTCCTTCTCTGACCTTCTCTTTCCCACCTTTCTCTTAAAAGGACCATTGTGGTTACATTAGGCCACCCAGATAATCCAAGATAATCTCCCCATCTCAAGATTCTTAATCACATATTCTAAATCCTTTTTGCCATGTATGATAACATAACTCATGGGTTCTGGGAGTTTTCTTGAGGGCAGCAGAGCTACTACTCAGCCTACCATATAAGCATATAAGTGTAGGGTCAGGTGAAGACGAGTTTAACTAAGATCAAGGAACTAATAGAGTAGGTCAAAAACTGGGTGAAATGCATAAACACATCTCAGGTAGGTATTAGTGTTTCCAAAAAATGCTCTCTGATACAATATGCATGACTATTAGGAATAAATGAGCTCTCTATGCTGAGGTGAGTGAATGAAGGTTGGTGAAGCAATAAATCCATACTGACTTTTTTTTTTTTCAAAGATTTTATTTATTTGAGAGAGAGAGAGAAAAGGGAGAGTGAGAGCGCACAAGCAGGGAAGTGGCAGAGGGAGAAGCAGGCTCCCTACTTAACAGGGAGCCCTACCCAATACAGGGCTCCATCCCGGGACCCTGGGATCATGACCTGAGCTGAAGGCAGACACTTAACTGACTGAGCCACCCAGGTGCTCCAAATCCATGCTGACTTAAGAAAGCACTCACTCTAAAAGGGGCAAATTCAGTGGAAGGGGGAAAAAATGTGGTGAGTCAAGACTAAAGCGCTTAGTGAAGTCTCTCCAAAGCCTGGGCAATAGCGCTGTATTCAAGAGGCCAAGACATAATTCTCCCAACTACTGGCATTCCTCTTGCACTCATTAACTGGTTTCACATTCCTTCAAGATGTTGTAAAAGATTTTGCTCCGAAATAATTACCTTAAAAGTTCTATGCAGTTCTTGGGGGAAGACACCTAGAGTCAGCCATCTTAGCACTACAAGGTAAAATAATCAGGAAAAGAACAAACCAGTGATGGCTCATAAAAGCTTTGAGTTCCCAGAATTCTCAAGGCCATGCCACTTAACAGGTCTAAATTGCAGGCTATTACTATAAAATATAACTATAATAAAGAAACATCATCGTTGTCAGAGACAGAGGTTAGCTTCAGAACTCAGGAGTAGTCGAAGCATCCTCTCCATCTCACCTAAACTCTGTTACCACACATACCTAACTTGTCTCTTTGCCTTTGGTCTTGCACATTCATATGCCCTCAGTGCCAAGATTAGCTTTCTGAAACACACGTCCAGTCCCTTTATTTTTGATCTTAACCTCTGATAATTCTCAACTCTTTTGTTTAACACACAAGGTCCTAAAAGTGAGGCTACCTACCATTACTCCCTACTCCCCCATTCTGTGTGTTAAACACTTGTCAAAATGGATGTCTTAGGGGCTCCTGTGTGGCTCAATGGGTTAAGCCACTGCCTTCAGCTCGAGTCCTGATCCCAGGGTCCTGGAATCAAGCCCCGCATCAGGCTCTCTGCTCAGCAGGGAGACTGCGTCTCCCCCATCTCTCTGCCTTGCCTCTCTGCCTACTTGTGATTTCTCTCTCTGTCAAATAAATAAATAAAATCTTTTTTAAAAAGTGGATGTCTTGGGACGCCTGGGTGGCTCAGTGGGTTAAGTGGCTGCCTTCAGCTCAGGTCATGATCCCAGAGTCCTGGGATTGAGCTCCACATTGGGCTTCCTGCTTAGCGTGCAGACTTCTTTTCTCTCTGCCTCTGCCTGCCACTTGCCTGTTTGTGGTCGCTCTTTCTCACTTCACATTCTCTCTCTCTCTGACAAATACATAAATAAAATATTTTTTTAAAAAATGGATGTCTCAGTATTTAAGATACCTTTCTCATTTGTATCTCTGTCTTTGCATATGCTATTCCTTTGGCTTGAAAAAAATGACCAATTCATTCATTGGCTATCTAATTCAAATGCCAATCATTGAACAAAACCTTCCTGATACCAGCTCAGCAAAGTTTTAAATTCTATGTTCTTTCCCATTGCTAGCATAGAGGCATAAAGAAAATGTTCCAAGTACATGGCAAACTTGAACAAAAGTTGTGCCATTATGACTTTCCAAAGGGTTCTTATCAGGTCAGAGCACAGCAAGGGCCCCCAAGAAAGAGGTTTTCAGCATGTGCTGCCCATTAGAATCAACTATGAAGCTTGGAAAAGATAAAAAAAAAATATTTCTAAGTTCCACCCCAAACACACTGGATCAGATCCACAGGAGTGTTATTGAGAAAGCTTGCAAGTTTTTAATAAGCTTTACAAGTGATTCTGATGAAGACAAGAGAGCGAAGATCCTTAACCAGGCTGATGCCACAACAGAGACAGAAAGGCCGAAGTTAGTAATTTGAAGTGTGGAATCAGACTCATAGGAGGTCTATGCTAAGCTCTCAGCTAAACAGGCTGAGAACTTAGGGCACCAGACAGTGAAGTCAGGAAACCAAGGTAGAAGCTCTTCTATCTGGACCAAAAAAAATATCAGAACTGGAAGAAGAGTGGAATTCAGTAAGGAATTAGGTGTACTGGGTCTGCCCTAGACCAGTGGGTACCAAACTTGGGGGAAATAAGGCTACAGTAGTCCCTCCACCCTTATCCACAGGGGATATGTTCCAAGACCCCCAGTGGATGTCTGAAACCATAAAAAGTACCAAACACTATTTATATGTTTTTCCCTATGCATACCTATGATAAAGGTTAACTTCTAAATTAAGCAGAGTAAAAGGTTAACAATAATAATAAACTAAAACAACTGTAACAAAATACCATAATAAAAGACATGTGAATGTGGTCTCTTTCTCTCTCTCTCAAAATAACTTATTAAATTGTACTCATCCTTCTTCTTATAATGATGTGACATGATAAAATGCCTATTTGATGAGATGAAGTGAGGCGAATGACATAGGCATTGTGACACAGTGTTAAGCAATTACTGACCTTCTGATGATTCTTCAGAAGGAGGATCATCTGCTTCCCGACTGTGGTTGAAACTGTAGGAAGTGAAACTGCAGATAAGAGGGCCCTACTGTAATTCTAGACCTCACCAAAGAGAGACCTCCTCACCAAAGAGAGACCTCTTCAAACAGCAACATTGCATCACCAGGAAACTTGTTAGAAAATCAACTTTTTTTTTTTTTTTGGACAGAGAACACAAGTAGGCAGAAAGGCAGGCTCCCTACTGAGTAGAGAGCCCAATGCTGGGCTCGATTCCAGGACCCTGGGATCATGACCCGGGCTTAAGGCAGAAGCTTGAGCCCACTGAGCCACGCAGGAGCCCCTAGAAAAGAATCTTGAGCCCCATCTCAGACCTATTGAATCTGATTTTAACCAAATCCCCAGGTGATTTAAAAGCAGCATCAAGGTTAGTAAAGCACCCTAGCCTGGCTCCAGATGATGCCAATTCTGTCTGGCCATACTATGAGAAGCAAGAGTCTTGACCTACAAATGAGCAGGTGGAAGAATTGCAAATATTACCAGTGTGAGAATGTGAGGGCAGGAATCTTAGTCAATTACTTTATCTCAACACTTAGCACAGGACCTTGGGAAATGACAATACAGTGAATTGGTCAAAACCTGAGGATTTGAAGCTGGTTCAAGTCTAACACTGCTACTCACCAGCTCTGTGGTATTGTCAAAATACTTAATTTCTTTGTTGTTTCAGTTTCTCGTCTAGAATATAGACATAGCTGCCTCATAAGAATGAGGGAAGGATACCATGTTATTTTTGCTAACATTGTAAGTGCTCAATAGATCATGAAAGAAAAATTAACAGATAATCAATTATTGATTTGTTGCTATATGGACTGATTTCTGATGAGGAAAAGAGCTCCAAAATTCCAGTGGTATAAATTATCTTTCTCTGACTCATAATCTAATGAGAAGAATGGCTGAAATCTTAATGACTTGCAGACATTCCAAGCATTAAACTTCTTAGAATATTACTAAGTGTCTCCTAAGTGATGGGTGAAAGAACTATCTAAAGCAAGATGATTGCCAACCTTTTCGGATTGATGACACCAAACTGATGTTAATGGGATCTCAAAGCTCTCTTGTTCTCCCCCAAATACCTAAGAAGGACATTTTTTTTTCATGGCTTATTTTCATTAAATTAAATTTAAATTGATCTATTTGACAATATTTTGACGTTTTTGCATTTTAGAGTGTTGCAAATCTGGACAAGAATCTCTTCCATAATAAACAATACGGATTCAAAGAGACACATTCTGTTTTATGTTAATCCCTAAAATAGCTTCCTTATTTTTGCTTTTAAGTTTTTAAAAAACTTTTACTCCTTTCTCCCCATAATAATGCTACAATTGTTATTTTTTTTTCTTAAATCTTAGAAAAGTTTGTTATGCCTGCCTGACAGATAAAGAAATGGAAAATAATATTAAGTGCTCAAAGTGACATAGCTGGTTTGTGGCCAAAATGGGACTAGAACTCAAGTTTCCTAAGTCCCAGCCATTTCTTTGAGCTACCACCAGCACCACTGCCACCATCTGATTGCCACATATTATCTAGGATCCAAGTCAAAACCAGGTCACCTGTTCCGTTACCAAATTCCTCCCTTAACCAAGTGCCCTTTCCCAAAAAGCATGTTGGAGGTATCACAAAGGCAACAGCTTCCTAAGTATATGTGAAAAACTTTTTTTATTTTGTTAAAGTAACTTTTCAGTTCTAGAAGTTAGAAGTCAAATTTGGAGGTGTGACTTAATTTTTCTTTTATTTGGAATTTTGCACAAATTATGGTGGAATGTAATTTCTTCTTGTTTCACTGGTTCATTCCTTCATAAACACTACATTTGCCTATAGATTTCTCAACTTTCTTTAGAAAATTATCAAAGCTATAAAAGTCAGTTTTAAAAAGTATTCCTGTGCATTTCAATTTAAAATACCAACTTTTATTAAGGACTTTATTAAGGACTTGGGTTTGAGAAATGAGTAAAAATCTTTGACCAACAAATGGTAAAGCAGTGAGAGCTTATTAATAGTGATTAATATTTAAATCCTCAAAAATCCCCATATAGTGCACCAGACAACATGTTTAAAAAAAAATCACTATAAAGATTCCAATTTAGTCATTAAACTTTAGAATTAATACTATGAAATGTTTTTCCCCAAAGTCAGTATACATTTTTAAACTACTACTAGTGGTTCTGTGGAGTCTCTAAGGTTATATAATTCATGACGGAACAAACCTAGAATCATTAAAGAAAAACTGACAACTCTAAACCGACAAGTGTAAGAAATTCTGAAGTTGCACTGACAATTCAGATCTACTTCCTTTCATGTCCAGATTCACTTAATATCTCATTTGATTTTCAAACCTTCCCTCAGAAGCAACTGGAACAAAACCATGAGGGAGCTCAATCTCCATTTGGGCATGTAACCCTTTTACAAACACAATTACAGCCAAACACCATTGTAACCTGATTTGCATTTGCACTAACTAAGTTACAAAGCACATTGAAAATGCCTGCTATGCATACTACAGACTTATTAGGAGGATATATTGCAGGGCTTCTGTGAACCCTAATTAAAAAGGTTTTATCTTTCCCCTCTGGTCCACTGAAATTGTTCAAATGCCTTGCCTGCTACAACTTTGCTCAAAAACAGTTTTCAAACATGTGATCAGAGCTAGGCAACTATTTCAGGTGGCATGATTCTGTTTCCACAGTGGACAAGGCCAGAGAGACAAAGTTTCAGTCTAAACTTTGAGCTTCCTTTCCTTTGTTATTTTGTGTTGCAACCTTAGCATTATCCAACTGTGGACTTTTATCTGTGAATATCTAAATCCTGTCTTGTGGAAAACTAATTACTGAACCACTGAGAGCTTCATAATGTCCTGCATTTAAGTCCTGAGCATCATACATAATGCATAGGCAGCAGTCTCTGCACTCTGATTACAGAACACTGTCATTAAGTGAGCAAATTAAAGATGTGAATAATTCACTGGCTGAGCTTATTGTCAGTGCTGCATTGTGAAATTAGAATTTCTAATAAGTACTGCAATTTTTTTAACCCAATTAACACAGAGAACATCTTGAGACTGATTAGTACAATAAAAATTATTACCTTATTCTTTTGCTTCACAACAGCCAAATTAAATACTGTACTTAATTATGCAGCATTCATTCCTTCTCTGCTAAAAAAAAAAAAAAAAACACCCTATCATTTTAATAAGAGTTCTAATATTTGTATGTGAGCTAAAAATATAGCACATGCATCTGTAGCTCACCGTCTTTTTGCAAAGTTTTTTTTTAAGAGTCTAAACATCAGTATTATCACCAGTGGTGGATTATGATGATACTAGTCTATTCTTAAACCAAATATTCTACCTAAAAAACAAACAGTACACACAGAATCGACAAAGTAACTAACCTCCCCAAATTGAGTTGAATATATTATACCTCTGCTTTTTTCTTAGCTTTTTAGATGCAGATTAACACAGATTTGCCCCCACTATACTGTTTGTGATTGAGGCTGAAACATATATTTAAGAAAATTAATTGTTTAGGAAAAAAATTAAGTATCTGTAACAGTGGGTCTTACCTCAGATGCTCATTTAGCACACAGTGATCTGTCTCACTCCTGCCAGGCAAGTGGGAAAGTCCAGTTTATGCTCGGCATGATGATCCTACGCAGAGAGTGTCTGCTGCCATGTTAAATAAAGAAAATGATCATTTAAACCGGGGCTTTTGTCTCCCAATATTTCCTCCTGCTGCCCCTTTCGAATCAAAGCCCAGAGAGGCAGGCACATCTGGCGGCAGTCCCTGCCCCTGACCGCAGCTGCCTCTGGAGAGCTCCCCCCTTCCTTTCCAGCTCCTCTGCATCCCCTTCCTGGGCAACTTCAGCCCCCTAAAATGGGGGAAAGAAACGATGACATTGCAGGCAGAATATGAGATTGTTTGCTCAGCCTCTGCAGCCACCTCCTTCCTGTCTAGATATTTTACAGAAAGGGAATGAGAAGGGGGAAACAGCGAAGGTGCTCTGAAAATCAGTCAGACACAATGCAATAGGGAGATGGAGAGGAGGGAAAGGAGAATGAGAGAGCGAGAGAGTGTGTGTGTAAGGGGGGTGGCTGTCAGTGCAGATAAATCTGCATATGGAAATTAGGGTTATCCTGGGTACAGTTTTATTTAACTATGATCTACTGTTTTTTTAATTAGACCAGAATTTTAGCAAAGGAAAGGAAGAAAGAGAGTCTTGAAATCAGAAAAAGCAACTTCTAATTCAATAGACTTAAAATTTCACAGCATCTGCAAATAGCAGATCTAGAAGTTGTAGGAAAGAGAAAAGAACAAAAAAAACCAAGGCATTTCCCCCCTTGTTTTGTTTGATAAACAGAAGACCTCCTACCTGTCCAAAAAAAAAAAAAAGAAAAGAAAAGAAAAGGAAATTGGGATGAGAATGTGAAGAATTTGAAAGGAAGGAAAAAAGAAAAAAAACAAAAAAATACCTTTCATGGTCTGTGTAAAATTTGTCCTTAAATAATGGAAAAATCATATGGGACAAAGGAATTATCAAAAGTAGATGATTGGCATTTTTTAAGGAAACCAGTAGCAATATATTTCTGCATTTTATGAGGCATGTTTTTTCTTTCCTTGGAGATCACCTTTCACAACTCTAAACCAAGGCAAAATGCTACTGACTATAATCAGTCTACAGATGTCACTAATACCAGTTAACTACTCCTTTTGGGGTGCTGAAGATAAAACAATGAGGCAGAGTGACCAAAGACTACAGGAGGGTAGATGGTGTGCCCAGCACTGAGTCCTCCACTGGAGGTGCTGGTAGGATAGCAATTTGATCAGAAGGAAGCAAGAGTTATTTCTGTAATCTGTCAGGGGGATTTGCATGGAATCAACTAACATTTTCCTACTATCAAACAGTTATCAAACACCTATAACATGGCAAGCATTGTGGATAAACACTGAATGGGTCCTGCTCTCAAGAACTCCAAACTAAATTGGAAAAATAAATAAAAAATGAGATAATACCACAGTTTTATAAACAAAGGAGTGGTTCCATAGTCTTGATTTGAGCAGTATAAGGAGATGTCAATAACCTCAGAGCTCTCCATCCACTGAGCTGACTGGGTCCCTCAAGATCAGCTCAGGCACTCTAAGCAAGTTACTTTGTCCCTTTGAACTTTAGTTTCTTCACCTGTAAAATACCTGTTTTTTAAGTTTAAGATTATATAATAAAAATAAAGCATTACATTTTTGTCTGGCTTATGATAATTGCTCAAAAAATAGCAAATCAATTCTCAGTTCAGCTGGCACCTCTTCTGTGAATCTTTACTCAACATCTGCAAACAGGCTCAGAGGCTTTTTCTGCAATGCTCCCACTGTTCTCCACTATATCATTATAATTTTCAGCAGGTATATTGCTATACCAGTAGATCTCAACTAGGGGCCATTTTGCCCTCTAGGGGACATTTGACAATATCTAGAGACATTACTAATTTTGACAACAGGAGGAGGGTTGCTATTGGCATCTAATAGGCAGAGAGGCCAGGGATGCTAATCTAGAATACACAGGACAGCCTCCCAGAACAAAGAATTATCAGATGTCAATAGTGTAGCAATAAGCGTAACTAAGGTACCAGGGGTCCTTAGACAAAAGACTGATTCTAGATCCAGGGCAGGAAATATATAAAATAAGCCTAGAACATCTTGAGGTGCTAGAAAGAAGTGTTCAAAAACAAAAACAAAAAAATACATCAATAGGGTATGTTACAGGGGTAAAGGAACCATTTGAAAGAGCTCCCAATAACTAAACTTGGAATTGACTGAGCAACAGAAATATAAAGTTGTTTGGGTTATAACCCAAAGTATGATTAAATACATATACATGAGTCCATACTGATATAAAAATAATGAAAAATAAATAGAAGAGACAAATCTTCTTTGGAGAAGAATTCCAAATAATTTCTGTAAATAATCCTCCCTGAATAATACAGAGCATAATTCTTCACTCCTTGAGTGCAGGCTGTTCATTGTAACTTCCATAGTGGAGGTAGGGACAGGACTCAGGAGAATAACTTTAGAGTGGAGAAACCTGACCTAACACTACTTCTGCCAGGTGATCAAGATTAACATCAACGACGATAAATCATGGGCGCCTGGGTGGCTCAGTTGGTTGACCGACTGCCTTTGGCTCAGGACACGATCCTGGAGTCACAAGATTGAGTCCCGTATTGGGCTCCCAGCTCAGTGGGACATCTGCTTCTCCCTCTGACCTTTTCCCCCTCTAATGCTCTCTCTCATTCTCTCTCTCTCTCAAATAAATAAATAAAATATAAAAAACATTAAAAAATTATAAATCATGATCACATATGTACCCTAACCCCAGTCTAGTTATGAATACAAAACAATAACAATAACAACAAAAATCAGCCAAATTCCAATAGAGGGATATTCTACAAAACACCTGACCAAGATACCTCAAAACTATCAAGGGTATCAAAAATAAGAAAAGTCTGAGAAACTGTCACCCAGGAGGAGTCTCAAGAGATAAGAACACTATATGTGGGCGCCTGGGTGGCTCAGTGGGTTGGGCCGCTGCCTTCGGCTCGGGTCATGATCTCGGGGTCCTGGGATCGAGTTCCGCGTCGGGCGCTCTGCTCAGCGGGGAGCCTGCTTCCCTATCTCTCTTTCTCTCTCTGGCTGCCTCTCCGTCTACTTGTGATTTCTCTCTGTCAAATTAATAAATTTAAAAAAAAAGCTTTAAAAAAAAAAAAGAACACTATATGTAATGTGGTGTAATCCTGGATGGGATCCTTAAACAAAAAAGAAACATTAAGAAAAATTTTTAAAAAATGCAAATAGAGTGTGAACTTTAATTAATAATTTATCAATTAATAGGTTTATTAATTGTAACTACCATACCATCTTGATGTAAGATGTTAATATTAAGGGAAATTGGGTGCAGGGTATATGGGGACTCTCTGTGCTATCTATAGAATGTTTCTGTAAACCCAAAACTGTTCTAAAAAATAAAATATATTTACTTTTAAAAGAGCCAATAATGCCGAAGTCTAAAAAAAAACCCTCCCCTATACTATATTATAAGCTTCTTAAAGGCAGGGGTGGGCACCTGGGTGGCTCAGTGGGTTAAAGCCTCTGCCTGATGCTCAGGTCATGATCCCAGGGTCTTGGAATTAAGTCCCATATCCGGCTCTCTGCTCATCGGGGAGCCTGCTTCCTCCTCTCTCTCTGCCTGCCTCTCTACCTAGTTGTGATCTCTGTCTGTCAAATGAATAAATAAAATTAAAAAAAAAAAAAGGCAAGGGTTTTATGGTTTTGTGGTTTGTGTTTATAGGCTCATGGTGGTAGCTCATCCTCAAAAATGACCACCAATGCGCCATGCCCTTAGAATTCAAACTCTTGTGTATTCCGCGCCCCCCTTCAATCTGAGCTGGCCCTATGCTTGTTTTTGACAAATAGAACTCAACAGAAGTGATAACTTGTGAAGCTAGGTCTCAAGAAGCCTTATACTTTCCACCTGGGTGTCCTGCAATACTTGTTCTGGGACAGGTGGCCATGGGGTAAGAAGTCTGAATCTACTGAGATCTCCATAGAATTAAAAAGCTGGGGCTATGAAATGGGGAAGCAGTAAAAGTGACAGAGAGAGTGTGAAGAGAAGAGAGATTGCCAGCCAGCCCCAAGAGACTCCATCCAGTCCAGCTGAGGGACCCAAACATGTGAGTGAGGAAACCGCATTTGTCGTCCAGTTCGTTCAAGCCTGCAGGTGACTGTAGTCCCAGCCTCCATTCGCCTGCGATAGAATGAGTGGAACAAAACCAGAACTACTCAAAAGAGTCTAGTTTACCCACAAAACCACAGTGAGCCATAATAAATCACTGGTTTAAGACATTAGGTTTAGGGGTGACTTGTTATAAAGCAATAGATCAGTCCTCTTTATTTAGTAAGCATTCTAGAAAAATGAGAAAGGGGTTGTCATATTGTGGGGAAAAAATAATGGTGGAATTTCTTTCAACACTTTAGACCATTTCCATTAAAAATAAAATCTACCAGTTGGTAAATTTAGCAAGATAATGGGCTTTGCACTCAGGTATTATAAAGGTAATAGAAGAAATGTGGTTAATATATAATACAGTAAGGCCAAGCTGTGGTGGAAAGAGCAAAGGTGAAAAGAAAAGGATTAGTTATGGCTTATTTTGGATATATATTTTTAAAATGTGCATTTTCTACTTTAATATATTCGCAGTGATTTTAAAATTTATTAAGTGTCAGGCACCTTTACATGCAGTATTAGTCTCACAAAATTATATGAGGTATATACTACTTTAACCCCAATTTTACAGATGACAAAATAGTATCTCAGAGTGGCTAAGTGACTTGCCCACAGTCACTCACTAGTATATGTTACCAGGATTTGGACCTTGGCTAACACACTCTAGAGCCCATTCTCTGAGTACAGTCTAGTACAGAAGATAAACATAAATAAAATAATCACACAAACAAATATGTATAAATATGAACTATTCTGTTTTGTGCCATAAGGCAAAGTAAAGGATGTTATAATCACAAAACACATACCTGATCCAGCCTGGGAGTTTGGGAAGACTGTTAAGGGGTTGAGGTCCAGAGGGTTACCTGGGTTAGCAGCGCCCGGTGCTGGGTAGATAAGTGGCCCGTGAACCAGGAAAAGGCAATGATGAAAACTCATACAAAGATGTATGATTAGCTGTTGGTGCTGTTGGTCAAGTGTTTCTGTAAGAACTCTAGTTTATAAGGGTCCTACAAATAACTTCTCTGGGGGTCACTAGTTGGGCAATGATGGAGTGTCATATTCTGGCAGAGTGAGTGCGGATCCACAAGAAGAGAAAGGAAAGAGACTTAGTTATGCTCCCTTTATTAAAAAAAAAAAAAAATCCTCAAAAATTGTCCAGACTTGTGATCTCCATTTCCCCTCTATCATCCCTCTTAACCCACTGCCTTCACTCCTCTGATTATGCTCTTAGTCACCAACAACCTTCATGTTGCTAAATCTACTGATCAGTTCTTGATCTTCATTCTTTCAAGCTGTCAGCCGTATTTGACAGAGCTGACCATCCTTCTTGAAATGCTCTCTACATTTGGCTTCCCAAATACCACACTGTATGGCTTTTCTCCTACTCTACTGGCTACTCCGCTTCTCTGTGTTCTTTACCAGAGTCTCCCATCTCTGGGTTCTGTATGATGAATTGCTGCAGTGTTTAGCCCTTGAACTTATTCCCCATCTATATTCTTTACCTAAATGATCTCAACTAGTATCATGACTCCAAATACCATAAATATACTGATAATTCTTAAATGTATATCCCTACTTACACCTTTTTTCCTGAACTGAAGACCATTATACCCAACTGCCTGCTAAATTTATCATTTAGATAAGTAGGTGAGCAGATTCTGGAGCTAAGCTCCCTAGATTCAGATCCTAACTTTGCCTTCCATTAGTTGGGGAAAATAGATATAACTTCTTTGTGCATCAGTTTCCTCAATTGCAAAATGGGCATCATATTATTAATCTATATCAGAGAGACATGAATGAGTTAATATATTTAAAGTATGTCTTTTAACAGTTCTTCACATCTTCCAAGTGACATATTGATAGGTATCCCAAAACAGAATTCGTCTTCTTTGTGACTCCTCATCTTAGTTAATAGCATCTCCCATCACCCAGCTGTTAAGCCAAAAACTTACTTAAGCATATAATGAAACTCTTCTCTCACACAATTCACAACTGTTCCATCAGCTAATTCCATCTCACACAATTCACAACTGTTCTGTCAGCTAATTCCATCAGCCCCACCTTCAAGTACATCTCGACTACACCTTACCACTTTTACTTAAGTCTAGGCTACTAAATTCTCTCACCTGGAGAATTACAAGAGCCTACTATCAGTATGCCCACTTCCAAACTTGCTCCGTATATTTTCCCCACTGCAGTTGGAGTGATTTAGAAAGACCTGAGTTTCACTACTTCCCTGCTCAAAACCCTCCAGTGGTTTCCCATAACACTCACAGTAAGCCAGAGTCTTTATAACAAACAAGATTTGACCCTCTCCATGACCTGCCCCCTCCTAGTCTCATCATTTCCCACTTGCTCTCTTTCTTACTTCTTATGGGAAATCTTGTTCTTGCTCAAACATCCTGAATATGCTCCCCAGAGATCAGCTTGGCTTGCTCCCTCACTTCAGTCAGATCTCAGCTAACGTGTCATTTTATCAGTGATGCTTCTCTATGTCTTCCTATATAAAATAGCAATATCTGCCTAGGCATTCTCTAACCTCTGACTCTGCCTTATGTTTTTAAAGTACTCACTTATATTTTGTGTTTGTCATTGCTGGTCCACCCTCCACTAGAATTTAAGCTCCATGTGGATAGGCCTCATATTACTTACTGTTCTATCTCCAGGATGCATAACAATACTTAATATTTACCAGCTGCTCCAAAACTACTTATTGAACAAATGAATGTAGATAACTTGTTCTGAACAGACTGTTAATTCCAGAATTCTTAGTAAATTACTTTTTGCTGAATCAGTACACGTGCCCCCATCCCTACCCAACCTTACTACCTAACTATAGTGTATCTTTCATGTTATACCCCAGTTAAAGGTAAAATCTGGCTGTTAGGATACTGAATTATGCTTTCCTAGAGCTGTTCCATACATGTACATTCTCAAGCACCTTTCTTCTCAAAATGATAAGCAAACCTTTTCAAAATTACTAAATCACAGCTTTTCTGTCATGTTGCTGGTTTTCTACGTAGGGAGAGAAATCTAATGTCTTAGTCAAGATAGTTTAAGGAAACGAGGTTAATTATTGTAATAATACATCAACTCATCCATGAATAAAAGTGTAAGAATATTGATACACCACAAAAAGCACCAGAACTAGAAAATAGAAAAGCCTTTAGGAGTAACTCAGCTCTTCTCTTGGTTTATCTTTGTGTTTGTTCTTAGTCTCATTCTCATTTCGTTTAATTATCTTCCAACTCTCTGGCCACATGGTCTTTCATCTGTACTCTTCTGGGCTCTTTTCTCCCCTCTCTACTATCTCATTTTCTCTACTTAGTTCTGCACGTGGAAGTTCTGCATGTGGTGGAACTGTGACTGTGTCACAGTCCCTAAATCAGAATCACCTCAGATCAAGTGCACAGGGCAGAAGCTAGCCCTTTATGGTCCCATTACAAATCCTTGGGACAGAGAAACCTTTAGCTGGCCAGGGAGGCAGGGTCTTTTCTTTTATATGGGGCTGCCAAGGACCTGGCCTTAAAGAAAGAAGGTTAGATTGAATTGAGCAGATAAGCACCAAAGGGTTCTACCGAAGTCAGAAATCAGATGTGAATAATAAGAAATCTATAGAGTTTAACACTGACTAGAATTTTTAGGGTCAGGAAGATTCTTCTTCTTCTTTTTTTTTTTTTAAAGATTTTATGTATTTATTTGACAGAATGAAATCACAAATAGATGGAGAGGCAGGCAGAGAGAGAGAGAGGGAAGCAGGCTCCCAGCTGAGCAGAGAGCCCTATGTAGGACTTGATCCCAGGACCCTGAGATCATGACCTGAGCCGAAGGCAGCGGCTTAACCCACTGAGCCACCCAGGCGCCCAGGAAGATTCTTCTTTCTTTAGTTTTGATTTAGCCATTTCTAATATTCCAAAATATATAAAATGTATAGAGTGAAAAAAATGACAAAAAAATGACAAAAAGTGACTCCCTTCTCATCTTCCAAATTGTATCTAGTAACTGTTTTAGTGTGCGGCCTCTGTGTAACCTTGCACATACAACTTTTGCTATAATACATAAGTGAGTTCATATGCACTGTGAAGCTGTAACTTAAAATACATCTTAAAAAATAACAGCAAGGTGACATTATCTCTATTTAATAAATGAAGAGAGAATTTGGCAGGTTGTTTCCTTTGATAGCAGCAACTGTCTCCCTGATGGGTCTCTGCACCTTCCTATCAAATGTGAAACCTATGTTTGATAGGTTCACCTATGGTCCACTGCTGGTCAGAATAGAGTAAGTTCACTAAAACACATCTTATCCACCAACTGCAATTAAAAACTCTGGACAAAAACAAAACAAAACAAAAATACCTCAGGATTCTGTAATTTAAAGAATACCACATATACTGAAGAGCAAAGTCAAAATCTAATGGTCAGTATAGTGATGATGAGATTCCTGTTGTTCTTCCTTTGTCTCCCAGCTTTGACCCAAGGATGGACTGAATTAGGAAACTCCACTGCGAGTATGTACAGCAAAATTTCAATAGAGACCTATCTTTCTTGCAAAAGGCCAGCAAAAGAGGCCCCTTCTTAGACCCTCCCCCAAGTCCAGCCATAATCACAAAGCTGTATTGTTATGGTGGACATAGGGTGAGCACTTAAAACTTCGAGCAAAACTCCACATCTTAGAATAGAAAAATAAAGAAAAAAATGACTTTGTTTTGCTAAGAATGTGTCCAGGAGGGGAATCTCTCTTGCTCTCTCTCTCTCTTTCTCTCTCTCTCTTTTTAACTTTTTATTTTTCTCTTTTCTTCCATTGCTTTTTCCAAAGGAGGCTTATCACATGGAACTATGTGGCAGTTCAAGAGGACTTCATCTGAAAGAACTTCATATTTCTATCCAGAAGAATCAGGAAAAGAGTCCCTTTTTTTCCTGGTGAGGACAGAGCAGGGAGGAATCATTTAATTCTGTGTAAATGAATCAATAAATACAAGTCTCAGGCTCACCCCTAAATTGTACACATTGGAAACATAACTAAAGAAGTGAATCAAAGATTTTGCAAATTGAACATGTATATAACCCACTGCCCAAGCTTCAAACCAACCCAAGTAGAATATGCAAAGGGTAGATCCAAACAACATAACAAATGCTTTGAAAACCGAAAAGACATTTACCCACAATATTTAAAAGTTTGAATCTAACTGGACTATTGTTTCCCCAAAAATGACAAGCTTCCCCCCAAAACAAAACATTATTTGAAGAATTTTAACAGAATTCTGAAGTCTCATAAAAATGAAATTATAGAGGATATAATCCAAAATTACTAAACAGGTAAAGAACCAGGAAATCTGACCAAATTTAAAGGGAAAATATAATCAACAGATACCAATCCTGCAATGACTAGATGTTAAAATTATCTGACAAGACGTTAAAGCAGCTATTATAGCCATACCTAAGATATGTTGTGGGTTCAGTTTTATACCACTGCTATAAAGACAATAATGCAATAAAGCAAGTCAGATGAATTTTTTGGCTTTCTAATGCATACCAAATTTATGTTTACACTAAACTGTACTCTATTAAATATGCAAAAGCATTATATCTTAAAAAAACAATGCGTACACCTTAATTAAAAATACTTTATTGCTAAACAATACAAACCAACATCTGAGCCTTTTTAGTAAATTGTAATATTGCTGGTAGAGGGTCTTGTCTTGACATTGATGGCTGCTAACTGATCAGACTAGTGGTTGCTGAAGGTTGGGGTGGTTCTGGCAATTTCTTAAAATAGACAACAATGCAGTTTGCTTTATTGATTGACTCTTTGTTTCCCAAATGATTTCTCTGTAGCATGTGATTCTGCTTGATAGTCTTTTACCCACAGAAGAACATTTTATCAAAATTGGTGTCAACTAAGTGTTTAATCAACTAAGTGTTTTTTTTAATCAACTAAGTTTATGTAATATTCTAAATTCTTTGTTCTCATTTCAACAACTTTCATAGCATCTATACCAGGAGCAGTTTCCATCTTAAGAAACCACTCTCTTTGCCCGTCTATCAGAAGGAACTCCTCATCCATTCAAGTTTTATCATGAGTTTGCAGCAATTCAATCACATCTTTAGGATCCAATTCTAATTCTAGTCCTCTTGCTATGTCTACCACATCTGCAGCTACTTCCCTCAAATTCAACCATGAGGGTTGGAATCAGCTTCTTCCAAATTCCTGTTATTATTGATATTTTATCTCTTCCATGAATCATTAATGTTCTTAATGGCTTCTAAAATGGTGAGTCCTTTCCAGAAGGTTTTCAATTTACTTTGCAAAAATCTATCTAACTATGGCAGCTAGAGCCTTACAAAATATACTTAAGCAATAAAACTTGAAAGTCAAAACTACTACATGAACCATAGTTTGCAGATTAGATATGTTAAAAGGCATAAAGCCAACATTAATCTCACTATACATCTCCATCACAGGTCTTGAGTGACAAGGTGCCTTGTCAATGAGCAGTAATATTTGTGGGAATTTTTGGTTTGTTTTCTTTTTAAATATGTTATTTATTTATTTGTCAGAGAGAAAGAGAGCAGCAGACAGAGGAAGAAGCAGGCTCCCTGCTAAGCAGGGAGCCCACTGCAGGACTCAATCTCAGGACCCTGGGATCATGACCTGAGCCAAAGGCAGACACTTAACTGACTGAGCCACCCAGGCATCTGAGCAGTAATATTTTGAAAGGAATCTTTTTTTTTTTTCCTGAATATCAGATCTCAACAGTAGGCTTAAAGTATTCAGTAAACCATGTTATAGATGAGCTGTCATTCAGGCTTTGTTTTTCCATTGTAGAGCACAGACAGGTTAGATTTTGCATAAATCTTAAGGGCTCTAGGATTATCAGAACAGCAAACACTGACTTCAACTTAAAGTAACCAGCCTATCCTTTGAAACTTTGAAGGCAAGCACTGATTTTAACCTCCTAGCTATGAAAGTCCTACCTGGCATCTTCTTTCAGTAGAAGGTTATTTCATCTATATTGAAAATCTATTTTAGCCACCTTCTTGAAAAATCTTAGCTAGATCTTCTGTATAACTTCCTGCTTCACCTTGCACTTTGATGTTACAGAGATCACTCCTTTCTTTAAACCTCATGTTAGCTTCAAACTTTTCTTCTACAGCCTTCTCAGCCCTCTCAGCCTGCAATGAATTGGAGAGAAATTAGAGCTTTGTTCTGGATTAGCCTTTGAAAGAAATGTTGCGTCTGGTTTGATCTTCTATCCAGACCACCACTCCTGGCTCTCCCCCTTCCCAAATCTGTGCCTTGAAAAATCCATAAGATTCAGGTTCCTAAGGGAGGGAAAACTTAATGCAAAGAAATCAGAGAGGGAGACAAACCATGAGAGACTCTTGCCTCCGGGAAACAAACTGAAGGCTGTGGAAAGGGAGGTGGATGGGAGGATGGGGTAAATGGGCGTTAAGGTAGGCACATAGTGTTATATGCAACAAATGAATCACTGAATACTACATCATAAACTAATGATGAACTATATGTTGGCTATATATATTGTACTATTTATGTTGGCTAATGAAATTTAAATTTAAAAAAAGAGGGCGCCTGGGTGTCTCAGTGGGTTAGGCTGCTGCCTTGGGCTCAGGTCATGATCTCAGGGTCCTGGGATGGAGTCCCACATCGGGCTCTCTGCTCAGCAGGGAGCCTACTTCCTCCTCTCTCTCTTTCTACCTGCCTCTCGGCCTACTTGTGATCTCTCTCTGTCAAATAAATAAATTAATTTAATTAAATTTAATTTAAAAAAAGAAAAAAAAGATTCAGCTTCCTAAAAATCAGGAAATTAGGGTAGAGATTAATATGCAAGAAGTAAGGAGTTCTTTTGGAAACAACCACCTGTGGAAGGGAGGGGGTAAAAGGAGTACAGGGCAGAGGGAGATGTTGAGCTGCAATGTAATCTCCATGAGGCCTCAACCAAGTGACGAGAGCTCTGAAGCTCAGATAACAAATCAGCTAACAAATCTACAACAAATCAGTTCTTTTCTATAATGGGCCAAATAGTAAATAGCTTTGGTGGACCATATAGATTTGAGGTTGCAACCCTCAAATCTGACACTGTAGGGAAAAAGCAGCTACAGACAATGTTA
Source organism: Mustela nivalis (assembly GCF_964662115.1). Lineage (NCBI taxonomy): Eukaryota > Metazoa > Chordata > Mammalia > Carnivora > Mustelidae > Mustela > Mustela nivalis. The sequence continues at coordinate 33,376,874 of NC_139024.1, forward strand.
ACTAATGGGTATGTCTGAGTTCCAATAAAACAGAAAAACTGATGGCAGGCCAGATGTGGCCCATTGGCTATAGTCTGCTCACTGATATAACTAGTATAACTGAATGACATGAAATTTAACTCATTCTCTTTCCAGACACCATAGAACATCATGTAAACCCTAGAATAAAATACATGATTTTTATGTGAAAGGGGATTAAACTATTTTCTTGTTAAGCCACTTCTATGCTGAATTTTTTGTTACTTGTAGCTGTATCCAACCCAAATTATTACAGAAATTTAGTTTAGACTGAGTGATCAAAGAAGGCTTTAGTGAAAGGGAAATATTTTAGCCTCTACAATTTAGTGCCATGAGAAAGCAAAACCAATGGGTATTTGCCAGGGCAACTGCTAGCTGTCCCTCATAATTCATATAAATCTGTCCCCTAATTTTAGTTAGAATAAAGATTGTCCTTCCCAGCTTGCCTAACTTGTAGCAAGATGTAACACAGCTAAACTAATAACAAGAAAGTACCAAAATGGGTCAGAAAATTGGTGAAATGCCTGGGCACATCTGAGGGTAGACATTATAGTTTCCAAAATACGCTCTGTGATGCTATGTGTAAGTGTATGTAGTATGAGCAGCTTCTAGAGTTGAACTTAGGGGCTTTCATGCCCTTTTACCTTTTTTTCCTTCCTGCCAACTAGAATATACATGTGCTGGACACACCAAGAGCAGTCTTCATGAACTAAGAGGTGAACTTGAAATAGAGGCCACATATTACAGAGACACAAGATTTAAGAGTCCTGAGACCATGCAACACTATTGGGTCTAGACTGATTCTATGACTCTCATGTGAGAAGGAAGGATGATTTTTCTTATTAAGTTTTAGTTATTCTGAGTTTTATACCATTTGAAGCTTTACCCAACTCAAGCTATTACAGACATGTATATTAAAATAAAGGGCCAGGGGCGCTTGTGTGGCTCAGTGGGTTAAGCTTCTGCCTTTGGCTCAGGTCATGATCCCAGGGTCCTGAGACTGAGTCCTGCATTAGGCTCTCTGCTCAGCAGGGAGCCTGCTTCCCCTGCCCCTGTCTGTCTCTCTGCCTACTTGTGATCTCTCTGTCAAATAAATAAATAAAATCTTAAAAAAATAAATAATAAAATAAAATAAAGGACCAACAGAAGTCTTTATGAGGGAGAGAGGTTTTAGCTAAGATCTCAAGGATGAAAAGGAGCCAGGCCTAGAAAAAGCAAGAGAAAAAAATAGTTCTGGCATAAGGCAAAGTTTGCACAAACATTTTGAGGCAGGAAAGAATGTGTGAGAACTGAAAGGTCAGTGTGGCTGATAATTTGTAAAAGAGATGGAGAGTGATACAAGATGCAAAGTTTGCACAAACATTTTGAAGCAGGAAAGAATGTGTGAGAACTGAAAGGCCAGTGTGGCTGATAATTTGTAAAAGAGATGGAGAGTGATACAGGATAAGACTGTGGACATAAGAAGGGGTCAAATCATGAACATGAGCTTAGATTTCACTCTGACTATACTAGAGGCCACTGAAGGATTTTAAGCAAGGAAGAGTTTTGATCCAAATTGTACCTCCCCTTCGCAGCTGCAGATGACTGCCTGCTAACACCAGATTTCCAGTGGCCCTCTAACCTCTTCCTGTTGATGTCACCTGAGCCCTCCAGGCAGTCCTCTTGGACAACCTTCTTCTTACAACACTCAGGTCTGCCTACCTCCCTCAGGACCCATATACCATTTACCCAACCTGGTGGCATTACAGCTTAGTCCCTCGATAGCACTTTTTCCTTGCCCTGATACCACAAGCCACTCCAGCCAAACTTCTGCATTTAGATCTGTCAGCGAAGAGACTGGAACCTGTGTGCTTCAAATGCCAGGGGGATGAATGTGAACCTTCCAAAGTGGTTCTCTGCAGTTCCCCTCCCTGGCCATGAGGAAGAAGAAGAGAGGTGGGGAACCACTGCAGACTTCCACAGTCTTTAAAGAAACCCCCACTCTTGAAACTCTAACTCCTAGTGATTTTTTTTTTTTTAACAAAGACTAAAATTAAATGATCAGCTAATGCTGAGAAAAGCGAATTTTGGCCATCTTCTTTGTAATAATAATTTAACACCTCAGAATATGGGTACTTTACAGTAATTTTTCTCATACTGATGCCTCAGCTGAAACTCCAAGGCTAAGAAAGTACAATTATAACATCTTTCAAAAAGATTTCCTTCCGAAAGATATGATTATTAATAGTTGAACACCAGATACAGTATTTTATTCGTTTAGTCAAATGTACTTTTAAGGATCTACTTACTATATGGAGGTAATATCCTAGACAATAAGGACATAATAATGGATAAATCTCAAGTGAATAATTTAGTGAGGAGACAGATATGGGCACAATTATTCTATTACAGTGCATAAAGTATATTACTATATATATTCTATATATATATAGTCTATATATATATATATATAAAGTAATATATATAGAGAGAGAGACAATATATATTGTGTGTTATATGACACACACATTTGTATGACATGAAAATCTATCCCAGAAATGCTTAGGAAAGAAGAGCAGAGCATCAGTACACCCTTCAGTAATCATACTGGAATACTGCCAGTCAGGGAAACTTGCCCAACCCTTGGTGTTCAGAGTTTTTATTGGGGCTCCATTATGTAGCATGATCAAATCATTACCCACGTGATTGATCTCAGTACCCAGGTTGACTGAAACTTCATGACCCAAAGGCCCATCCTAAACTACACTGTTGGTCTTTTGGATGAGGCCAGGTGCACCCTAAGCCATACTGTCAGACTATCCAGTATGACCCAAGGCCCCCAGGCAAAGACACTCTTATCACATAAAACATCCCAAAGATTATTTAGAGATCACTTCCCATAAGCTAAGGGCAAAGGTCAAATCCCCACCTTGACCAGGTTAAATTCTATCTACTTGTCAAGTCCTGGTCATTTCAAGATTCAACTGGGGAAGAATCCACTTCCCAAGCTCACTCACACTGGTTGTCAGGATTCAGTTCTTGTGAACCGAACTGAAAACCATAGTTCCTCACTGTCTGTTGGCCAGAGCCTGCCCAGAGTTTTTGCCACATGGTCCTCTCTAACATGGCAATTTACTGCATCAAAGTGAACAAGACAGAGAAAGTGACATTGAGAGTGAGAGCAAAATGGAACTCATAGTCTTTTGTAACCTAATCACAGAAGTGTTATGCTGGGACACCTGGGTGGCACAGTCTGTTAATCATCTGTCTTCCACTCAGGTCATGATCCCACATTCCTGGGATCAAGTCCCACATAAGGCTCCTTCCTCAGTAGGGAGCCTGCCTCTCCCTCAGCCTGCTACTCCCTCTGCTTGTTCTCTCTCTCTCTCTCTGGCAAATAAATAAAATAAGTGATATGCCATCAATTTTTGCCTTACTCTATTCATTATTAGGAAGTCATTAAGTTTTGTCCACATGCAAGCGGAAAAGATTACACAAAGGCACAAATACAAGGCAGCAGATATCCCTGGGGGCCATGTTAGAAGGTGCCTATCTCAGTGGGCTTAGGGAAAAGGGTAAGGACAAGGGAGAGACTGAAGGTAAAAAGAAGAGGGGTAATTGATGAACCAAACTTTTGGAGGGAAAAGGAAATAAAATGAGAGCCCATGCAGAAGGAGAAGATATTAAACATGCAGAAAAATGAATGAGGATCAATAATGAAATTTTCTTTGTCCAGATTTAAGGTCCCTATATGGTATAGTACATTGGTAATGACTCAATGCACTGAAGAGCTGCAGGAGAATTCCTTTTACTGTATAGAAATTTGCTCCTTCTCAACCAACTAAACCTCCCCATTGCTACTGAAGTAATCATTTAAATCATAGTATCTAGGCAGGGATAGCACCTGGAACATTATTAGTTCATTATCTCTTGCACAGAATTAGTGTAATAAAATACTGTGAGTTGACAGAAAGTCAACTAAAGGTGGGTTGTATACACACTGGCAATAGATAGATCATAGAAAAATCCTAATATTTGCATAACTAAGAGTTAGCCATCTTAATGTATCTTCAATGATAGTAAGTTGTTTACTAACATCATTAAAATTATATGGGTCAGATTTTACCAAATGTTAAATCCAATTCTAGGCTTATAAGCAGTAACTATAATGGTAATTCATTTGAGGTATGAAGGAATGGTCTTAAACTTTAAGTAAGATTTCGATTAAAATGGTGATAACACTCCTGAAATTGAGGGCTTTAACCTTTGGGATATACTAGATCCAGTTGAATTTATAAAGTGGCCCTACTAAAAACATGACATTCATATTAAGTTGTTTGAGTATGATAATAATAAATAGATTATTTATAAATACATTTAAAAGGAAACATTAAGTCATAATGGGTTCACTAATATAACACTCAAATTCTATCATATGTCCTCCCTTTCTGAATGTTGTTGGAGAAAATCATAAAACTAAGCTAACTGAACTCTCAATTTTTCATCATGAATCTCAAATAGTCACTCAACATCCCCAGACATTCCTACTTCCCTAGTAAGCACAAAATGATAAGTACATATCTCAAATCTCTAAAAACAACTCCTTCTCTCACTTCCAGCTGATATGTCACAGAGAAAATAGATGAAACAAAACAAAAGCCACCTCAAATTCCAACCACCCAGTTCACCAAGCTCAGCAATCTTTCTCTGCGTATCTTTCATTGTTCCTATTAATGAAAAATTGTCCCTGATTTTATTAGAAGATATGTCATCTATGTAGTGAATAGTCAACTATTGTATTCCCAATGTCTGCAGTCCCAGGACCATTCCAATTCTCTTCAACATCAACTTTTCCCTTTATACTTGGTAATTGCCATAGCCTCACATATGTGATATATTTCCTGTCTTCAAAACACCATCTCTTGATGCCCACATCTCCCTCCTGCCCTAATTTTTATTATTTATTTATTTATTTCTAAGATTTATTTGTTTGAGAGAGAAGAGAGAGAGAGAGTGTTTGTGTGTAAGAGCACGTGGATGCTCACTAACATGGAGGGGGCAGAGGAGGAGGGAGGGAGGGAGAGAATCTTCAGTAGACTCCCTGCTGAGAGCAGAGCCCCACACAGGGCTGGATCTCAGAGCCCTGAGATTATGACCTAAACCAAATCAAGATTTAAATGCTACTGAGTCACCCTACTTAGTCACCCAGGCACCCCTCTGCTTTATTTTAAATTAAATTCCTGGGTAAAGTTTCTATATTTGCTGACTCACCTCTCACTTTCTAGCCAACCCACTCTATATCTGACATTTTCCCCCACTACTTAACTGAAATGTTTTTTATCAGCATCAGTAAGGACACATGTATTGCAAAATTCAATGCTTAATTTGCTTTCTCTTATTCCACTTAATACCATTTGATATAGAGTTGACCCTTGAGCAAATGGGTTTGAACTGTGTTGGTCTACTTACATGCAGGTTTTGTTTTGTTTTGACAGTACTATAAATGTGTTTTCTCTTATGGACTTATTAACATTTTCTCTAGCTTATTTTAATACAGTATATAATACATATTAAACATGAGTTAACTGGCTGCTTATATTATTGGTAAGGCTTCCAGCCAACAATAGGCTACTAGTAATTAAGTTTGGGGGGGGATAAAAAGTTACATGTGGATTTTCAACTGTACTGGGGGTGAGTGCCAACTCTAACAGAATAGATAGGCCAGGAATAAACTCTCTATTCTGTTCCATTGACTATGTCAATCCTTACCCCAATACCATACGGTTTTGATTATTGCAGCTTTACAATAAGTCTTTATTTATAATAAGTCATGTGCTGTGAATCTTCCAATATTGTTCTTATCCAAAATTGTTTTGGTTATTCTAAATCCTTTGCATTTCTATATCAATTTCTGAAAGTATTTGTGAGTTTCTACAAAAGAAAGGACCATTGGAGTTTTGATTGGCATGCCATTGAATTTATAGATAAATTTTGGAAGAAACCTTAATAATATTGAGTCTTCTAATTCATTATCCATGCTGTATCTTTAAAAAAAAAAAAAAGATTTGTTTATTTGAGAGAGAGGAAGAGAAAGCATGAGTGTCGAGTGTTGGTGAGGAGCAGAGGGAGACACAGACTTTCCATTGGGCAGGGAAGCCCAATTCAGGGCTCAGGCTCAGGCTAAATCCCAGGACCCTGGGATCATGACCTGAACCAAAGGCAGTCCCTTAACCGACTGAGCCACCCAGACACTCTATGCGGCATCTTTTTATTTAACTGGGTATTCTCAAACTTCTCTCAGCAATATTTTATAATATTGAGCATATAAAATCTTATTTATATTTTTAGATTTGTATCTAAGAACTCTTGATGCTATTAAAATGGTATTGCTTTTTAAATTCTAATTTCTAAGTGTTCATGAATTATCCAGAAAAACACAAATTGTTTTTTACATATTGATGTTGAACGCTTCCACCCTGCTGAATACATTGAGTTCTAGTAGCTGTTTTTTTAGATTTTTAAGGATTTCCTACATAAAGGATTACGTCTTCTAAGAATGATAGCAGTTTTGCCTCCTCCTTTCCCATCTCTTTCATTCTCATACCTTATTGGATTGGTTAGTTACTTCAAGTACACTGCTGAATAGAAGCAGAGAAAGTAGACATCATAGCCTTGTTCTCAGTGTTCTGCAGAAAGCATTCATTTTCATGATTTCAATAGTAGGTCTGCCGTAGTTGCCATTTACCAGGTTAAGGAAAATTTTCTTTTATTCCTAGTTTGAAAAGGTTTTATCATGAATGAATATTGAATTTTTCAAGTGATTTTTTTCTGCAGATTGAGGTGATGTGGTTTTTCTTTTTACAATCTGTTGATATAATGAACTACTCCAGTTGTGTTTAGAAATTTGGACAAAACCTGCATTCCCAAGATGAACCTGATTTTCCTAGTGTATATCATCCTTTTCATATATTGCTGGATATTATTTGATAAAATTTCTGTCTCCAAGTGAATGAGACTGGATTATAATCTTCTTTGTCAAGTTTGGTATCTGTGTAATGCTGGTCACATTATATGAGTTTTGAAGTATTTCATCCTCTTCTTTTTTCTGAAAGAGTTAGTAGAGAATTGATATTATTCCTTCCTTAAATGTTTAGGAGAATTCAACAGTACAGCCCTCTGGTCCTGGAATTTTCCTTGTAAGAAAAGTGTGTATATGGTGTGTGAGAAAGAGAGAGAGAGAGAGAGAGAGAGAGAGAGGGGGGGGAATTTTTTAACTGAAGATTGAAATTACTATGATGGATATAGAGCCATTCAAGTTTTCTTTATCTTCTTTTGTGAGTTTTGGCAGTTGGTGTCTTTCAAAGACTTTGTCCATTTCATCTGTTTCTTGGCATAAAATGTTCTTAATATCCTTATATGTAGAGTCTATAGTGATGACATATTTTTAATTCCTGATATTGGTAATTTGTGTTTTCTCTCTCTCTCTCTTTTTTTTTTTTTTTCTTAGTCAGTCTGGCTAGAGAGTGTATCAATTATACTGGTCTTTTCAAAGAACCAGCATTTTTTTTTTTTTTTTTAAGTAGGCTCCACGTCCAGCCTGGAACCCAACCTTGGGCCTGAATTCATGACTCCAAGTTCACGACCATGATCTGAAGGATCTGAGATCAAGATTCGACATCCAGGCAAATGAGTCACACAGGTGTGCTTCACAGAACCACTTTTTGATTGCACTTATTTCCTCTATTCTTTTGCGTCATCCCACTTATTTCTCCCCTTTGTTATTTCCTCCATTTAACAATTTGGCTTTATTTTGCTGGATTTTTTCTAGTTGATAAGAAATTTAAATCATTGAACTCTTTCTTCTTCTTTAATGTAAACAGTTAAAATTATAAATTATAATGTGCTTTCATTTTTATTTAATTCAAAATATTTTCTCATATTCCTAGTGACTTCTTCTTTGATCCATGGGTTAATTAGAAGTGGTACTTAATTTCCAAATATTTAGAGATTTCTTTCAGGTGTCTGTTACCGGTTTCCAGTTTAATTTCATTGTGATCAGACAGTATGATTTCAATCCTTTTAATGTTGAAGAAATTTGATTTCTGGCAAAGAATGTGGTGGTCTACCTTAGTCAATGTTCCATATGTACTTGTAAAGAGTGTATTATCAGGTTGAGTCACCTATAAATACATCAATTAGGTCAAGTTGGTTGATAGTACGGTTCAAGTCTATAATAATTCTCTCTTTCTTGGTTCTACCAATTACAGAGAGAGCAGTGTTGAGCTCTGTAACTAATTATTGGTTTGGGTTTTTCTCCTATAATAAATTTGTCCATATATATATATAAATGTTTATATATATTATCCCTTTTTACATATATTAATATATATAAAGTAATATATATAAATATATAATATTATATCCCTTTATATATATATATATATCAAAGTTATTATACATTTAGTATTGTTATGTCTTCTTTATAAGATTTACCCCTTTCTGTCAGATTCACTCTCTACCCTTCTTCACGCTGGACTCCATCCTGGGAGCCTGAACTTTATAGGTTACATGCTTGCCCTCTGTCTTTAGGTTGAAAGATGTCCAACCACCAGTTGGGACAGTGCAGTACAGAGGGAAAATGGTTTGCGTACTTAATCCTTCCAGCTCCTCTCTGCTGGATTACAGGTTGGCAGGAACTATGTTCCTTTATGAAGGTAAGATAGGTGACTCTCAGGTAGGTGGCTCCTGCCTGAACAAGGCTCTGGTAATCCCTCTTCCCCTAAAACTCTTAGGCCTAAGGATGATAATGACTCTCTGATTAGTTCTGGATGCTTCATGGTCACTTTTTGTTTTCCAGAAACCCTGTCCATATCTTTATAAATGCCCTTTCATTAAGCATCTTTAATCACCTCTCTTCAGCATGGTGTCTGTTTACTTGCTGGGGTTCTTACTGAAATGCATCAGAGTACTAGCTTACATTATTTACAGGGAACTTACTTGGTTCTTCACATTCTACTTATTGGTTCAACCAAGTTGATCTCTTATCAGGCACTTGAAAAAGGAAAAAGGGGTCTATTAGAATGTTTTGATTAGAGGAAGAAATAATAATGTCTGTTGAACCAATTCTCCTAAACATTGCTGGGGCCCAGTATTCTCTGACCAAGACACTGTTTCCTATGGATTGTTACAGATGAAAGGTGTCATGCTAGAACTCCCCCTGGACCCTAAAATCTCCAGGTCGCCAACAAGACATGAAGTCTCAGGGCACATCCTGTGAACTTAATGGGCTTTGGACCCTTCGCAGTAGCTCCAGGTTAAAGTCAGAATAGGGATCATATTGTGTTTTTCCCCCTTCCTCATCCCATTTCTTAGAACATGTGCAGTATCTGGTTTGAACAGAGGAGTTAAGACAGGTTCTCCGAACAGGAGTTAAACCCAGGACAAACTATTCTGGAGCAATGGGCAATGGCGAATACTCAAAATTATAGATCTGAAGGCGCAATTATCACGTTTTCCTCGAATTTTAAGTCAGTGATACACTTAAAAGTATATCTCTGATTTACACTGTGAAAAGTCTTCTGCATAGGTTCTAAAGAATACTTTTAAAAGATACCAATGCTGCCCATGGGTTATACCTCCCAAGAGCGACCAGGCTTAACCGACTGAAATCTGGCCAGATGTACTGCAAATAAGGGGAGCGGCGGTTTTATGCCAAAAGCAAGGACCACCTGACTTCCTAGGTGCTTCTACAGGCTGGGTTAACCTCATTTTTGCACATGCCTCGTCCACAAACCACGAACAATAGGCATCCTTGATCTTAACAAAAGCGTTGCTGGCACTAGCGGGGCAACAGTAGGGGATGCCGCGGCTCTGGGTGTGAACGAGATACCCACTTTGACCTCACTTGAGCAAGAGTCTTCTTCTGGGCTCGGCGCGGAGAACACCCAGCTGTCCCTACGCCTTGCTCACCTCAGCCTCCAGTTTCCTTTCCCCGTGAGGGCCCGCCTTCCCGCCGAACTCACCAATTAAAGCTACACACACAGGGAGCCGGGGAGGGGTGGGGACCCGCGGCTCGCAGGACCGAGTCCTCGGGCGGCTGACTCTCGCGAGAACCCGCGGAGCGCCGGCGGTTCCCGCCGAGACCACGCGAGCGGATCTCCAGGGGCGGGCTGCGCCGTGGCCCCGCCCTTCCTGGGAGCGGGCGCGCCGTGGCGGGAAGTTCGCCTGTTTTCTGATTTAGACCTCACCAGCGTCGGGGCTGTAGACCCGGCAGCTGGGGGGCGGATCTCGGGGCCCGAAAGTGTGAGCAGGTACGCCGTGCTTCCATCGAGGGGCGTCCGGGTGCGCAGGACTCCGGCTTCCTTCGCCCTGTGCCCGGCGCGGGCTGGTCCCCGCCGAGTGGGGACCTGGCGGAACTTGCCTCCGGTCTGGGAGAAACGAAGATTGGCGCCGGGCGGTCCCTGATCCCCACCCGGAGTGCTCAAGGGAACTTTCCCACCGCGCGGCTGGGAAGCGGGCTCGGTACGTTTCGGTGACGCAGCTGGCGGCGCAGGGCGAGGAGGGGTCGGCAGCTGAAGCTGGATCTGTCCTGCAAACATTGCTTTCCTTTTCACGCTGTCCCGGCTGCAGAATCCGACCTAGGTGGCAGGTGTGAAGTTCCTGCCACAACCAGTCGGGGTGGGGGGGGGGCGTGCATTCTCAGTTCTGACAGCCTGGATATCGGGGTGTCGGTGTGGGGAGAGTTTTTTGAGGAATTGGGTCCTCGGGCTTGTTTCTTTGTGCTGGAGGGACCTTTTGAGAACTTTCTGAGATCACCGCCAATCTCTGTGCCTGTCCCACCTCCTGGAATCTAATCCCAGGATCTTTGGAGTCTTGAATGATAATTGTGAGTTCCAAACATTTCAGGACCGAAAATAAATCATGGATAACTGTTGTGCTGCGCCGATGTTCCTGACCGACAGCTTGGAACTGGAGCTGGGGACAGAATGGTGCAAACCCCCTTGCTTTTCTTGTGGTTTTGACAACACAGGAGGAGGAAGTCATTTTTCTGGAGAGTCCTACCTTTCGAGCGGAGCCCTTAAGCGGTAGGTTAAAAACATCGGAGACGGTGTTTTTCCCTTATCAAATTTTCCATCAGTTTGTTAGGAATGTTAATCGGTTATGATTTCAGTCAACTAAACTTCGATGTTCAAGCCATGTTTTTGCAAATCGGCGTAGGCTGTTTGTAACATAGGTGCAGGCTATCAGTTCTGTTATCGTTTTCCTGGTTAGAGCATACCTGAAAGATTTTTGGATATTGAAGAGAACTTTTTTTTTTAAAGATTTTATTTATTTATTTGACAGAGATCACAGGTAGGCAGAGAGGCAGGCAGAGAGAGAGAGGAGGAAGCAGGCTCCCCGCTGAGCACATAACCCGATGCGGGACTCGATCCCAAGATCCTGAGATCATGACCTGAGCCTAAGGCAAAGGCTTTAACCCACTGAGCCACCCAGGCGCCCCTGAGGAGAACTTCTTGATACTGGATGTTTTCTTAACTCACAGCTACCTCAGTTTGGGGGTAGGAAACTGGCTACTAACTTCCCCTTTTACTTAAAGTGAATTCTGAACTAGCTGGGCTCTTCGAAATGGTATCTCCTTCTAAAACATGAAATAATAATCAGGAGCTCGTCAGTAATTCTTAAGTTAGACATAGACATTGTTTTGTTGCCCCAGTTCCTTCTGATTCTGTGTATCTGTACACAGAAGTCAGTCTTATTTTTGTTTTAGCTTTTGAATAAATTCACCACATTGTGTTAAGTTCACAGGAATGTTTTAAAATTCTTACCTTGGGCAGATGTACCCAAATCGCTGTAAAACTGCAGTTGTTGAAATATTTTGGAAATACCTGCTGAGGCAATTTCAGTCAGAAAGGAAGCCATTTTTGCTGATTTTATAGTTGTACCTTGTTTGAGACCGTAAAAGAGTTTATTCAGTTTGATTATGCTCCAGACATGGCTCAGAGTAACTCTGAGCTGTTTTAAAAATTAAATGTCCCCTCAAAGGATGAAATTCTTCAACTGAAGACCATAGGCAAAAAAAAAATGTTCTCTAGACTTACTTTTTGAGGTTTTCCCCTAAGTTACATTTTTTCTTTAGTTATGCTTTTTTATCACTATATGTGGCTGAATTTTTCATACAATCTAAATGTAGTAATTCCTGAATATGTAAGGTACCAAGGTATATCATAATTTTATGATATCATTGTTGACATGTCACATGCCATATGGATTTATATAATGACAAGAAAGATATGCTATAGTTGGGATTTCGCATACTTTTTATGAGATTAAATCAGCTTTCATTTCAGATTAATTTTGAATCTTGACCCTTTACCAACTAATTTTGAAGAAGATACAGTGGAAATATTTGGCATTCAGTGGGTTACTGAAACAGCATTAGTGAATTCATCTAGAGTACTTTTTCATTTATTCAGGTATGTTTTGTTTTGTTTTTAACTGCTTTTGAGCATAGATGTTATTCAGTTGTGTAAGTTGGTTTGCCAGGTGGTTTCTAATAACTGTATTACAAAAGCGTGAGTGGAGTTAGTTCATGTTGCTCCCTTGATTATCTTATCAGTAACAACAATCCCATAGTAAAGTTTGATGGAACAGTGTTTTAATGAGTTTTTAAGTGAGTCTTCATTTTTCTTTACACTTTTTATTGTTAACATCATCTATTGAAGACAAATATTTAAGGCTTTGAACCATATTATCATTTTGGAAGAAAACTAAAATACTACTTTTGTTGCTGAATTGTCATAGTCTTTCACTGATGTTTAGGGAATGAACTCAGACTTTACAAATACATCTTTCAGACTGTAGATTAATGTGAGTAATTAATATGATCAGTTTGGACATTAAAAAATTTTAGTGAAATTTTCCAAACACACACAAATGTAGAGAGAGTTCTATAATGAACCTTCACATGCCCTCCCTCAGTAGCAATAAACAAGGTTTTAACACATTTTCTTCATCTGTCCCTTTCCCTCTTTTTTTTAGTTTAAGTATTTATAGCAGATTCCAGACATCATGTTACTCTCATCCTTAAGTATTTTCAATTAAGCATTTCTTAAAAATATGAACTTTTGAAAAACAAACAGTGTCTCATTATCACGATTAACATTCATTATCATTTAACAAAATAATTCCTTATCATTTAAAACACAGTCCATATTTAGATTTTACATGATTTTGAACTGGAATCAGTTGTTGAAAGCAAATTATTATTTAAAAATACATTAAGAATATGTATGTAGTACATTTAAATGGAAATGTGGAGCAATTCTTTCTCCCACCCTCATCCCTTCAGGCCTTGTGAAGAGACAGTGTAGCCTTGTTGTATGAGCCTTGTTATATGTTTTACTGGGAGAACAGGTTGACTGAGTGATTCTTTGTAAACCTGAACGTAACAGAGTGAGTTGAGTATTTATTCAGGACATAGGTGAAGTTGAAAGGCAATTAGGAAGAAAGACAAGAGATTACTTTCAGGTATTAAGGGGGGGCACATCATAAATATAGCTTTCCTTGATAACTCTAGTCTAAGTTACTCTGTTCTTCTGAACTCCTATAGTATAATATTCTGATACAATTTAACATTTTGTTATGTAACTGTTAATGTAGGATTTTTATTAAGTATCTTAAACTTTTTGAGTGTATATAAACAATCTCATTGATAGCAAAATCTATAATTATAATTATATATACAAATATGCAGCTTTTAATAGATATTTTGGAAGGGCAAACAAAGGCATGTTTTATCTTTTCTCAGTCTTCACTATCTGAAGTTGACCCTGTAATAAATATCCACAAAGTTTTTAAACATTCACAAGTGAGAGGCTCTGCACATACTAAAGCTATGTAATGCGTTTGGAAACATCCCTATAATTATTACATGCTTTAAACTTTTCCAAAATTAACTCTTACCTTATTTTTTTTTTTATATTAGGCAGCAACTATACAACTTGGAAACCTTATTACAGGCTAACTGTGATTTTGGTAAGTTTTAAGTGTTTTTCATGGCAAAAAAGAATTGCACATCTATTTTTGATGCATAGTTAGGATATAATAATGTGGAGGAAGAAACATTAGGTTAGAGGTTCAGGATAGTGTTTTGTGTTCAGAAAAAATGTGACATTTAAATTTTTTGTAGCTGTGATTTATAGTATTTTTCTATGTCTGTGATAAAATTGAGTTAGGGCTAAACATTTCTAAAGTGAATTAGCAAATTGCTTTAAGGGGTGGGGAGTGGGACCTCATGCTGTCTTGGTCTTTTGGTTTGTTTTTAACATTTAATGGGTTTTTCCGTTGAGGGTGCGATTGATATAGTTAAGGTAGGAAAGGGGATTGAAGGCAGTGTTTTAGTGGGGGCTTGCTGCTTCTCCTTTCTGGCAACTGTGCTACAGTGTAGTAATTAGAATCATGGCAGTGTCACCAGCCTGGGTTTCAACCTAGCTAACTGTTGGTCTCACACCAGGTAATGGTTCCCATCTCATTGTGTTCTTGTGAGGATAAATGATATAATGCGTGTTAAGTGCTCAGGCTAATATCTGTTATTAGTGGTGCCCAGCAACTAAAGATCACCTGGACACACCTTTGGTCAATGAAAGGTTGAGTGGCTTACTGACACAAGAAGGAAATATACATCATGAGAAACGGGGCTTCTCAGAGAGTAGGGAGGGGCTTGTGATAGGGTTTATACTTGTGCTGGTGATTCGGAGAGAGTTTAAGGGGACTAGGACTTTATTTTGGATTGGATGCTGTTAAGAAGCAGGGACAATGTAATGAACTGAATATGTTAATTTTTGTCTAGGAGGGGTAGGACCAATAAAGACAGGCTAGGGAGGGTTCTAATTAGTAAAGAAGTAATAGTCATGTTAGGTGCAAGAGGAAAATATTTTGTTTTTGTATTTTGTTAGCTTTTCATGATCACAGAGAGATTTTGTTTTTGTCTTGTTTCACCATAATCACAGAGTGGCCTCATCTGATTACTTTCGACATTTTATGAAAATCTTAATTTCAGTAGGGAACATCATGACCTAGTTGTTAGCTATTGGCCGGAAGGGCTGTTTTGTTTTCTCACTATGTGCTCAGTAAATGTTGAGTATTATTTATCACCTGAGGCCCTCCTTCATGCCAGGTACTGTGTAAGGTCAATGAATCGAAGTGGGAGAATCTGCTGAGGAGTTTGTAGTTGGTAGGACATACAGGCACACAAGCATAGGACAGCTTGGTAAATGAGGAGTGCAGTAATTGCAGAGTGTGTAAGCTGCTATGGGAGCCTGGGGCTTCATCTGTTTAGGTGCCCATGACTGAGTGATGCCAGATCTTGGTCTATAAGGAAAAAGTAGGTAGGTGAAAGTTTTGGGGATCAGGAGAGTTCTGTGTAGAAACAACTGTATAGTCAAAATCATTTAGGTGTCTTAAAACCTAAGTTCAGGGAGCAGGAAGTGGTAATTATGTATGGTTGGATCAGAATGTGTGATAGAGTGATGAGTTTGGAAGGGATGAAATCACAAATGAATTTCTGCTTGTATGGCTCACAAATTTTTTTTTTGTCACTGCCCACTGATTATTTAAACTTTGATAACAGTCTATTTTGGCTTCAGGGAAGATATCCACTCTACACTGCAAAGCAGACAATATTAGACAGCAATGCGTGACATTTCTTCATTATGTTAAAGTTTTCATCTTTAGGTAAGATGTCAAATGGGTATTTTGATTACTGTGTGAACTTCTGAGTGCGTGTTCATCCAGACTCTGGTTATTTATCGCATATGTCTTTTTTTAGGTACCTGAAAGTACAAAATGCCGATAGTCCTGTTCCTGTCCATCCCTATGAAACTTTGGAGGCACAACTTCCTTCTGTGTTGCTTGATGAACTTCATGGATTACTCTTGTATATTGGACATCTATCTGAACTTCCCAATATTAATCTAGGAGCATTTGCAAATCAAAACCAAATTAAGGTTTGAATTATTTCATTTAATTTTTAAATCATCAGGTTTCTCTCTTTGTGCAAGGAATTCCCTCAAGAATGAGGGAAACCAGTTAAGAGTGCAGCTCTGGAACCAGACAGAGTTCAAATTCTGGCTCCTATCCTAATTATGTGCCATTGGGCAAGCAATACCTCTTGCCTTAGTCTTCTCATGTATATAATTGATTTGCTTCCTAGAGTTATTAGGAAAATTAGATAAATTAAAATTAATTAAATAAAGTGCCTAGACTATAATAGGCTAAAGTAGTGTGGCTTTTCTTGATTCCAATTTATAATGTGCAGATATGCACAGTTTTCAAAGCAAAATAACCTTTATTTTAAAAAATCGGTGTCATTTTTCCCATTGATGAAGGTTTGGGCAAATCCTAGTATCTATTGCAGTAAAATTCAAGATCACCTTATAAAAGTTACACTTTCAAAATCTAGCATTATGTCTGTTCTTAGTTTTGAGAGCTTTTTGGAGTATGATTAACATTGTTTTGACTATGCCCCTTTTTTCAACCTGTGAAATCATTCCTACTGAAGTTTGGTTTTTAAAAATTTATATTGATAGCATTACCCAGCTTATAGATGTAGTTAACAAATGCTCCATAAGAAAATGTGAGCTTATGTGAGCGGCAAATTATAATTCCCCATGGGATTCCTTGAACTGTCAACTTCTTTCATCTAATTTGACTTACTCCAATTTGAATAACATTCAGTTTTTAGGCATGTGTCTTTGCCAAAGTGTAATGTATGAATAAATGTTTATATATTTTTCTGAAGTTTAACAACAACAAAATAATGCACTCTTTTTATCAGGGACCAATATATGTAATACTAAAAATAATGGGTCCTAATTGAATTTGCAGGTTAATATCTCTAATCCATAGAAAGCAAATAGGTAATTGCCTTTAATCATGACACTTAATAAATATTTGTGGATAGATTATGGGAGAGGGATATTTTTCCTTCATTTTGGTCTCGATAACATCAGACTGGTTTCATTTTCTGGATATTAATTAACTGCTTAAGAAAATAAAAATTAATAATTTATCTAGTAGTGGAAATAAAGACTGCAAAGGTTCTCAAACTAGGTTTTGCTTTTCATAGGTTTTTTAATTAAAGCAAACTTGAAAAGAGGTTATTTGAAGATCAGAAGGCTGAATTTTTAAAGCATATAAACAAAAAAATCATACTCTGAAATCCTATTTTCTGAAACAACAGAAAAAAATCTTAAAAAGTATCTTTCAAGACGTAATATATTTCTTGTGTTTTACCTATCTTATTTATGAAAAACATTGATGGTATTTTCAGTTAAGCATTTGTCTTATTTTTTTTTTAAGATTTTATTTATTTATTTGACAGAGATCACAAGTAGGCAGAGAGGCAGGCAGAGAGAGAGAGAGAGGAGGAAGCAGGCTCCCCGCTGAGCAGAGAACCTGATGTGGGGCGCAATCCCAGGACCCTGAGATCATGACTTGAACCGAAGGCAGAGGCTTTAACCCACTGAGCCACCCAGGCGCCCCAAGCATTTGTCTTATTTTTAAGGAAATTTTTTTATTAGAGATATTTGTTGGGTATTATGTATGACAGATATTTTCATCAATTTTTTTTAGCAATTAAGGTGTTTTGCTATGGAGATGGTTTAAGTTTTGTATATAGTTACATTTGTTGGATTTTTCTTGTGTATCATCTCTGTGCGGTTGTTAAAAATGTACTTGTTTTTTATATTTATCTTTCTAATTCATCTCTTTTTAAAAATATGCCCTGAGGTGGGAAATCTAACTTCAGTTTCTTGCAAATGAATAGGATAATAACCAGTCTTTTAATGAATGGCCCACGTTTTCCCACTGACTGGACATAACCGCGTTTGTTTCTCTCTTGCCAATTTTTATTATTTATTTATTTCTGAGCCAATACTGTTTTTTCTAGTGTAGCATTTTATTTTGCTTGCATATTTGGTAAGAAAGGTCCCCTCTCTGTCATTCTTCCTTGTTCTCTTAATATAGCGTGTATATCATTCTTATTTATTTTTGAGGTGATACTAAATGTTGGCTAGGGGAAGGTTATGGAAAACCCTACTACATAGCACAGCAGTTAAGAGCACTGGCTTTTGAATCAGAATTAGATTTGACTCTTAATGCATGAGATGGAATGTAAATTTCTTCACTGCTTTTAACTTCAGTTTCTTAATTGGCATCTCAGTAGTGTCTACATGATAGTCTAAAGTTCTCCTGTTGAAGTATTTTATAGGAGTTCCTGGGTACTCATTACATTTAAAAACATATTTGCTAGCTAAAATCTAAAACAAGATTATGAAAATAAGTGGTTAAAAAATTCTTTTACTGCCTTGCTGCTGTAGTAAAATCAGAGGTTGGTTGGAGGGCCTTTACGGGGCGCCTGGGTGGCTCAGTGGGTTAAGCCTCTGCCTTCGGCTCAGGTCATGGTCTCAGGGTCCTGGGATCGAGCCCTACATCGCCCCCACCCCCACCTGCTGCTCTGCCTACTTGTGATCTCTATCTGTCAAATAAATAAAATCTTAAAAAAAAAGAAGGGCCTTTACTATACAAGTCTATTCAGCAGCTTCAAGGTGGGTCTGTCCTAAATCATCAGACGAATATATGCTTTCAAAGATCTCCAGTGAAAGATTCTTCTAATGGACAAGACCAGGTTTTTCCCTGAGCTTTTAAATAGTGGGTAAAGTTAATTGGTTCTTTATCCTTGTGTATATGGAGGAGTGTCATAGCATGCTGTAAAATACCTACTAAAATACTATGAATTCTCAATCACAGTTGATAATGTCATTCACAGCTTTTTCCACCATCATGGCATTTATTACATCTCCACTTAGATATCCATTGGATGGTGCTAGAAATTCTTCACATGCTTGGTGAAAAATTGAGTAAGTTTATGGATTTCTTATTTGTCTTTTTAAAATCTAAACCCTTAATTGCTTTTAAAAAATTACAGGTCATCATTGCTTTCTGTGTTTTTTAATTTTTATTTTACACCAAAGAGTAACCCAAGTAGAAAGTCAGGTCTTATTCCTTTTTTTTTAAGAGAATGATTTGGTCCATTTATCTTTCCATACTTCTTAGTGTGTGTGTGTGTGTGTGTGTGTGTGTGTGTGTGTGTGTGTGTGTGTGTATAGAGGTATATACATATACACACACATGAGTAGGATTTTTGTCTTTGTTTCTAATTAACCAGAAATGGTAGTGTTCTGTTGTAGTGTTTTATTCAGTAGTTTTTTAGAGATCTGTTCATGTCCATACATATAGTCATACTTCATTTAAGGGCTGTATGTTATGACTCCATTATAATTTATTTAACCAAGCCTATTTTTAAAATATTTCAGTTCTTTTCTTTTTTTTTTTGACACTACAAGTAATGCTTCACGGAACATTTTTGTGTATATATACATCTTTGAATACATGTACAAGTTATTCTTAGAGTAGATTCTTAGAATTGGAGGAGCACATCCAGCTTTAATCTCATAAACACTGCGTAGTTGCTGTGCAGTTTCCCCAGTTTGTACCCACTGCGAGCGTGCCTTTGCCTCAGTCTCTTGCCAGTAGTGGATATTATCAATTACATTTATTTTTTGCCAAATAGTACATGAAAAATGATATTGAATCTCTGTTTTACAATTTTCTGAGTGCCAATGAAGTTGAACATTTTTACGTAATTTTACTGTTTTTTATAGTTGCTTTGTTACTTGTTCATTATCTTTTGCTAATGTTTCTTTTTAAAAAATAATCAGTAGTTTATATATATTATGTGTAGTACTTTTTTTATTTTACATATTGCCTGTTTATTTCTTGGTCTTATTCTTTGGCATCTTTTGAGTCCATTAGTAATATTTTGTAAATATTACTTATTTGTAAATTATATAAATTACTTAGGTTATAAAGACATCCATTATCTCAATACCTGATTTTCGGTAAACTAATAAATACAAAAATAACATGTATGTACATATATGTGTGTATATACTTACATATATACATGCGCACAAATATATAAAGATGTCTACAAATACATAATTTCTTCTCTCACATGGACTTTATTTCAGATATTTCCTTGGAGCAATACTCTAAGATGTACTTAATCTGATAATAGGTACACATTTTAGTATCTCTTACCTTGGTGTGCTCAGTTCATACCACAAAACAATCGTATGTGATTAATTTATCAGCATTTGTTCGAAAAATGTTTTAAAGCCATTACTGGTCAAAAATATTGATCAAGATTTTCTAGAATTTCCCTGCTTTTTTTTTTTTTTTTTCTTAAGTGACATTACATTGTTACTTTTTAAAAATGGCCACATTAAGAAAAGAGAAGTCTGTTAAGTGGCACTTGAGAAAATTGAAAATTACCTTTTTTAGGTAATGTATATCAGTGGTCATATAAGAAAGGAATTGTCCCCAAATTTAACTCTTATTTCTAAAGAAATTTGTTTTTAAACTGTATGTGTTGCAGTTTCATTGTAAGTCAATTTAAAAGCATACAGTTCCTTTCATCCTTCTGAATTAGTAAAAATCTACTGTACTTTTAAATAGAACGTATTTTATTACATTTTTAGAACAAGTCGTATACGGTCATCAGTTTATGAATCTGGCAGGTGACAATTTAACCAACGTCAGCCTCTTTGAAGACCATTATGAAAATCTCCTTTGTGATTTAATAAGCCTGTCACTGAATAGGTATGACAAGGTAATGTTTATTTTTAAGAGTTTATTTTTATTACTACATCTGAAACTAATGATGTACTATATGTTGGCTAATTGAATCTAAATTTTTTAAAAAGTTTGCTTGTATTTTTGATACTTAATATGTGTGGTTTATAAGAATTTAATCTGATTGGTTTACTTGTTAATTTTTCTAATTTTATATTTATTATTGCCTGGGAGTTGAATGAGAAAAGAATTTGATTTAATCATTTAAAACAGGCTTAAATTAATTATTCAGAGGCAGTTTTTTTATTCTTAAAAATAGCTTTTTCCATCTTGTCTAAAATAAATAGAAACAGGATGTTTATGATAATGACTAGAATTTTAACTTCTATGCAAATAGGAGAGTCCAGTTCTTTAGTAATATATATTGTTACATAATACAATAAATGAGTACTTAACTAAAATTAGTTGACAAGTTTAAAGGGAAATTTTGTTTTTCAAAAAATGTCTAGAATCATGGGGGAAATTACATATTCTTACTAAATTGTGTTTAATACAGTGTTTAATGTAGACAGTGATTTAAAGGTGCTACAGTACCTACTCATTTTCTAGCAGTGGAAATTTGTAGATTATCAGTTATTTCAAATTGTTAGCATAAACCTTACAGGAAATCAGGATTTATAATTTTTTGAAATTTAGATTGTGTTTTATGTATTATCAAAATCTTTTCAATCTGGTCTGTATAATTTTATAATTAATGTAATTAATGTAATTAGTGAATTATCCAGATACGATTTAGGTAACAGTTACCTTTTGCTTTGTATTATGTTACAAACCTAAATGTAGTATATGTGAAATAGTAATTACATAATGAATTTCTGAAGTCTATATGTACTTGCAAACATAGTGCATATGCCTTGCATTATTTAGGGTCATTGAGGATATATTTGTTAAAAAAAAAAATGCTTAACCTAAAATTGCTTAACTTTATAAATCCCTAATAATTGTATTTATTCTAACTTCTAAAACCTTTTTAGTCTGCTTTGCAGGGGATTAAAATTTGTTTTCTAATCTTTTTATTAGAAGTTTTTCTATTGTGGCTGATAGATTAGTTCAGGGTTAGGAAATCATTGCCCTGAGGCCAAATCTAACACATTGTTGACTTTGTAAATAAATTTTTCCAGAACATAACCCATTTTTTTTTTTTGGCTGAAGTTGTACAACAGTGGCAGAGTTGAGTAGTTGTGACAGACTGTGTCCCAATAAAGCCTCAAATATTTGCTATCTAGCCCATTTCAGAAAAAGTTTGCTTAATGCTGATGATTAAAGCAAAGGTTTTTGTTTTGTTTTGTTTTAAGATTTTATTGACTGATTTTAGAGAGAGAGCACACTCTAGCGGTGGGGAGGGACAGAGAGTGAGGGACAAGAAGACTCCATGTGAGCGTGGAGCCTGACCTGGGGTTCCATCTCAGGAGACAGATCATGACCTACACTAAAACCAAGAGTCAGAGGCTTAACCAACTCAGCTACCCAGCCCCCCTAAAGCAAAGGGTTTTTAAAAGGTAGAAAATAAAATTCATCCTATACTTTTGGTTTTAAAATGGGAATTTAAGAGTACCTGGGCTGCTCAGTCAGTTGGCATCTGATTCTTGATTTCTGTCTAGGTCTTGATCTCAGGGTCATGCGTTTGAGCCATTATTGGGCTCCATGTGGGACTCTATGCTGGGTGTGGAACTTACCTTAAAAAAAAAAAAAAAAAGTAGGGGCGCCTGGGTGGCTCAGTGGGTTAAGCCGCTGCCTTCGGCTCAGGTCATGATCTCAGGGTCCTGGGATCGAGTCCCGCATCGGGCTCTCTGCTCAGCAGGGAGCCTGCTTCCTCCCCTCTCTCTCTCTGCCTGCCTCTTTGCCTACTTGTGATCTCTCTCTGTCAAATAAATAAATAAAATCTTTAAAAAAAAAAAAAAAAGTAAAATGAGAATTTATTTTCAATTTGATGGAATAGCACATATTTTTGTAAATAGTTTTATATAATTAAACATCAGTTTTAAGTCATCTAAATTCCTTCAAAACATTTGGAGAGAGGTATGTAGCATGAAAAAATCTTATAGAACTCATTTTGGTTCTTCTCTATAGGTTAGGCCTTCTGAAGCATTAGCAAGTCACCACTGTCCATGTTCCTGCATTAAAGAATTATGGGTTCTACTCATTCATCTTCTAGAACACAGAAGTAAATGGTCTCTTTCAGAAGTAAGTGGTAAAATTAATGTGTTAACTACTGTTCCAAACTCATATTGAATATTTTTAATCGTTTTCACCAAGAAAAATGTTACAAATTTCCTTATATAAGACAGCCACCACCACCACCAGAGTACTGAGTACCAAACCTGTACTACATTTTCAACCCTAAAGTGGCAATATGAAACTTCTAGAAGTACAGGATTTGACTCTTATGTTCTCAAGTTTTCTATTAAGAATCTTAAGCTAAAATAATTCACACTGTCTAGTAATCCAGGAAATAATTTAGTCAAGAAATGTGGTAGATTTAGTTTTGGGAAGAAATAAAATAGGTTTTTAAATTCATAAATTTTATGGCATTATTTCAAGAAAGGAGGAAGAAAAGCATAAAGAGGAACAAGAGAAATTTTCTTGCACCTCATTTTGAGCCAAGTCTTCAGAATGGGGCTTCAGTTTATTTCAGTTGTTGTGGGTTAGTAGAAAAAGATAAATACTCATAGGCAGAAGTAAGTACAAATAATTATGAGATGATACTTACAACAATCTATGTTATATGAAAAAGTCTTTTGATTTTTCGTGGGTTTTATAATTTCCCAGTTTTCCACAATTTGGGGTTTGGGTGGTGCTATCTCTTTTTAATAACAATCGTATTTTTGTGGATTTAAAAAGTACTATATTTTCAGTTATTATTTTAGCAGTGAATTTACTAACGTATAAATTTAACATGTTCTTATCGTTAAGAAAAAAATTTTTTCCTCACATTTTGGTTTGTCAGTAGAGTTCAGCTTCCTTTGGTGAGATTTCAACATTAGAGTCTCAGGATTATATCCTTTGATCATTTTCCAGGATGTTTTGTCTCATTGACATGGTAAATATCAATTTTTCCATTTCCTGCAAAGCTTATCATTATTTAAGAATTTTATATTTCTTTTGAATTTTTCTTATTTTACCAATTTCAGACTTGAGCATAAACAATGTATAGTTAATGTAGGCATGTTCATACTTTTTGCTGTTAGTCTTTCTCTAGATTTCAAGTAGGAGAGTAGGCATAATTTTAAAATATATTCTAGAAATTTGCATAGTAATATGTATTGTTTAACCTAAATGATTTATATGCTGTTCATTTGATGTAGTAACTAGACTTACTTGTCTTAAAATAATGAAAATCTGAGGTCATTTTATTTTTTTTAATACAAGTAAAATAACTGATACTATTCACAGACTTTGATGGCTATTTTATTTTTAAATTCAACATAGAATTTTCCATGATTGACAGTAAGACATTTTGACCTTCCTGCTGAAAAAAATCTAATCTAATCATGCTGGGTATCAAATAATAAGCATTTACATGGGTGAGTGAGCTTGTAGAAAGTGAGAAGTCTTGAGGCCAAGTACTAAATGTGGGTGGGGACTCAGGTCAACTGAACACTGAAACAGCTCCATAACCTTATAAGCAGTTGCTAAATTGTATAAACTTGAACATTAGCTTTCATACGTCACACGGTGAAAGAATAGAAGACAGAGGTCAGAGTTAACCCAAGTTGGTAGCCTACTGATACACTAAGTAGCCATAAATCTGGCCCCCCAAAAGGATGAACTAGAAACTCAACTAATCTGTAAGCAAAATTGCCTTTCACTGTGATACTTTGCAGTTTAAAATTGCTTCAGTATATTTGTTTTCGTAACCCAGCCCTCATATAGCTTTATAGCCTGAGTTGCTGTTGCCCAGGTTGTACTGAAAATCTCGAGCCAATGACTTGTTTGTTTCTTTTTTTAAGATTTTATTTATATATTTGACAGAGATCACAAGTAGGCAGAGAGAGAGGAGGAAGCAGGCTCCCTGCTGAGCAGAGAGCCTGATGCTCGGGCTCGATCCCAGAACCCTGGGATCATGACCTGAGCCGAATGCAGAGGCTTTAACCCACTGAGCCACCCAGGTGCCCATCAAGCTAATGACTTGTAAGCAGTCACAAGGTGGATATTTAAACCTATATCTCCTCTAGTAACTCCCCCAAAATATAGAATGGCAAGAACTAATAAAACTATACACACAAATACAAACATTATGTTGATAGCTTAACTACAAGATAGGAATGATAAAAGAGTTAACAGTAAAAACCACCACCAAAGCTCTACCATGAAACTTTCTGGCAAGCAAGGGCAGCCTGAGAAAAAATTGCCCAGAGGAAAGAATGGAGCTAGCAGTAGTCCTCAGATTGGTCTAAAACCATTGCCAGATTGAGAAAATACTGAGACTGTTTCCTTGCCGGTCAGAGAACTATTGAATAGTTCTAGAAGTGAAAGTGGGTATATGACATAAGGAGGCAGTCTTTGAAGATAGACATTCTGGGAGAATAAAAAGGCAAAAAGGGAATGGTACCCTTGGTGATTCGGTGGTGAAAGGAACTAAAAGGAGAAATTGATCTTGTAAAACAAAAAACATACAAAAAACTCAAAGTTCTCACACCTACTCTCTTACCACCACCACCATAGAGAAAAAAGAAATCCAAGAAAGAAATGGGACTTTGATACAGTGACAAAAGACGGCTCCGGAAATCTTTTAAAGTAATCTAAATCTACTAAATGAAAGAAAGGAACCATGAGAGACGGTGGACTCAGAGAAACATACTGAGGGTTTTAGAGGGGAGTGGGGAGGGGGATGGGTGAGCCTGCTGGTTGGTATTAAGGAGGGCATGAATTGTGTGGATCACTGGATGTTATACGTAAACAGTGAATCTTGTAACACTGCATCAAAAACTGATGATGTGTACAGTATGGGGACTAACATAACATAATAAAAAAAGAAAAGAAAAAGAAAATTTGAGACAAGTCTTTATAAAGTTACTATTAGGAAACAGAACTGATACACCGTAGCCGATGAACCCTTCTCCAAGAAACAACTGTGAAGCAGAAAGAAATTCTAAGTTAATACTCTAGATTAAACATTTGGGGTTGTACAATAACACCTGAATAAGATACTCAGATTTAAAAGTTAAGTAGATTAAAGTCAGAAGTGAATGAAAAGAGTTTTAAAAGGAATGCAGGAGAGAAATGAAAGAAAAAACTTTTTTAAAATTTTTATTTATTTATTTGACACAGAGAGAAAACGCAAGTAGGCAGAGTGGCAGACAGAGGGAGAGGGGGAATCAGGCTCTTCACTATGCAGGGAACCTGATTCAGACAGAGGGAGAGGGGGAATCAGGCTCTTCACTATGCAGGGAACCTGATCCCATGACCTGGGATCATGCCCTGAGCCAAAGGCAGCTGCTTCATAGACTGAGATACCCAGGTGCCCCAGAAAATATCATAAATGTGTTGATTAAATGAGAAGGTGCCCAAGAAGAATATGCTGAAATTAAAATTTAATCAGAGATATGGAGGAAAGAAAACAACCAAGAAAATAAAAATTAGATGAAGAAAAGAATATAAAAAATTAGAAAATAGCTGAAATGGAAGATAAAGAAGAAACAGCTGTGTTTATAAATGGAGTTCCTAAAGAAGAAAACAGAACAATAGGATATAGCTAACAGTCAAAACTATTATCCAAGGAAAAATTCGTGGGGGGAAAACAAAAGTTAATTCTACATATTGAAAGGGCCTACCTGATAACTGAAAAGATTAACTCCAAATAATCCATCCCAATGAATATCCTGCTAAAACTCTTTGACTTCAGATATACGGAAAATGACTTTAGGTCCTTTAAGAAATCAAATTTTCTAGACAAAAAGACCTAATAATTTATAAGAGCAAAGTAATTTGATCTGCAGTAGGCTTTTCATAAACATCATAGAAAAACAAGGTAACAATGGAACATTTAAAAAGACTGAGAACGTCTTCCACCTTGTAAGGATGCAGCCAGAGGTCTGCCGATCTGGAAAAGGGCCCTGACTTCACCATGATGGACCCCTGGTCTTGGACTCCCAGCCTCCAGGATGAATAAACAGTATGACACAACAGAGCAGCCCTCAGCTTAGAAAAAAGTGATGTAGGTCCCATCTTTTACTGTAGAGTGATTATATGCACTGCTCCCTTGATAGAAAGTTCAAGACCAGGAAAAAGTGACCAAGCCAAAAGGAAACAAAATGACAAAAAGTTTCTTCTAAGACAAATAAGAAGCAAGTTAAAAATTACTCTTTGTACTGACTATCTGACCTGCAATGTCTTTGGGGACAGAGATGGATGAGGAAAAGCCAAGAAAGAAAAACAGAAAAAGCAATTGAAAATTTCAGGAAAAGCAGGGCAGCTTTTCTACTTCATCCACCTGGGAGTTAATGATATCACAGAAGACGTGATCATTCCCTGAATGTTGACAGCTGGCTGAGCTCCTCATAGGGCCTGTTTTTAGGAGCTTTCCAGACTGCTGAAGGCAGAGGTTTTATGTTTGTTTCTTCTTTTTTTCTTTTTTTTCTCTTTTTCTTCCTGTACAAAGGTTTTAAAACTTTGCAATGTGGCAACACTGATTTAGACAATGCACTTATTGTTTTTAAAAAAGGAAATCGTGTGTGTATGTGTACACATGCACACTAATGTTCTTCCAGAAAGAAATATTAATTCCTCCTCCCTATCCCTTCCCTCTCCAACCCCATCCCTAGAATGAGGGAGGGGAAGACAGAATGGAATTTGGAGTCTTCCTGCTGAGAAAGAGACATTTTTTACAACCAGGTCTGTATTCAAAGGACTAATGTTCTAAGGAAATTATCCAAAGGGGATAGGCCATTCAGGTTTTTTAAGTTATTTTCAAATGTTGCCTGGGCTGCTGCTGACTTCTGTGAAGCCAACACGATGATTCTTCCCAAGAAACAATTAGAGAAGCCTAAAGAGAGTCAGGAATGTTTGGAAATTCACATATACCCCAAATTAGATGGGAATTCCTAGAATGGAAATAAACTAATTTGATCAAGGACATATTTGTGTTACAGGAAGTATTCT
This sequence comes from Mustela nivalis, assembly GCF_964662115.1. NCBI lineage: Eukaryota > Metazoa > Chordata > Mammalia > Carnivora > Mustelidae > Mustela > Mustela nivalis. Next base: position 33,404,726 of record NC_139024.1, read on the forward strand.
AAACATGGAGCTATGCTGGATCTATGTATATGACTGTTTTTCTAAAAACCCTACACTCACTATCTAGTAATCATCAATTAGACTTCAATTTCAGAGAAGGAAAGCAAATTAATATTCCTTGAGTGATATGTCTTCTATGCCAGCAAGTATGGGTGTGAGATTAAGTATACCATTCAAATAACAGTCAGAATATGATAAATGGGGCTTCCAGTGTGGATTTATTGGATGCTACAGCCTATGTTATTTCCTGCCACACGATTATGTAAGAAAGTGCATGTTTAAGAAAGAAAAAGAAAAGGAATAGCTAAATTAATGCACTCCTCTTGGGGAAAAAGAGTAAAGTATATTTCATGTACACTCTCCAAAGTGCCACAGATAAGGCAGGGGACACCTGTGCAACGCCATATGTAAGCTAGCAGTTACTGACCTGTACATGTTAGATTTTAGCTGCCGCATGTATGTGTAAATTTATATATGTTGCCACCCTTAAGCATTATACAAATATTATGACAAAAATTTTCTGTGAAATGAAAACATTGTCAATACCAAAAACAACTCAAGAATTCAAAATGTATGGGCCAAGAATTTTATAACTTTGACCCTATCAATCCCACTTGTAGTTTACCTTTAGTGTATACCTATAGCAATTAAAAAATGCATATGTCTCAGGCTCTTTATTACCTTATTTGTAAAAGCATAATGTTAAAAACGACCTAAATGCCCATACACAGGAGAGTAAAGAAACCATGGTTTATTAGCACATTGATTAGAGTATTACGTATTTGTTTAATAGAATGAATAAAATATCTGAACTGATAAGGGTTTGATTTTTAGGACTTATTGTTAAATAAAGTACAAAAGAATACTTATAGAGTGCCACCTTCTGTGTATGAAGGTAGTGAAAGTAGGAAATGTGTATGCTTAGTTGTGCCCAGTTAAATACTGGAAAGACAAATCAGGAACTACTGAAACTATTGAAATTGATGGGTAGCAATGGGAGATTGATAAGTGACTAATGGAGTAGGAGGGTTTGAATGCGTTATGACTTTAGAACCATGTTAGTCTTTAACATGCTCCAGAAATAAATGAACGTGTACGGGAGAGGAATTAACGTGTACGGGAGAGGAATTCAGTGGAATATAAAAAGAAAATCACTTGAACCTAACTGGATTCCAAGTGAATAATAACCTATGGGAGAGGCTATGGCGGGGAGGACTGACCTAGAGGACTTGGAACGCACTGTTTTGCTCTCATTTGCTCTAAGGCTGAAGACAAAAGAATTACAACAAACTTCAGATCCTGGACTCTTGTTTGTAGATATATGGGTTAGTAAATTTAAATATTTATACTCTAGGACTGAGCAAATTAGTAAATACATGATGGGGAATTAAGATCCAGCTTTGTCACTGTTGCAAAATTGAGTCATAAATATGGAAAGAGGGAAGGGTAGAGTGAAAGATGTTGGAGTAGAATTTGAGATATCGGTATGAAATAATGTTTTTTAATAATTGAAACTAGACAGAGATGTGTATACATACATGCATTTCCTACCTTAACCACTAGGTGGGCCTACAAACGATGATATCTGAGTTAACAATGAGGAAACTGCAATGCCTTGGTCTTGAAATTACCAGCCTCCAGTGAAAAGAAACAAAGCTCCTTTGGCAAATGACCTGGTCTTCCAGACTGACACATGGAAAATAAAAAATAAGACTGGAACATTCTGTACCAGAAACTAAGGAGGTACTCAGAAAAGAATGAGGACATACCAAAAGGACAAAGGAGCCAACATGAAGATTTCCCACACTCTAAACCCAAGATAATTTGAGAAACAAAATAAACAATAGCAAAGGATTGTAATATATACAATAAGAGTTTGTGGGTCCATACTGATATAAATAAAAGAAAAAATAAAACAATAGATGTTGATGATGGAATTAGAAAATCACCAGTTGACAACCTCCTTAGTAATTGTTTCAGGCATGAATCCTCAGTGGCTGCCAAAAGTATGACTGAAAAAAAAACAGTATTTGCACAGCTCCATGTATCTACACGATATCATTTACAAGGGGAGCAGTAACTTTATATTGTAGAAAATCTGGCAGATACCACCTTAACCATGTGACCAAAGTTAACCAATAATAGGACAAATTGATATTATGTACCTTCAATATGATGCAATGAAAGAAGAAAAATGTTTCTTTGGTATTCTTGCCAAAAATGTATACTGTGAATCTAATTATGAAGAAACCTCAGTTAAACCTAAGTAAATGGCCTGTTACTCTTCAAGAATGTCAAGTTCCTGAAAGATAATTACCGAAGAACTGTTACAGATTAAAGGAAATAGAAAAGACATGGTAGCTAAATACAGCATTGTGAGAATACAGAGGAAATCTGATAATGCTTTTATCTGTTGTCCCAAAGGAGAGGAATTAAAGAGTGGAACAGAGCAAATATTTGAAGAGAAAATGGTAGAATTTTTCCCAATGTTAATGAAAGCTATCATATTAAGAAACCCAATCAATTCTACTTAGGGTAAATAAAAAAAAGAAAAGCAGACCTGGATACATCGCAGTGAAACTCCAGAACATCAAAGACAAAGAGAAGAGCCGAAAGCATTCAGACAGAAAATTATGTTACCTTCAAAAGAGTGACAATTAGACCGTAAACTGATTTCTCAAAAGCAAAGGACACCAGTGGGAATGATAACTTGATAGTATTAAAACAAAGTGGTTGTCAACCTAAAATTCTTCATCAGTGAAACCTTTCAAGAGTGAGGTGAAACAAAGTTACTGTCAATGAAGCAGAATTGAATTGAATTCTGAAAGATATATTTTAGAAGAATGATGCCTAAATTGGGGAAGGGGAGAGGTAGTGTGAAGTATGAAGGAATAAAGCACAAAGAGAGTAGTAAATGTTTTGTATAAGTCAGTAATATAATCTGCTGGGATCAAAAAGAGAGTTAATGTATACAGTAATGCTGGCCTAGAAATTGGATAGGGCATAAATGAATTAGAGTATTTTAAGGTCCTTATTTTGTCTAAGAGAAGAGCAAAAATATGTATTATCAAGACATTTGAATGTATGCTGTTATTTCTAAGATAATTACTGAAGGAAGAAAAAGTAGACTCATTAGCTAGTAGAGGGAGAGAAAAGAAATAATTTAACCCAAAAGAACTCAACAAAGGGTTGTTTGTGGAAAAAATAGGTATACAAACAGAAATACAGAGTAAGATGGTAGATTTAAAACTAAATGTTTGAGTCATTAACTGCAAGTACACTGCTGAAATGCTCATTTAAAAAATATAGTGTTAGAACAGAATATAATCTGTTTACAAGAGGTAATCTAAAATAAAATACAGAACAGCTCAGAATTGGTAAGATACAAGAAAGGAAATGTATTAAACTATCATTAGAGAAAATTAGACTTTAAAACCAACAAAAGCATTAAGTCATTGTGTACTGATAAAAGGTTCAACTTATCAGGAAGGTAAAGCAAATGAACATTTTTATGTGATGAAGAACAAAGTATTAAATGTGGAAAACAAAAATTGAACTACAAGGAGAGATACACATATGCTTAGAAAGTTGAGATACTTCTCTAATCCGTAGGTGAAAGAAGATAGAATTGTAAAATATTTTTAAGTAAGTGGTAACTAACACATTGGTTAAAGCTTTGGGACTCTAGCTTAAGATACAGATGGAAATTTATAACTTTAATTATAGATATTAGAGGGGAAAAAAGTTGAAAATTATTGAGCTAAGAATTCACACAAAAAGTTAGGGGAAAATATCCCTACATAATAAACCCAAAGAAATTGAAATGAAGTATATAAAACTAACACAAATTTATGAAATTGAAAATAACAAAGATGATCAAATCAATGAAAAATGATCATAACAGTCAAGAGTTGGTTCTTTAAAAAGATTACTAAAGTTGGCTCATTTTTCCTGAAATGATTACAGTCAATACTAGAAATTTGAAAAGGAACATGACTTCATATTCTGCAGATATTTTTAAAAAGTTGAGATACTATCAACTCTATGCCTAATAACTTGAATATGTTTATGAAATGGACAAATACCTAGAAAAAACACTAAAAACTCATCAAATGTTCAGCAACAGTATATTGGGTAAATGGCTTATCATATAGTTCTATATTTGAATACTCTGATGAGCTAAAGCCATGCTCACTGAAGTGGATGACTCTCAGAAACACAGCATTGAGGAAAAAGAAGCCAGTTATGAAAGAACAGAATTGGGCCACTTAAGAATACCAACATGCATTAAAAAAAAAAAGTGGAGGAAAACCAAGGAGTGTATGATTTAGGCTTATATACTTCTGTGACAAAACAGAACAAAAAAGGAAAAAATGGGTTGGTGGGGCGTGGGGAGGACATGATTTGTTATGAAGGTCAGGATAATGACTACCCCTGGACAGCAGCAGATGCGATTGTAGAACATGTAGGATCTTTGTGAAGTACTAGTTAGGTTCTAATTCTTGAGTGTTTTTGTTATTCTTTAAGTTTTATAAATGTGTTCTGTTTTCCTTTCTGTGTGTATATTTAATTGTGCAAATAGAGGAAAAAGCCCAAACCAAAAGTTATATTCTTTATCTAACTGAATCATTCTGCTTCTCTTTCTATAGTCATTTTGGAACTGGTTGAATAAACTACTTAAAACACTCTTTGAAAAATCAAGTGACCGAAGACGATCTTCTGTGCCTGTAATCCAGCCCAGGGATCCATTAGGTTTTAGTTGGTGGATCATCACTCATGTAGCATCACTTTACCAGTTCGATCGCCATGGAACACCAGATGAAATGGTAAGATTTTATTTTTTAAAACTGCTTTATATTATTAATTAATATGGTTTTTTTTTGTAGACAAATTAGAAATAAGTGATCACATAAACAACAAAAATTAGATCACAATCCTACAGAGATAAATTCAGCTTCTGAATCTAAAGTTGTAGACTTTAGATTTCTAGAAAAATGATAATCTTTGTTTTTATTGTTAAATGGAAAACACCTTATAGAAGACTTGGGATCTAATCCTGGCTCTGCTACTAAGTAGTTATGTGACCTTAAGTAAATTACTTCAGCCTTTCTGGGCTTCTGTTCCCCTATCCAGAACTCATGGGATTGAGTTGTTCAGAAAATGTCTTCTGGTTCTAACATCTGTAAGATTGCTGACAAGAAAGCATATATCTACAGTAATGAAGTAGTAGTTTCTGTGAATAATTTCGTAAAATTATTTCCTCAGAATAATACTTTTTTCTTTTTTTTAAGATTTTATTTATTTATTTGACAGAGAGAGATCATAAGTAGGCAGAGAGGCCGGCAGAGAGAGAGGAAGGGAAGCAGGCTCCCTGCTGAGCAGAGAGCTGGATGTGGGGCTGGATCCCAGGACCCTGAGATCAGGACCTGAGCTGAAAGCAGAGGCTTTAACCCACTGAGCCACCCAGGTGCCCCCTCCTCAGAATAATACTTTAAGGAAGCTTTTTATAAAGATAATCTATTAACCATGAGGTTTACTTCAAATAGATTTTAATTATTATATTAATTTCTATTTAGAAACACTTTTACACAGTTATTTAAAAACCCCTAAAACTAAACTAGCTAGTAGACATATTTATTTGAAACCCTATTTGTGTGTAATTTCTTCCATGTTCAGAAGTGAATAGCATAGTATTCTATCAGCCCATCAGTTCCATAAAATAAATGTCTAGAATCTTGAAGCCAGCCTGTCTGTATTTTCAATATTGGTCTTTTTTTGATCATCAGGCCTACCCATGACTTTTTTTTAAAATTCAGATTTCCCGATTTCGACTCTGGAGATCCTGATTTAGTAGTCTGGTTTGGAGCTTGGAAATTCATATTTTTAAAAAGTTTCTTGGTTCTCAACTTCTAACCAGATATAGGGATCATTGCTTATGAAACCTGTTCCTTGACAAATTTTCTTATCTTTGAAATACTGGACAGAGCTCAGAAATCATGCATGGATCTGAAGATCATTTAACATTGATATTAGTATCATAGAAATGGAAAGGTCCTCAAAAGGTCCTCTGAATAATCTCCCTGATAATAATAAAGCTTTTCAGGAGATCCCAAGATATAAAGTAAACTAATAAGTCAGAAAGTACTCTGAGAAGCTCACCCACAGCTCAGTATTAATGCATTTAAGCATTCTACCAATTAACTGAGAGAGATCAATAGAATGAACTTCCCAGAAAAAAAGGATTGTGTGTCCTTTGTTTTTGTACATTAGTCCTTACAATGTTGATACATAGTAAATACTCAATAAATCTTAACAGTTTGCCATTATTATAATAGTAACCCTTTTATTGAGTATTTTTGTGAAATTAATAATTTCACTTCTTTTAATTGTTAGGATACTAGAACAACAATAAAAGAACTCAAAAATTTACATATAATTTTAATGTCTTTACACAAGCATTTTATTTCGCTTCCCATTTTAATTCCCCCAAGTACATATTTCTGATTTTAATCAGTGTAAATAAATATGGTGATTAGTTAAGCACTTCTAAGTTCCCATTGAGTGGCTATCATAATATTAGATGCCAATGATAGGGTATACATGAAACAGATTGTACTGCCTCTTGCTTCAAGGAACAAGCTTTCAGATTATTAGTGCTTGCTGGAATTGCCATTAACACTTATGCGAATGAGTGGTGTATTTCAATAGTAGTTCATATTGACCTCCATGTACTCCCAGTATGGTACAAAATCTAGCTACATTAATATATATCATTACTATTACTATTGTAATGTTGAATTGTACTGGTACAACCACCCACAGTTGCATTGCTGAAATCACTTTTTATTTCATACAGAGAACTCCATAGGAAATTAGTGCTTTTATTAGCTCTGAATCAAGATAGTAATTGAATTGTCTGTATTTAAAATAGCTTAACCTCTGTCTTTTAATGTCAACAGTTTCTGTATGGTTTTCTTTTGCTAAGATACATATATTTTTAAAAATCTTATTTCTTTATGTAGGAGGTTTTAAGAGGAAAAAGCTATGATCTTCAAAAAAGAACCTTTCATATAAAAATAATAAGGATGTATAATATATATTTATATGTGTATATATAAAATAGACTTTGCCTGTCTGTATTCATGAGTCCTCAGAGTTTCAAGTGTTTCTGGACTCTTTAATTGCTTTTAAAGAAAAATGCAATCTCTCTATTGATACTAGTTTTCCTTAGAGGTGATATCTTCAGCATATTGTGTTTGCAAAGTGTTTAATATCTCACAGTCAGTTTTTTTCTCAGTGAAGTATTATGAAGCTGATGAGGGGGGTAATATGTCCATTTCATGGGTAACAAAACTGAGGGACACGGTTCTTGAATGTCAGCCTGTTTTTATCACTTAGATAAACTTGATATTAAGGTTCTCCTAAGGACCACCTTTTATGAATAGACTCTTGGTACAGTAACGATGTGTACCAGTTTGCCATGGGCAGTCCCTGTTTTGCCTGTGATTCCCTCATCGTATCTAGTTAGTTTTCCCTTTTACTCTCAAAAGTGTGTCAATTTGGTTCTTAAGTCATATAATCCTTCTCATTTATGAACATAAATGCATATTGACTTATCCTTTCAGAGAGATTATATAGGATGTTAATTTGGGTCTGGGATATATTTAGCCAGCTGCCATATAGAAAATGGCCATGCAGGGGTGTGTGGGTGCACAGTCCCTTAAGTGGCTGCCTTCGGCTCAGGTCTTGATCCCAAGGTCCTGGGATCCAACCCCATGTTGGGCTCCTTTGCTCAGCTGGGAGTCTGCTTCCCCCATGCCTGCTGCTGCCCCTGCTTGTGCATGCACATGTGCGCGCTCTCTCTATCAAATAAATAATAAATAAATAATAAATAAATAAATAAATAAATAAATAATCTTTTAAAAATTAAAAAAAAAAAAAAAAGAAAGAAAGAAAATGGCCATGCATTAAGCATGCTTTATTTCACTAATAAGTAATCTGGTGTGAGAGGATGATAAGAAGTGAAAATGGTTAGGCCTACCTTGTGCAGTAGAGAATATCTCTAGTGTTGTGATAACCATAGAGATGTTTCAGTTTTTAAATGTGAACTGCTTTGCTCTGAAAGTTAGCATGAAATCTTTACATTTTAAATAGGTTTCAGGGGCGCCTGGGTGGCTCAGTGGGTTAAGCCGCTGCCTTAGGCTCAGGTCATGATCTCAGGGTCCTGGGATCGAGTCCCACATCGGGCTCTCTGCTCAGCGGGGAGCCTGCTTCCTCCTCTCTCTCTGCCTGCCTCTCTGCCTACTTGTGATCTCTCTCTGTCGAATAAATAAATAAAATCTTTTAAAAAAAAATAAATAAATAGGTTTCAGATATACTTAATTTTTTATTTTATTTTAAAAGTTCTGTGTGAATTGAACTTTGGCTCTATGTATATTTAATTCATAAAACCTGCCAATTGCTAGATAGAGGCTTATAAGGAAAATTTGGTATCTCATTTCTCATGCTCAAGGCTTCAGATTTTCATGTATTTCTATTTAATGCTTTTCTTTCAACCTAGATAAGAGTGTGTTATCCTCTCACAATCCCTGTCATCTACTTTAAAAGCAAATATACTTTAAAGAGAAAAAATATTTTTAGGCATTGCGGGGATCAGTTTAAACAGTAGTTTCCTTGCTTAGAACATAGTGCAATCAGTCAGGCCAGCTGATGCTCATCTTTGAAACATCTGAAATGGTGGCTAGATAAAAGGTCTGAAATATAACCTTAAAGTGAAAGTTGTACTAGGTTACCTAGTCTGCTGGAAGTGGAGTACGAGGGATCTATTTTATATTTGTGATGGAGACACCACTATCCTGAGGCTTAAGGAGGTATTTCAGCTTGGATGGTGGGATAAGAAATATAAAAACATCACCCAAAATTGATAACTACCTATTTCGTTTCTATTGGAGAAATTATGTATAACTTAGTATGTAGAAAAAAAAAACATGTAGATGCCCAAAGTTCAATTTTGCTGTGGAAATAAAAATATCCTTTTGATACATAGTCTCTTACTCAGACTTGATCTGGGTGTGATATAAGTGCCATTCTGTAATCTGAATTACAGTTTATTTTTGTTTTAGATTATAGCCACAATATTGATCTACCGAGTTGAAAGTCCTTGGACAAGAATTATGTTACTTTTCTATGATTCATGCGATTCAGAATGCCTTGATAGAACAAAAATTAAAATATACTCATTAACACTATCAAATTATAAAGCTAAATATACCAGCCCTGTCATATTCCTGCTTATTTGGGACTAGTGGTGATGTTTTCTCAGTAAAGAGAGATATAAAAGTGAATTACTGAAAGCTGAGGGATGGCTTGTTAGAAAATGGAAGGAATACTGGCTTTGGAGCAAAATCCTTGCTCTGACTTGTATATATATGACCTCTCTGAGACTTAATTATGTTATCTGTGAAATGGAAAAATTTTATTTGAGGAATTAGTAATGTAAAGACGTTAACACAGTATACATTGAATATTATGGAACAAAATGGTTTCTCTCTTTTTTTAAAGATTTATTTATTTATCTTAGAGAAAGAGAGAAACCATGTGAGAATGTGTGGGCCTGTGGAAGTGGGGGGAGGGGCAGCAGGAGAGAATCTCAAGCCGACTTCTGCCAAGCACAGAGTCCGTTACAGGGCTGGATCCCACAACCCTGAAATGACTTGAGCCAAAATCAAGAGTTGGATACTCAACTGACTGAACCACCAAGTGCCTTAAAATGATCTCCTTTTGGAAGAGTTTTAGGGCCAGTTACCAAATTTTAGGGCACAATCTCAAGGCTGCTCTTATGTCTGACACCAGTTGCAAGCCCAAGAATTCCCAAAATGGTATTTTACTTAGACTTATAGAACTCACTGAGAACTATTAAATTCAGGGTTATTGTTTATTATAGGGAAAGGATAAAATTTAAGATAAGCTAAGAATGGGTATATAGGGCAGAGTCCAGGAGAAGTACCAAAAGTACCTTTTGTTTTCTCCCTACATAGTTAAGATTTATTAGTCTCCGGCATCAGTGTGTGTGTGACAGTATGAAGGGAGTGTTTCCAACCAGGAAAGCTTGCCTAAACTGCAGTGTTCAGTGTTTACTGGAGCTCCTTTACATAGGCATGATGGATTGATTAACCACATGGTTGTCTCAGTCTTCAAACCAACTGTCCAGGTCTCCACAGCCCTTAGCGTAAGTCACATTATTGGTTTTGGGTCATGGCCAGCCTCCACCCTCAACTACATCATTAGACTCTCTGGTAGGACTCTAGGCCCCCCAGGCAAACAAAGATACTCCTATGAGGTATAACATTCCAGGGGCCTAAAAATTACTTACCTGAATCCTTGGTTTCAGTAAAGGGCAGACTCTCTTTGGGCAAAGCCAAATTCGTTTCTACACATTCTTTCATAAATGTTTTGCACTCACTTTACTTACATAAATGTATTTTTAAAAGTCATTAATTTGGGCACCTGGGTGGCTCAGTTGATTAAGCCACTGCCTTCGGCTCAGTTCATGATCCCGGATTTCCGGGATCGAGTCCCACGTCAGGGCTCCAGCTCCACGGGGAGTCTGCTTTTCCCTCTGACGTTCTCCCCTCTCATGCCCTCTCTCTGTCTCTCTCTCAAATAAATGAATAAAATCTTTTAAAAAATAAAAATAAAAAGTCAGTAATTCTTTTGCTAAAAATAACCCAAGTCGTTGCATGAATTATCTATTACTGTGTGACAAAATTTAGCAGCTTAAAACAGTAAACGTTTATTATCTCATACAGTTCCTGAGTGTCAGGTATACAGTAGGAGCTTAGCTGGATGGTTCTCACCCAGGATCCCTCATGAGGTTGTGGTAAGCTATGGTGCTTTAGTCTCTAAAGAGCTGGAGGATTCACTTCCAGTCTTTCTCATTCACTTCAGTTGTCAGGAGACGTTGGTTACCAATCACATAGGCCTCTACAAGCCTGTTCACACTATGGTTTTTCCCTGATGGAGTTAACAAGAGAGAGGTTTTCATTAAGATGGAAGCTTCAGTGCCTTCTAACCTAACTTTGGAAGTGACATACTATCACTCCTGTTAGTGTTGATATTCTGTTACTGACAGACCAACTTTGGTATGGTGTTGAGTGGGGTGTGGATGAAGAGTTAAATAAATGTGTGAATACCAGGAGACAGGGGTCATTTGGGGCCATTTTTAGAGGGAGACTACTATAGTCACTGAGTACCTTTATCAAAGAAATGTTTATTTAGTGATTTTATGTAGATAGCATCTTATGTGAACATTATCCAGCCATTTAAAATCAAGAATATTGAACATGATTTTACCCTTTATTAGTCATTTGGATTCATCCTTCTGAACAACAGTCAGATTGGTAGGATACGCTGAGACTCTTTGCTTCTTTAAGGCCTTTGGCTTTGCCTTTTTTACTCTTTGTCAGAAATAGGTTGTTCCTTGCTTCTCAGTGGTACTTTCTTTCCTTCTGGTTTTTACCAGTCTGTATATCCAAAGCTTTAAGAACTGGTATCAAGTGAACCATGTGTCCTATGAGAAGGTCCTCCAGGCTTTCCTGTGGGAAGATGAAGTCATTTTCAGTGCCTAGCTTTTGTGAAGTATTTTGGCTTTGTGAAAGTCCTTTTCAGTGTTCTTCCTTATTGTTAGGAGTCTTCCAGATAGTTGGAGTTGCCAGATAAGTGACCATTGATTAAATGAAGTAGCACTGTGTATATATATTTTTAAATTTTCTATATAAAATTTTTAGTTACTTCTTTACCAGAGTAGATTCTCTCGACATTATTATGCATAAAATGAAAAAATCTCTGGTGAGTACAGAATAAGGAAAAACACTCAAGGGATTAAAAAAACTCCACAAACTACATGAAGTTTTTTGTGTTGTGTTTTTTTTTCTGATAGATTATGTATGATAACAAAAATTAAATATTTGTTAAGACATTCATAATTTTATAGAAATCCTATTGTTTAATGAAACAACTATAAGGTTTATATTGGATTGGAATAGTTTAAACATTTTCTACCAAGTCTGTCACATAACTTTTTGTCCAAATAATTCTAGACATTCAAGAAATTGTAATGAATGATGTCTGATGATAAAGATGTTTGTACTTCGCAGCTAGCTTGCTGTACTATAATTTGAATGCATAATTAAGAGCAATAATTTTGGTGCAATATTCTCTCTTTCTAGAGACAAATGGAATCAAATTGGAATTTTGTAGAAGAACTGCTTAAAAAGTCCATCAATGTTCAGGTATGCTTTTAAAGTGACACAATTTTTGTCATTAAATTTTTGAACATTAAATTTTTAGTGTTCCAGATTTTATTTATAAGAACTAAGCAAACTCTTTAAACTTTGTCTACTTATTAAAAACCTGAGGGAGAATCCTCATTCTTTGTTAATGAAGGGTCAACATAAGATCATTCCTATGAGTGACTATCCTTTGAAGATTTTTATTTTAAGCAGAGTTGAAGGACATATAAAATTATCCTTGTTGGTGACTTTGACAAAATATATTCAAGTAGTAGATGTTTCAAAACTATAAGCCATTCCTTGACTGTATGGTATCAAGTCTAGGAGACATGATGAGGGAGATAGTGGCATTGGAAATTCAGCTATATCCTCATCACAGCAGGAAGGTGACTTGCCTTGCTGAGCAATTTGTCTTACAGGCTTGAATCATACTCTAACTGATAAGGTCCTAGTTTCTGAGCCCTCATTTCATACGTTATCATTTCTCTTTCTGCAGAGCTGTTAATGTAGTGCTTCATGGCCCAGAGGTCAGATTTGACCTCCTTTTAAAATAGTTTTAAATATGCTATTCACTACATCTTTAAACATACTGTATTGTAGTTCTGTGAAGTTTTGTAATATAAGTTACTTATGTAAGAATTTAAGGGGAAATTTTAATAAGGAGTATTTTTAAATTTGGGAAGTAGATTACTTTTCTGTTAGGAAATAAAGATTGTTAAAAACTTGTAGAGGAATAAACAACAAACAAGAAATGTGATAGTATAAGATTAATACATATATCAAAAGTACATACATATGTACCCATTTATACATACAAACACACATACTCTCATTTATTTTGTAGTCATATCTTTAAAAATCATTGAAATAGCATGAAATTTTCTTTTCCATTATGTATATTAACTAAATTTTTTAGATCAAGCGTATAATAAGTACATTTAGTTTATGATATGAATCTTCTAATTGAGTAAATATTCTAGGTTAGAATTCCAAAGATTTGTGCACATGTAAGTTGTATGAGAAACAAAAGAACTATTATCTCAACCGTGTAAATTTTTTTTTATTTTTTTATGTCATTTTAATTGGCTTTCTTCTTTCTTCTTTCTTGAGAACATATTGATTTAGTAATTCGGAAAGTCTCTTACATGTATTTTTTTTCTTCAAGAATGTAAGGAATCACTAAAAAGTGTTTATTGTTCTTTATATTAGTTGTTAATCCAATCTTAATGCCTTAACATAACATAGCTTAAAAACCTCTTAGTTCGGGACGCCTGGGTGGCTCAGTTGGTTAAGCAGCTGCCTTCGGCTCAGGTCATGATCCCAGCGTCCTGGGATCGAGTCCCGCATCGGGCTCCTTGCTCCGCAGGGAGCCTGCTTCTCCCCCTGCCTCTGCCTGCCATTCTGTATGCCTGTGCTTGCTCTCTCACCCTCTCTCTCTGATAAATAAATAAAATCTTTAAAAAAAAAAAAAAAAAAAACCTCTTAGTTATACTTCCTTTAAGCTTTAGTAGTTTATGAATTTATGGTTTTAAGTAAGTTTTAAATTACAGAATATTTCTTAGACAGCTCTAAAGGTTCATATGGGTAAATACCCATACACTTACCTTGGGCTTGTCTGGGACAAACAGGAGAAAGAATTTATCACCATCTCTTCTGTAGAAAAGTTTAGTTTTTGGCCAAGAGATTGAAAACCCTCCTTAAACTCTGTGAGTTGCTTGAAAATTAATTCTTAATTCCTTTGAATTTATGACTCACTCTAATTTTGATGTTAAATGAGGGAAACTCAATTTACTTGAAAAAAAATTTTTGGAATGTCTTACTCATAATGTGATAAAAGTTGTTCTGACACTCCATAATATACTTTTACAATATAACTAGTATTTTAATGGTGTTAGCTAAACTTGATAAATAAGTAATTCTTGAAAGCAGGCAGTATGGGGTACCCAGGCGGCTCAGTCGTTAAGCCTCTGCCTTCAGCTTTGCACACAGTCCCAGGATCCTGGAATAGAGTCCCGCATCGGGTCCTCTGTTTGGAGGGAAGCCTGCGTCTCCCTCTCTCACTGCCTCTGCTTGTGTTCCCTCTCTCACTGTCTCTATCAAGTAAATAAATAAAATCATTTTTTTTTTTAAAAGGAAGTAGGTAGTATGACCATCAGAATTTTCCTGGCTTGTGGGACTTTCAGTGCTAAAACCAGAAAAGTCCTGAGCAAACTATGAGAAGCCAGTCATTTTATAAGTAGAGATAGTATAGCTAATCCAAGAAACTTTTTATGGGAATTTAGATGTAGCATAAAGCCAAATCATTTTTCGTGTGAGAGAAGTCATTATAATATTTAGAAAGAAGTAGTCCATTTTCTCTAGTGATCTTTCAATTTTGTCATGCCTTGATTGTATCAAATTAGATTTTATAAGTAGTATAGTACTACTTGCTGGAGTTCTTGAATTCAATTTTGTGGGTACAGTAGGTGGTCATAAAGAATAAATAATATGTTTGAATAGAGCCATCAGTTTGATTATATCTGTTTTCCCCCATTGAGGTAAATTAAAATCTGACCATGCTTATGTGCTTTGACTTTATCTCCAACAGTGAAAGAGTTCATTTGCAATACTTAAAAAACATACATTCCTTATATAGAGCAGTTGTCAAATATAATTGGTAGGCATGCCACTGTAGTTTTAATTAAGCAAATAATGTTCCAAATCTTTTTCTAGCCACAGAGGATTTTCTAGAAACACACATTGTACTTTGTTAGTAAAGAAAACGTACATTGTTTGATTTTACTTCTATAGGTATGATTGAATAGCTTTTACCTAAAACCGGTTTTTTAGAGGCAGTATTATCTAATATTCATCTAAGTTGACAGTAAACATCTGTTCTACCTTTAAAACAGTATTATTGTTTTCAAATGAAAAGGAAGATTTTTGGTTTTATACTCCCTGCTTTTTAAAGCCTCATTTTCTGACATCTCAGAAATAATTTTCTACTAGAGACTATGGGGTGAGTATAAAAAGAAATCCTAAACAAGTATAATAATTTAAAAATTATTTTCATTTGCCAAGGAGCCTGAAGAGTCCAAGGCTAAAAACAACTTAGAATGTGATTAGATTTGAATGATGTGGGACTGAAATCTTTTTTCTTCAGTTTTTATTTATTTATTTATTTATTTATTCGAAGAAGGCAGAGGAGAGGGAGAGACTCTCAAGCAGACTCCCTGCTGAGTGTGTAACCCAGTGCAGGGCAGTCTCACTACCCTGAGATAATGACCTGAGCTAAAAGCAAGTCACTCCTGACTTGAGATGACTGAGTCACCCAGGCATCCCTGAAACAGTAATTTTCTAATTACTAATTCAAAATCATTGTGTTTTTTGGACGGAAGGATCTTACTAGAATACTGAAGTTCAGCTTACTTTATCCTATCCTAAAATTAAGTCCACTCAGGCAGCCTAACCGTCCTTATTGAGCTTGCAAATAAATTTTATTCTTCTGATGATTTTTTCTAGGTATTTGTTATGCATAAAGAAATGAACCTCCAATTTTTAAATTGCTATTTTTATAAAATAAGCTAAATATAAATTTATTATTTATTTATTATAAATTCTAGTATAATTAAAATAGTGTTTTATTGGTTTCAGGTCTATAATAGAGTGATTTAACAATTCCTTGTATTCCTCAGTACTTACTATAAGTGTACTCTTGATCCCCTTCACCTATTCCACCATTACCTCTGCCCACCTCCCCTCTGGTAACCATCTGTTTGTTCCCTATAATTAAAAAGTCTGTTTTTTTGTTTTGTCTCCCCCCGTTTGTTTGTTTTGTTTCTTAAATTTCATATATGAGTGAAATGATAAGGTATTTGCCTCTCTCCAATGGGCTTATTTTGCTTGGGATTATACTCTCCAGCTCCGTCCATGTTTTTGCAAATGACAAGATTCAATCTTTTTTTATGGCTGTGTAGTGTCCACATTATATGTGTGTATGTGTACACACCATTCTTTATCCAGTCCTATATTGATGGACACTTGGGCTGCTTCCATAATTTGGGTCTAGTAAATAATGCTGCTGTAAACGTAGGGGTGCATACATCCTTTCAATTTAGTATTTTTGTATTCTTTGGGTAAATAGTCAATAGTACAGTTACTAGATCCAATGGTAATCCTATCTTTAATTTTTTAAGGAGCCTCCTTAGTGTTCTGCAGAGTGGCTGCACCAGTTTGCATTCCCACCAACAGTGCAAAGAAGGTTCCTTTTTCTCCACATCCTCATCAGTGCTTTTTTGTTGTGTTTTTGATTTTGGCTCTTCTGACAGGTATCAAGTGATATCTCAATGTGGTTTTGCTTTGCATTTCCCAGATGATTAATGATGTTAAAAGAGCAAATGTTTTCATTTTTAGTTCAATAAAGGAATTTCATGAATTTAATATGTCTAAATTTGATCTTTCAAAATAAAGATAGGAAGGCATTCTTTATAAAGTGGGGCACCTGGGTAGCTCAGTCAGTTAAGCATCTGCCTTCGGCTCAAGTCATGATCTCACAGTCCTGGGATTGAGCCCCAAGTTGGGCTCCCCACTCAAAGGGGAGATTTCTTCCTCCTCTACCTTTCTCTCTGTCCCTCCCCCTACTTGTGCTCTCTCTCTCCTCTCTCTCAAATAAATTAAATCTTAGAAAAAATAAAAATTGAAAAGGACTAAAACAGAGATCAGGAGCAGGCACTGTGGAATATTCTGGGGTAGGTTTTTCATTAAATAGTTTATGCACACTGGCAGAGTTGAGATGAGACACAATCCACAGGGTCTTGTGAAAAATGCAGAAGCTGAGGAGCATAGCCTCTGGGATTGAGACAGGCAAGTTTAAGGCTGTGTAGAAAAAGGGGCCCACAGGCCTTCTACTTTATTAAAAAATCTCTAATCAGAGTGCACGGATCTAGATGTAGTCATTCAAACCTCTTGGTTTAGGTAGAATTTAACGTTAACACAAAATTGAAATATATCAGCTTAAGGTATGACATTGAGAACCTGTTGCATTTATTATATGATCATCAAAACAGTCAATATTTGGTGTAAAAAAATGCATTTCTCTTGCAGACAAAAAAGTGACAGCTATCTCTGTGCACGCACAATACTTAACACTTAATATACATTCTTGCACTTAATGTTTATGACAATCTTGTGAAGTTCCATTTTACACATTAAGAAATGAGGGCCTTGATGGAATTAAGGAGTTTGTTCTGGTTCGTATAGGTAACTGAGAAGTGGCAGAGCTGGGATTTGTAGGATTTTTTTTTTTTTTTTAATTGGGGGCAGGATGAAGAGGGGTAGATGGAGAAGGAGAGAGAGAAACTTAAGCAGACTCCATGCCTAGCATGGAACCAGACACCAGGCTTGATCCCACAACCCTGAGATTATGAAATGAGCCAAAATGAAGAGTTGGACTCTTGACTGAGCCACCCAGGTGCCCGTGTAGGATTCTTAGTAAATACTATATTTTCATTATTTCTATTTTAAAACTTCTTTGATGCGATGTGTTTCATTAATATCCATTTTGGTTTCTACCTATTTTGATGATACTGTGGAAAGCATCTCAGTTTTTCTACATTTTTGTTTGTTTTTTATGTTTTCTCTCCAGTGAGTGTTGAGAAAATGTAAGGTAGGAAAAAATTAATACCCTTGCTCACTTCCCAATACTCCTCCTCATTGTATTTCAGCTCTGTATCTTATTAATTTGGGCTAAGATGACTATTTGCTCTATTCCTGGCTATTTTGTATTATATCTCTGAGTATCTGGACTTAAAAGTGGCCAAATTCTTTCTCTCCTTAATTCAGCTGATGTGCACAGACACACATTTTTGAAAGGAAATTTTTAAGAACAAACTAAGGGAAAATGGTTCACAACAAAGTAATAGTGGAATATACAAAACATGAAAATGTATTTTATAATAAATACTATCTGTGATTAATTAAAGGTTAAACAGACTTACCTTTACAGTCCTACATATCCTGCCAGAACTGTGAAGAAAATAGTATTTTCTAAGTCATTGCATTTTTTTTTAATTTTTTTATTTTTTATAAACATATATTTTTATCCCCCGGGGTACAGGTCTATGAATTGCCAGGTTTACACACTTCACAGCACTCACCAAAGCACACACCCTCCCCAATGTCCATAACCTCCCCTCTTCTCCCAACCTCCCTCCCCCCAGCAACCCTCAGTTTGTTTTGTGAGATTAAGAGTCACTTATGGTTTGTCTCCCTCCCAATCCCATCTTGTTTCATTTATTCTTCTCCTACCCCCTTAACCCTCCATGTTGCATCACCACTTCCTCATATCAGGGAGATCATATGATAGTTGTCTTTCTCCGCTTGACTTATTTCGCTAAGCATGATACCCTCTAGTTCCCTCCATGTTGTCACAAAAGGCAAGATTTCATTTCTTTTAATGGCTGCATAGTACTCCATTGTGTATATATACCACATTTTCCTATCAAAGTACCATCCATCTTTTTCAAAGAAATGGAACAAATAATCCTAAAATTTATATGGAACCAGAAAAGACCTCAAATAGCCAAAGGAATATTGAAAAAGAAAGCCAAAGTTGGTGGCATCACAATTCCAGACTTCAAGCTCTGTTACAAAGCTGTCATCATCAAGACAGCATGGTACTGGCACAAAAACAGACACATAGATCAATGGAACAGAATAGTAAGTCATTGCTTTTCATTGTAATCTGTAGTCACTAGCAGGAAAAGGAAGGAAAATTTATCTCCTGTCCTTTAAATAAATAAAAATTCCCTGAGATATGATATTTAATTTCTTCCTGATTGGGTACAGTGGAAAGAACATGGGTTCTGGCCTCACAAATTTTGCTTCAGATCTTGGCAGTCACTAAAAATAGTCTTCATCAGATCTGGTGCACATTAAATGTTCATTTCTTTTCCCTCCTATTTTTGGAAAGGGACAGAGAATGTTATGTAAAATACGCTTTGGAATCATAAATCCTTGCTCCTTCCCAAGTGGACATGGATAAGCTATTTGTAACTTCCGAACCCCAACCTTATTTTCTGTGATAAAGGTAATGAAACTGAGATGGTATGAGACATATAACTAATGTATGTAAAATGTCACATAATGCCTGACAATTGTTTTTCCCAAACTTTGTATATTTTATGATTTAAATATCTTTTTGTAGATTTTATATGTAAAATGAGTATCAGATACCCAATAAAACAAAACAAATTCTTCAAAATGAACCCACTTTAAAAATATAACCTACTTTTTAACCTTGAAGTATAATAAAATTGGTATGCTTTAATTTATATGAGTAGTATGCCACAGGAGTGAGCCTGGGCCTTGTTTAGTATTTTAATAATAAAATCAAAGAATGTTACTGATGGGCAGGCACTTCTCCTCTTTGGTTAAATGAGTACTTGTCTATATTAGAGAAGCTAAGTATCTTTCCCTAAGCTGTAAAACTACTCGGCAAAAAGAGGCACTAGAACCTAGATCTCAGTTTAATTCATGAAATATTTATGGATATTGGACTGTGGCAAACCAAGCACTGTGCTAGACCCTGGGGAAGTTATCCTAATTCTCAGAGAGCTTATAGACACTTGAAAGCAGATAAACATTAAATTTAACAAGGTAAGTGCGGTGACATAGGTGTGCGTAGGATGCTGCGGAGCATAAAGGAAGGGTCACTGTTTGTGGGGAAGTCAAGAAGTTTCCTTGAAGACTTAAAGTCTGAGTATATTCTGAAGGATTAATAATTAATTAAAAGAGTTGGGCGGGGGAAATAATTAGAAGAGTTAATGCCTTATTAAAAAGAATCTGTTCATGTTCAGTTTCCTCCCTTTCAAATAATTACTTTTATTAATGACCCCAACAGTATTGTATCACCCTGTCTTCTAAGTTTCTTAATATCCTCACATCTACTCAGATTTTTTGTCACTTACCTCACCCAGTTTCCATAGTTATGCTTTATATTTTTTCATTTTTCTTTTAATTTGCATTTTGCCTGTTGATCTTTAACATTTTCTTTTTCCACGTCCAAACTTCCCTCCTTAAACAATTTAGATATACACCCCCTTATTAATAGTCATTCCATCACAAAAGCCTTTAATTCCATAGCCCTCACCTGTTTTAAACTTGGAAGAACCTAGTCCTTTCCTACACCCCTGCCAACCTCACCCCCTAACTGAATATTGCTGGAGAATGTCAAATGATCATTCTTATGGACTCCTCTGACTCTGAATTCTTGATCATAGATCTCAAATGGCAGGCAGTTATAGAGTCTTTGTTTTTTTTTTTTTTTTTTTTTTAAGATTTTATTTATTTATTTGACAGATAGAGATCACAAGTAGGCAAAGAGGCAGGCAGAGAGAGAGAGGAGGAAGCAGGCTCCCGGCTGAGCAGAGAGCTGGATGTGGGGCTCGATCCCAGGACCCTGGGATCATGACCTGAGCTGAAGGCAGAAGCTTTAACCCACTGAGCCACCCAGGCGCCCCTAGAGTCTTTGCCTTTTGACTCACAGTTAACTGAGCCAAGCATCTTACTTCTTAAATTGCTGAGTAAATAGAACCAGTCATTTGAGAGTACCTTTTTGTACCTTCAGATCTCCCAACATGTGTCTTCTTTTACTTGACCCCTCAATTTGTTCTTCTGTCATATTGGAAGTGTTACTGTTTCTACCAAAAGCTAGTTCCTTTCTCTCTGTATTGGATCTTGTCTCTTAACTATTCAAGGACTGTATATTTCTTAACTTAAATATCTCTGTTTCCTCACCTCCTATTATTATACCCTCAGCCTATACCTTAAACTTCTGTTTGTGCCATTCCAGAAACTACTCTTGTCAAGGCCATTAGTAACTTCTTTATTGTCAAATCCAAAAACTCTTCCTTCTTCTCATTTTAACCTCTCAGAGCATTCAATCCTGTTGACTACTTTCCTTTTCCAAAATATTTATTTTGGTATCCATGATGTCTGTTTCTCTTCTTACCTCATAATTTATATTTAATTCCTCTCCTGTTAATATCTAAATATTGGAATAGCAAAGGGCTCACAGTTCTGGATCGTTTTCTCATTTGCATGTATACTCTTTCCTTGGTTGATCTCATCTAGCCTCATAGCTCTAAAAACCATCAGTATAAAAGTAACATCTGAATCACTAAAACAGCTGGTTTTTCCCTTGGGCTCTAGGCCTATAGATCACATTATCTACATAATATCTCCACTTGCTTGGCCTTTTGCACTCTCCCATCTGTTCATCCCCTAGTCTTTGCCATCTCAAAAGATGGTACCATCAACTCATTTCCTTAAGCCAAAACCTGGGAATTCTCCTAAATTGTTAATTGCTCTCTTACCTTTGTACCTTCATATGTCTCATCAAAAACAAACCCATTGCCTCTGTTTCTCAATATATCTTTAAAGTTGTGTGCTTATCTTAACAGTTTCACATAACTGTCTTCTAAACTTTGAGGTGGCATGAGGAGATGGAAGTAGAAGTAGAAAAAGAGTAGGCAGTTTAATTACCTATGATGGAGTGACCATGCATGTTTGTTAAAAATGTGACGCATCACTGAGAACCCCGGTCATTCAACAACTATTTAAAGCTTACTATATATCACACACCTTCACATCTCCCAACATTTCTGCTTTATATGTATTTGAACTCGAAATCTGCTTTTTTGTTATATTGCAATTGTCACTATTTATTTTCTAACTTGGTCTTCCTGCTTCTATTCTTAACATAGATTCATTCTCCATGAATGATCACGAGCAGCATTTTTAAAACAATCCCATTACGCCTGTGCTTACAGTCTTCTACTGGCTTCCCAGCATATGTAAAATAAAATCCATACTTCCTATCAAGACTTCCAAAGCCTCAAAGGAAACATGGTCCGTCAATATCTGACTTAATCCTGTAATACCAAACTTACTACTAATTTCTATGTGTCTTCTCTGCTGTGTGTGTGTGTGGTTTTGGTTTTTTTTTTATCCCCAAGCTTTTAATGTTTGACTCTTTTTCATTCAGTCATTTAGTCCAAATGCCAGCCCTCAAAAAGGTGTTTTCATTCATAGCTTCTGATATACTAATAATCTATATCCTCTACCACTTACTTTGCCGCATCACCCTTTTTTGTTTTGCTTTGCACAGCAGTTACAACTGTTTACATTTATCTTGTTTGTTTCAGTGTCCTCTTTTCCCAATCTCCTCCAAAGTAGTAATTTCTGTTAGTGCTTGTACCGTGTCTGACATATCCATTGCTCTCTGCCTAATACCTTAGAATAGTGCCTGGTTTACATAGTAAGCTTTAAATAAATAATTGTTGAGTGCTTCAGTGGTGCAACTTTTTAACAAACATGCATGATTGTTTCATCATAGTAGTTTGATTACTGACTACATTTTTTTTTTCACTTCTCATTCCTGTTGTCATTTCCTAAGGGGTTAAAATGCTTGTACTCTGCTAGTCTGTTGGTTTTTAAAAGAACAACTCCTATTCCTAAAGAGAATTTGACCTAATACTTAAGGATGACCCAAGTCCTCTGGATTTGTGTACATCTTAATTATTAGTTCATTTTTACTACTTCATTCTAGTTTGGGTTTCTTTCACATTCCCTTTCACATTCTCCCATTTTCACACTGGGTTTCCTACCATTCAGTTATGAAGCAACTATGTAATTTTTTTGGTTTTTTTTTGTTTGTTTGTTGTTGTTGTTTTTATTAGTTTTAGTAATTTCTACACCTGAGATGGGGCTTGAGCTTATGACCCTGAGATCAAGAGTTGCATGCTTTTCTGACTAAGCCAGCCAGACACCCCACAGCTATTGTAACCTTTAAATAATTGTGTTAAAAGTCACGTTGAGTTATGTAGTTCCTGTTATCTGAGTATGTGAGTCGTCTCTAAAGGAAATTTTTAGAAATATACCTTATCCTGATTAGACCTTTTGGTCTGAAAATGAGAGTGGGTATAATTTGGTGATATATGTTCATACTCTTTAAAAGCAGGTTATCCAGTGCAGTATCAAGTAATAATACTCATGTTGCGAGAGCCCATTTACTTTCCCACAATTTCAGTTTATTTTTTAGGACAGTATACTAGAAGAACAATTACGAATGCATCTTCACTGTTGTTTGACGCTTTGTGACTTCTGGGAGCCAAACATTGCAATCGTCACCATTCTATGGGAATATTTTAGTAAGAACTTGGTAAGTCAATAGAGTATGAATTTTTTCCGGGAATTTGAAGAATTCGTATATATGTGAGGAATGTTTTTATGGTTTAATTAAGAATAGTTATTTGTAGAGCATTGACATAAGGGAATGGGCATTTGTGTCCTTTTCTCTTGAGAGAGAGTAAGCAAAGTAGCCAAAATTATACTAGAAAGATATTTTTTAAATTCTCATTTATTAACATTGTCTAACAATTACTGAGTGCTTGCAACACATTGAAAAGTTAATACTGTCCTGAATGAGACATAGTCTTGAGTTGCTTATAGGCTAGTGGGCAGATACCCATACATTATGGGGGGGAAAACTTCCATTACTGTGGAAGGCCAAAGCACAGAGTATTTGACCCAATGTATAAACTTGTGGAGACTTTGGGACGTTGTAATTTTTTAACTGAGGAGTGCATGGAATTTACAAGTAAGAAGAAAAAAGCATTCAGGTAAAAGGAACATTATTACGAACAAGTGTATGAACACATAAAAACATGATCTTTTCCTACCATGTCCAATAGTTCTGAATGATAGGTTTCAGATGACTATGGAGAGAACATATAGGAAAAGTTGGTACACAGGCTAGTCAGGGGCCAGATTATGTGCATGTTGAGTTTTGATTTATTCTGGAGACAAAGGATACCAAGGATGTGACATTTTAGGTATGTGTGTGAGAAAGTTTTTTCTGAAAATTGGTGCCAATTAGGAGTCCAGTATAAAAATACATGCTAATAATGCAGTGAATGATTAGAAAGGAGAGGCTAAATTAGGAAAATAAACATCTTACATGTAGATTTATAGAATTTAGTTACCTTTTATGTATTGGGAGAAGAGAAAGATTTTGGAATGTTCGGTTTCTAGGTAAACAGTGAACTCAAGATAGAAAAAGGAAATGAGAGATTTATAAGTAAATTACTAATTTAGGTTTATACATAATGGGGCTTATGAAAAATGAGAAAAATACCTTTTTTTGAAGCATGATTTCAGGCTGATTAGAGAAATGACCCATTCTAGGTCTGAGGTAACATGTATAATATGAGTCTATAGTGTCTCGTCATATCTGAAAGCAGGAAATATCAAAGTAAGCTGGAGTCCTGTCAAAAGGACACAGGAGCCGATTTGAGGGAGCTCCCATTGCCCTCATGCTGGGTAGATTTGAGCATAAGAAAGAATAATAAGAATAATGACTGCTGTGGATTAAAACCTATCAAATACATTTAAATCCTTGAGTGTATGACACATTTAGAAAAATTACTATTCTTTTTTTTTTTTTTTAAGATTTTATTTATTTATTTGTCAGAGAGAGAGTGAGCGAGAGCGAGCATAGGCAGACAGAGTGGAAGGCAGAGTCAGAGGGAGAAGCAGGCTCCCTGCGGAGCAAAGAGCCCGATGTGGGACTCGATCCCAGGACGCTGGGATCATGACCTGAGCCGAAGGCAGCTGCTTAACCAACTGAGCCACCCAGGCGTCCCGAAAAATTACTATTCTTAAAAAAAATGCTCATTATTCTGAAAATTGTAAATAAAAGATAAATATAAACTATAATTTAGAGTAACCAAATTTCTAAGGAGCTGAGAAGTAATGATAGAATTAGAACTATTTGTACACTGATGAACTAAGGTATCTGGGCAGTGATCATCAGTGACGGCTAAAACTGTTCAGTGAAAGTTTGGTGGGGATGACTCAGATGAATAGATCAGGTTGACAACACGCCCAGTCTTAACATTACAAAAGGAATGACACAACTTATGTCTCTCTTTCCTAAATTGGAAAAGGCAGTGCCCAGTAGCAGCAATGGAAGATTCTTATCAAAAAATTCCACTTGCGTGACTGTGATCAGTCCTCTAGATACAGCTACCAATTTACAGAAGAGAGAGGGGATAAAAGAATACATTACAAGACACTAGGGAGATATAAGCAGCTAAATCGAGATTGGAGAAAATTCTACACAATAAATGACCTGATGTAAAAATAAATTGTGTGACATAAATGCTGGGAAACTTCGAGAATAGAAGAGATGAAAGAATTCTTATTTACTCAGACTTGAAACTTTATTAATGTATTTATTTATTTGCTTTTAGAATAGTTCTTTCAGCATCTCTTGGCTTCCTTTGAAAGGCCTTACATATATCATTAAGTCACCCTTGTCAATGCTAGAAATGGTGAAGACCTGCTGTTGTGATAAACAAGATAATGACCTGTATAAATCCAGCAGTAGTTTCACCATTTTCCTTTGCATTTTGGCAAAAGTTGTTAAGAAAGCAATGAAGAACAATGGCCCTCATCCTTGGAAACAAATCAAAGGAAGGTATGCGCATGTCTTTCTTTGTCATGAATGTTCACTGTGGAGAAGCATTAGTTACTGTTGGTATTTTTTTAGTTAACTTGTGTTTGGAAGTCTTTGTGGTTTATACATTTAAAATGTATTTCTTAATGTATACAGGACAACAAAACATGTAGCCTTTGGATCCTGCCAATCTGTAATAGGAAGAAACTTAATATCTATAACTTGTAGAGGATTTGAATTTATTTATCTCATCTGTCCTGAAGATTGAAATCCCATATATTAAATTCAGGGCTACCAGAGAATGTTTTTCTTGCCAAAATTAATTATAATGTTATTCTATAACTTAATGCATAAAGTTCATTGAAAATTATAAAAGTAGAAAACATCTCCATATCATACATTGGCAGGTAATGGAGTTAACCTATAAAACTTGGTGTTCTTTGAGTCTAGCGGTCCCATAGGCTCTGCTCTCTATGAAAACTAACCAGAGGATAGTGGATGAAATAACTTGATTGTTCTCATTTGGGGAGTATGTAAAACAAACTTTTGGTCATATTCATCTTTTCCCTCTTTTTGGAGAGTTTTGCTTGTTAAGTGGGTATGAATTTTAATTATCTTCCCTTATTCTACTTCATTAGCCCTTTTCTACCTCTCTTTGTACCATTTGCTTATATGATTGATGGGAGCTCTTGCAGAAGAGTAAGAAAACTTTCATATTCTAGATAGGGACTTCTCTAAATGAAGTTCCTATTTGATTCCCATATACTGCTTGCAAGATTATAGTGATAACAGTAGGACTGTTTTTAGAGTATACTTTTCTTTTAATGGTAACTTCTTTGTTAAGCCTCTGAAAATTAGGTGGCTCAGATAGGTTTTTCTTTGGTTCTATGTGCCAGTTTGTTTTTTGTTTTCTTTTTAAAGATTTTATTTATTTATTTGACAGACAGAGATCACAAGTAGGCAGAGAGGCAGGCAGAGAGAGAGGAGGAAGTAGGCTCCCTGCTGAGCAGAGAGCCTGATGACATGGGGCTCTATTCCAGGACCCTGGGATCAGGACCTGAGCTGAAGGCAGAGGCTTTAACCCACTGAGCCACCCAGGTACCCCATGGTTTGTTTTTGAATCTTAAATCATTTTGTGAAAGACATGATATTCAGAACATTATCTAAAACAAATCACTGGAATGTTTACAGTAAAATTCTTTTTTTCTAATTCTGATCCTTTAATCGGTGAGAGAAAAGTATGTCACCTAGTAAATTATATTAAAACAGGAGATTTTTAAACGGTTAGTCTTGGACATTTAAACACTAACCATTTTGGGAGCGCCTGGGTGGCTCAGTGGGTTAAGCCTCTGCCTTCAGCTCAGGTCATGGTCTCAGGGTCCTGGGATCAAGCCCCGCATCGGGCTCTCTGCTCAGCTGGGAGCCTGCTTCCCCCTCTCTCTCTGCCAGCCTCTCTGCCTACTTATGATGTCTCTCTCTCTCTCTGTCAAATAAATAAATAAATAATCGTTTTAAAAAATAAAAATAAAAAAATAAACACTAACCATTTTTTCTTTATGGGTAGGTAAAAATATTTCCCAGCACTTTGAATTGTCTTAGATATAACTATAACAAGGGTAGGTCTTTGTGACGGGTAGAGGAAAAAAGAGTTTAAGGAAAATTGTATAAAATTGCCTTGTTAAGATTTCTTTAGAGCACATCAAATTGTACTGAAAGGAGCATTTTATTTGTCAATAAAAATTTAAAAAGAAAGGTGATTAAGAGTCTAAAATAAAAGGATAAGCCATGTACTATATAAAAAGAACATTTCTACTGTCCTGTGGGGAAGACCACTCAATCCTTTGATTTAATCAAATGTGGTTGCTGCATCACTGAGAAATTTAGAGCTATGGGCATTCTGTGAGTCTGTTTTCAAAGTAGAAAAAGTGACATGGCAGCAGCATAATGAAGAATAAGCTAAATTAAAGTAATGAAACTGTCATGAGTATAGAATGAAATGTTATTCTAAATGATTGATACTGATGAATGAAAGTTTTATACAAGGAATTTTTTTATGTTTTGCAGAATATATTCTAAATTCCATCAAAAAAGAATGGAAGAACTGACAGAAGTTGGTCTTCAGAACTTCTTCAACCTTTTTCTACTGTTAGCAGCTGTTGCAGAGGTGGAAGATGTAGCAAGTCATGTTTTAGACCTCCTAAATTTCCTTAAGCCTTCCTCTGTAACATCTTCCATCATTTGGAAGGGTCAAGTGGCATTCCTCTTGATGTATACCCAGAAAAATCTGGACATTGGTGTTTTGGCTGAGAAATTTTCAGGTGCTTTCCGAGAGAAGGCGAAGGAATTCTTGGTATCTAAGAATGATGAAATGGGACAAAGAAAGACTCTCTGGATACTTCTCTCCATCTATATTGATGGTGTTCAAGAAGTGTTTGAGACTAGCCATTGCTTGTATCCGTCACATGAAAAACTGCTTAATGATGGATTTAGTATGCTTCTGAGAGCTTGTCAAGAATCTGAACTTAGGACAGTACTGAGCTTTCTACAAGCTGTTCTGGCCAGAATCAGGTATGTTTTCAATAATATACTAATTCATTGATTTATTTTATGTCATCCCTTATGTTAATTCTACCTTAAAATTTTCCTTTTGACATACTCATGAAATCCAAATGAAGAGAGAGGAGTTGGTTTTACTGCTACAATTGCATAAATCAGTACTTGTCAAACTATTCCTTTGAACAGTAGTTCTTTAAAAAGAAAGCTCATGTGCAAACATATACACCTAAATGCAGAGCACCTCCAGTGCAGTCCCACAACAACGCTTCTTTACCCTGCCTTCCCTTCCTACCTCTCCTAAGAGAGTATTATTACCCAGAGGAATGTTTCAGATATTCTAACCAAGACCATGAGCTCAAACCTGAGGTGGCTTCTACTGAAACATGCATTTTGGACTCATAAGGAGATTATGACCACATTGTGCCATTTATAAAAAAAAAAAAAAGGTAAATTTCTCTAAATTATTTTGCTGCAGAGCTGTAGCCTCAACTGCTTAAAATACATTCAGCTGAAACTATTCTGAGACGAAAATAAG
This sequence comes from Mustela nivalis, assembly GCF_964662115.1. Taxonomy (NCBI): domain Eukaryota; kingdom Metazoa; phylum Chordata; class Mammalia; order Carnivora; family Mustelidae; genus Mustela; species Mustela nivalis. The sequence continues at coordinate 33,433,605 of NC_139024.1, forward strand.
ACTGTTGTATTTATAACACCAGTCACCCATATAAAACTTAATGTTTTCAGAGCCACTTAAGATGGATATACCCAGACCCAAATAATAATGGGAAAGAATAGTAGTTATGATATTCATTGCTTTTAAGGCCCTTTTCCCATATGTTTTATCTTGGGAGTACATGTTCTTAAGAAGTTAGGTATTACCACTCAGTGTAGTTAGTCCCTATCTCTGAAAAGTTGTGTAAAAATTATGTGTGAAAATACGATTTTTTTGAAACCATGTCTAAAGTTAAGGAAGAGATTGTTTCCCTCTTTGTAATACCACTTTACAAAAAGTAGTATCTGGTTATCAAAGGTAATTAAGTTGACAAATTTTTTAAGTTTGGAGAATTTATTCATTACTAATCTTAATAATTTACTTAGTTTGCTTTTTGTTGGACTGTGCATTCATACTGATTAATCCGTAGGTTTTCATTTTTCATTAGGTATTTTGTCATTTTTAGTATTTGCCTGCTCCCATCAGTTTAAGTTCTAAAGGTTTAGCCAAAAAAATAAATAAAATAAAATATTTTAAAATAATATAAAAAGTAAAGGTTTAGCCAAAGTTCTTGATCAGATAATCATCCCTTTATCCCCCAGAGTGAGGCATATAAAAGCAAGAATTTTAAAGCTCTGAAATTTTGAGATAGATGGATAGATACATAAGTAAATGAATAACCAACAGCATTAGAAGACACTTCTACAAATTATGGATCTTTTCTGTGAACCACATTTGTTTTTAGTCTAGTAGATTTTATTAACAGATACTATACTTTCCCAAGTATTCATTTTGTTAAATTTTTAAATAAATGTTAATAGTATTTCTCCATGTTTCTTGGGCAAAATTAGAAATTTCTATATTCTGGGACCACTTTTTTTTGTTTATTTATATTTATCTGAATATACAGAATATAAGAAGGAAGGAGGGACCTGGTGTACACCATGCATATTATGGAGCTATAGCCCCTAAGATTTTTGGGTAGAGGGGTAGAAACTGAAGCCGGGAGTGTGGGCATCCTGGAAAGAGGCAGTCATGGAAACCAAGGGGGAGAATCAATATATTTTTCTGCCTATTACACTGAAAATGCACATTTCCTTTTAAACACCTTTATGATTTTATTGCTTTTTACCTAGGGTTTTGTTTGTTTTGTTTTGTTTTTTAAAAACAAGGATTCATATCCTACAAACACTATTGTAATTTTTGAGTGAGAAGTTATGGGGAATCTTTTTTGGTTGTTAATTTTTTTTTTTTTAATTCCAAGTGCTATATATTTTCATCATTAAAAAATGTAAATAAGGTATAAGGTGACAAGTAAAAGTTTCTTTTCCCCACCTTTACTTCTTTATTCTCTAGTTTGGTTGTTCGCAACAAGAGGTGAGTTTCTCACCCAGGGGACATTTGGCACTGTATGGGGAACTTTTTGATTGTAATAGCTTGGTCAGGCACTGCTACTGGCAACTGCTGCTAAACATCTTACAAAGCAAAGGGTACCTTCGCCACAAAGAATTATCTGGTCCAACCTCTGAAGTTGAAAACACTGCTTTAGGGGCATGTGGGTGGCTCAGTCAAGCATCTTGCTCATGACTTTGGCTAGGGTCATGATCTCCTCGGTCAAGCCTGGGTCCACACTGGTGCTCAGCAGGGAGTTCATTTGAGAGTCTCTCTCTCCTTCTCCCCCAATCCCCATGCATGTGTGGCTGTGTGTGTGTGTTTGTGTGCACACGCACACATGTGCGCACGCACTCAAAAATAAATAAATCTTAAAAAAGAAAAAGAAAAAGAAAACATTGCTTTAGTTTTAGTCCAGAGAAGTATAGTGGTTTCTCATAGGATCTTCCAGATTTTTTCACGTAATATTTCCTAGATAGCTTTGTATGTTAGTATATGGAAACCTACCTAACTCCTTTTAATAGCTACTTAAATGTTTCATTATGTGGTTGTACCAAACTTTATTTAACCCATACCCTAATAATGGGAAGTTATATTATTTACCAATTTGTTCTTGTAAACGTAGATCTATTTAACATCCTCATATGTGCCTTCCCTGTGTACTTGTGGAAGTATATCTTTAGATTAATTCCTAAAAATGAATTGGTGTATGGGCATTTAAATGTGGATAGATATTACCAGATTTCCTACCAAAAAATAATTTTTGCGCCAGTGTTTACTCTTCCTAATAATTAGGAGAAAGCCTCTGTGTGAAATGGAGCATATTTAGAAAATACTCATTCTCAGATAAGAAATTAAACATAGAAATTTGTTAAAAATGCTCATGGAAACGTGGTAATAAAAGAATAGAACTTATTTTGAGGCTTTAAAATTGGAAATCAAAGTAATAAAAGAAGAATTTCTTTTTCTTTTTTTGTACATTTACTAACTTCTTTTTGTCCTTAAGCTCCTACCTAAAACTATTTTGCTCATTCTTCAAAAATGATAACTAGAAACATGAGAATAACTCTTGTATCCTTTTTTTTAACTCTTGTATTCTTAAAAGATGTACAATTTACAAAGACTATCTCATTTATTTCTTTGCCAACCTTGTCATCCCTGTTTAGAGATGAAGAAATGGAAACATGGAGACTTTTTGTGATTTACTGAAGTAAATTTCAGTATCACCACTCAGACCCTACCCGACCATTGCTACCTTCCTACACTATCTTTGTAATAGTTTGCAAATAACTCAGCAGAAACTAACCATACACTGTGTCTTTTATAAATCAACAGGCAATTAAATAAATGACACCTGCAAACTATTATCCTAAAAGTGTTACCACTATTCATATATACTTCTGTGTGCTTTTACCCTTTATTTTTGCTAATTTAAAAAAGGGTAGTTGCTTTCTAGTTACTTTTTATTTATTTTACAAGTTAATGTATTTTTAACTAAGTCATCAGTTGGAAAAAATGAATCACAAAGAGGTGTGGAGACATGTAAATTGTGTTTTATTTACACCAGTTTATCTTCGATCTGTTATCAGCATCCTTTCAGCCATCTAAATTTCACTTCTTAAAATAAAAATAAATTTTTGTTCTTTAAATTCAATTTAGTAAAATCCTTCAGCATTAAAGCCAAAGCCGTTTCAGAATTTTGGAAAAATTCTGCTTGCAAGTATCTTGTAAAGTATGAGGCATCTTTGTTAATCATGGGCATCACTAATTTCTAATGAAGAGAAATACAAAAGTAGGAATCAAGAGGACATATTAAAGATTGTCAGTTACATAAGGTGAAAGCAAGTTTACATTTATATGAGAAGTTTCTTTTAACTAGATTTCGTATGGGTTTGTAGTTTGCTGTCATCTGGAGCAGGGGTAAGGAGTGTGTTATTGATCTGTAGGGCTAAGTTATGGGGAAAAAACACTGAAGTTCTGATAACATTTACTTGCACAAATGTTTAGTTTTAGTTTTGTTTTATGCTGCTCAGCTATAATTAAAAATAGTTGCTATAAGTGAATGTCTAATCATATATCATTTCTGTTGCCATAATTATAGAGCATTTTAAACAGAAGTATGAGAAGTATGAATCAGAATGGTGCAGTAGTGTGGGAGGTCTTCATTAATGATGTCCTCGTGTAGGCACTGCCATCTTTTACATACCTGAAGCTTGCCTAGTAATTTACACACAGTTCTTCAATAAAACTGATTACAATATAGAATAAGAGGGACTGGGACTTGGCTGGTTTTGTTTTATTTCATCAGACTTGGGGCTTCCAAGGCAGATACTGTCAAGACAAACTGGCTGTTGGTTTGGGATCTTTTGGGGAAGAACCCCAGAGATCATTCAGGATTGTTACCTTTAAAAAAAAAAAGAAGGAAGGAAAGCAGAGAGGAGAAACACAAGAAAAAGTCCTTTAGATATTTGATCATAGAGAGGTGTTCCTAATTTCTTAACCCCAAATCTGAAACTTCTTTGAGGATCTTTTCATAGGAGCCTCTAGGTATGCTATAAAATTAGTATTACTTTTATAATACTATTAAAAAGTTCAAAAATGTTTTGGATAGTTGATAAAGACTAAAGCATAGGCTTCCCCACTCCCTCTTTTAAGAACAAAGCTAAATTCTTCGAATTTTGGTTTAGATAAGGAAGATGGGTTACATAGATTGGTGATATCTATTCCTGGCTGCATCCCTGACAAGAAAAAGAATGAAATACTTTACCTTAGCAATCTCTTCTGTTTTCAAACTCAGGTGGGAATAAGGTACCAGTCCTTGCATAAATGTGTGTGTAAGATGTGTGCATGTGTATGTTGAGATGGATAATAGTTTTATAACTGTATGACAGAGAAATTATAGGTAGGAAGGAACTAAGATCACTGATTAAAGGGAGAAGCAGCTCCCTCTAGGCTGTTAAGAAATAATAACTTCATATGCCACTTTCTGCTAACTGGAGCTGATGGCTCACCAGAGCATTCTTTATTGCTGATTAAGTAGCATTATGAAAATACTGACTTGGTTATGTTAACTAAATGCCTCTGTGTTTAAAACTTCGAATGTCAAACAGTTTTAGCAGTCATCTTTAACATTTCATATTACCTTTCCGGAATCACATTTCTAGTTCTCACTTGCTGTTATTTGAGGTTAATATAAAAATGGCAGCTTTCATTTGTGGAGTTAGGTGTAGCCAAAAGCTTTTCTTTAATTATATCCATTCATGCTGCTATAGTTAAGGGTCTGTCAGCATTTCCATTATAAGCCTCCATTTTCAGGTTTTTATAACACAGCTATGAAAATTAGCTCTGGGCAAGAACTTGACATACAAGGCCTCATGAGATTCTGCCTCCTCCCATCCCCCTTTTTCATTTTTACTGAAGTAAGGGTGAGTGATTTCAAAATGCCTTTTGGCATCTGCAAATATCATTTGGAGTTTAAAAAGAAACAATAAATTTTCAGGCTTTGTACCTGTTTGTTCTACCACTTAACGGAGGTTGTGGACTTGTGAATTTAAGCCAAATGGATATTGATCAACTGACATCCTATTTTGTATTAAACAAGGAGCCGGTTTCAAAAGAACTCTAAAAGGCAGTTGAAAACTTGCCTAAAATGTTAAATATTGAGACTGTGAAATAACTCAGAAGGAATGATTGGCTTCTTTTTGATATTCTATGTGCTGAAGCACAACTCCTTAAAAGATTAAGATTATTTTTTCCTGGCTTCAAAATACATTTTGAAAATACATGTATTTTTAAATGTTTTCTCTTTTCCAATGAAGAGTTTTAAATTTTAAATTTTTAAAGAGTTTTAAAATTTAAAGTTTAAAATTTTAAATGTCTACTCTTTTCCAATGAAGAGTTCATCCTCTTATTATGTATCAGTTTTGACATTTGGGATGGGGATGTGTATGGTCATGCACATGCACAGAACTGTGTTTATTATTCCCCACAAATATTCTTCTTGCTGAATTGTTCTAGTTACCTTAACTTCTATTAGTGTGGTTATCATTTAGACTAAAGAAAAAAAAATTTTTTTTTTAAAGATTTTGTTTATTTATTTGACAGACAGAGATCACAAGTAGACAGAGAACCAGGCAGAGAGAGGGGAAGGGAAGCAGACTCCCTGCTGAGCAGAGAGCCTGATGCGGGGCTCGATTCCAGGACACTGGGATCATGACCTGCGCAGAAGGAGAGGCTTTTACCCACTGAGCCACCCAGGCGCCCCTAAAGAAAAATTTTTTTAAATCTTCAGTGAGACAATTGAGGGTTTTCTATGTAGAGAAGGAGGTAGTATGAGAGGAAATGCTCTTGTGAGGGACTGCTGTATGCCAAAAACTTTACATGATTTTTCAGGAAAAATAGAAAGGATGCTTTTGACAACATGTAAGCCTCTCCCTCCTTTTGTGATGGGGTGTTCTGTTAGTATGAATGGGTTACAGCTTGTATGTATGATTTGATGTGATTTGATTTGTTGTAAATTTTTGGCAGTGTTCTAATAATTTGGGAGAGGGTACACATGAGTATGTTTCCTAGAAAGCTGTATTTCCAGGTTTTATTTGAGAAAATAGTCCTATTCCTCACTAAAAGTGATCCATCTACCAGTTTTGGTTGCTTCGGAGAAAGCATAAGCATCTCTAAGGGAAATTAGTATAAGTCTTAATATTTTGAGAATATATAAAATGTTGAAGATTTCTATTATTAAATTTTTATTTCTCTTTCAACTGAGATTTTACATGTATACTTGAATTATTATTTTGACCTTATTTGCTGTTTAATAGGCTTGAATTTTCCATATTAAATATTTTATAAGTTCATGCAGTTATATAAGCTCCTTTATTAACTTGGAAATGTTTGTGCACTTTTTTTGTATTTTTCTAAAACTTAGGTTGTCTACTTAATTTTTCATATGTAGGAATTAATGTTTGGGTCATTTAGTTTCCAACTAGCTCTGTTACATACACATGAATTCTCCTTACATAAGTATAAAATAACTTTTAAAAGATATTTCAAGGGAAAACTTATGTGCCCAGATCTCAGCTTTATTGATAGAATGAGGGTAATAACATGTACATTACTAGGTTTTTTTGAGGATTAACTGCAATAATGTATATAAAATTATTGGCACAGTGCCTGGCATATCAGTAAATGTTCAATAAGTGTTAGAAGTTGCTATTATTGTCATTACTGTTATTTTCAAAAGAACCCATAATAATTTCTTTGTGCTACACCTAAAGCCTGGCAACCTCAATAGACGTGTGTGTGTGTGCACGTGTGTGTTTGTGTGTGTGTGTGTGTATACATACACTTATCTTGGATAGTTCTTAACTCATTCTTATATTGTATTGGACCTTTAACATAGTGGCCGTTCAGTAAATGCTTTTGATGTGTTAATGAATCAGATTGCTTAAAAACAGATTATAGGGAACACAAACATTGCCTCACAGTTCTAGAGCTGTTGGAAATTAGGATCCTGTATGTCTGAGATGCTAAGGAGTTGTAGTAGAAAAAGAAAAGTAATTTTTTAAGGTAGAAATGTGATATAGAGGTATGCCTTTCCTTTTTCTGTATACCCAGTTGATTGAATTTTTTGTAATGTTTTCTTTATAGGATCTCATATCATTCCTTCTTTATTCTTACTACCATTCCTCCATTTTTAGACCATTATTAATATTTGCCTACTCTCCCTCCCTCTTCAGACCATCTTTTTTTTTTTTTTAAACAACTTTATTGAGATATATGTTTTATCATATAATTCACGTATTGGCCAGCTTTATTAAGATATAATTCACAGGGACACCTGGGTGGCTCAGTCAGTTGGGCCGCTGCCTTTGGCTCTGGCCATGATCCTGGGGTCTTGGGATCGAGTCCTGCATCCAGCTCCATGCTCAACCAGGGAGCCTGCTTCTCTCTCCGCCTCTGCCTGCCACTCTGCCCGCTTGTGCATGCATCCGTGCTCACTCGCTCGCTCTCTCTCTGACAAATAAATAAATAAATAAATAAAATCTTTAAAAAAAAAAAAGATATAATTCACATACCACGCAATTAACAACTTTAGTATATTCATAGAGTTGTACAGTCATCACCACAGTTTTAGGACAGTTTGCCACATCAAAAGGAAACGCTATACCGATTAGCAGTAATTCTCCATTTTCCCCTACCCAACCCCCATTCCTAGCAACCATTAATCTACTGCATAGTAGAGACTATACTATAGACTGTAGACTTGCTATATAGTATACTATAGTATACTATAGACTTGCCATAGTCTATAGTATACTATAGTATACTATAGACTTGCTTATTCTGGACCTTTTCTATAAATGGAACCATCCAACATATAATCTTTGTGTAGTGTTTCTTTCACTTAGAATAATGATTTTAAGGTATATCTATATTGTCTTGTGTATCAGTATTTGATTCCCTTTTATTGCCAGATAATCCATCGTATCCACATTTATTTATCCATTCATCTGTTGATGGACATTGGGTTGTTGCCACTTTTTGGTTTTTATGGATAATGTTGCAGTGAACACTCGTACAAATTTTTGTGTGGACATGTTTTTGTTTCTCTTGGGTATATCCTTAGGAGTAAAATTGCTGGGTAATATGGTAACTTTATTTAACCTTTTGAGGACATACTGAACTGTTTTCCAGTGTGCTATTTTATATTGCCTCCTATAGGGTTTAAGGATTGAAATTTCTCCACATCTGTACCAGCACTTGTTGCTAAGTGTCTTTCTGATCAAAGTGATCTTAGTGGATGCGAGGTGGTGTCTCATAGCGGTTTTGATTTGTGTTTCTGGTGGCTAATGATGTTGATTATGTATTTTTCATTTGCCTATTGACTAGTATGTCTTCTCTGGAGAAATATCTTATTTGGATCCTCTGCCCATTTTTAAAGTGGGTTGTCTTTTTGTTAGTGAACTGTAAAGAATTCTTTATATGTTCTAGATACAAGCCCCTCATCAGATACATGGCTTGCAAATATTTTCTCCCATTCTTGATGTTGTCCTTTGCAGCATTTTTCTTAATTTTAATGAAGTCATGTTTATTTATTTGTCTTTATGTTGCTTGTGCTCATCTCCTATTCTCTTCCACACTTATCTTCTTAGAGAACAAGTCTACTTATATCATTCTGTGTTTTAACACCATTAGTGACTGACATCCTGATGAACACAGAAAATGTCACATTCCTTCAAAGTCTTCCACAGGCTGACTTTCCTGTGTTTGCAGCTTTTTCTTGTGATCCCCCTTTACTTCAGTCAGATGGAACTTCTAATTCTGAAGAAAATTCCAGATTTTGCTTACTTTTATTTATATTTTCCTGTTAGAACGAGTTGAGGGTTCAGGCCAGAACATAGCCAATACAGTAGAGCCAGATCTCAGGACTGAATAAGCTGAAGTGAGGTGATAAACTACGATAAGGAAAGGGTTAAATCCAGAAAATGAAAGGAATTGTCAAGATCAGAAGTCAGAAATGGTTGGTGCTGGTTACAGTATGCATTGTATGCATTGAGGTGGAGAGTAGCAGAGTATAGGAAAAGAAAAACAAAACACATGATTTATTTAGAGGGATTTGGGGGAAAGGAAGGGTGGTTTCAGAAGTTATTAGTAAGTAGATCAGAACTACAGATTAAATCAGGAAGTATCATACATGAGCATCATGTATGGGAGAGGCCAGAAGTCCAGGCAGTAGTAGACAATTCTGCAACAATAAATTATATTTTTCTGCTGCTTTAAAAAAAAAAAATTTATTTAAATGATCTTATACATCCAGCATGGGGTTTGAATTCATGACTCCACGATCAAGAGTCAAATGATCTATCAACTGAGACAGCCTGGTGCCCTTGTGCTTTTCTGCTTCTTAAGGAAGCCCTAGTAGTGTCTGAGAGTTGCTACTGTTGTCGCAGCATGGTGTAAAAGCAGGGCCTTTGGAGTCAGTAAACCTGAGTTCAAATCACCCTTCCTCCACTTACCAACCATACAAACTTAGGAAATTTTAGGAAGTTACTTAACCTTTTGTAAACTTCAGCTGCATCTTTGCAAAATAATACATTATAGGATTTCTGTGAACAGTTGCTTAGATCTCTGCTGTCCATACACACTAACTTTATGTGACAATGTAAGTCAATGAATATAATATGAAAAATTCAGCTCCTCAGTCACACTAGGAAGTCACACTAGCAAGTCCTCAGTAGCTACACATAGCAGCTGCTGTAACAGACAGCACTGACTTTGATGCTGCACCTATTCAGAAGATGGCCCATAATAATCTCTCAGTCCATTTTTGTTTTCTTTATTTACCTTTTCTTTTTGCGTGAACTGTATTATTCTTTCCCACAAGCTCCTCTTGAAAAATGTGTGCTTGTTCATGTGTCCCTAATCTTGAATAATTTTTCTCTCCTTTGAACTTCCTAATATTTTATCTTTAATATCCTTTAATGCTTTCTACCTTGTGCTGTAGTATTTTTTAACAGTGAATACATATTCATTAAATTATTTACTCCAAAAATCCAACTAATGTTTATGAGCACCCACTGTGGTAGCAGACATTACAGGCATTTGGGGTACATCAGGAAATGACTTAAATGCCCATATATGTGAGCATGGACCCACATATATGGGAGCATGGACTCATGTATTCATTATGTGAAAGACAGACCCAGAATAGAAAAAAAGGTACTTGGTAAGTGTTTATTGAAATCATCACCTTTTTTTTAACCATTTCATATTTTAGTATTTTAGTCATTCAGCATTATTTGATATGATTTATATTTATCCCCAACTTTTACTTGCTTATCTAACAATTCTTGCCAATATCCACTTGAAAGTAGACAACAATAATTGTGTGGCCAGGGTATGGATGTAATGAGGAGTTGATATTTCACCTCCATGTTTATTGCTCTCTAAGCACCCAGTGGGCAGAAGGGACCTCCAGGGGGATGATAAGAGTCCCTTTCTTAGTTAATTGAAAGGGTTTTGCTCTTACTGAAAAATAAAATTTGTGTCTATGGTAGCTAAAATTTTTGGACCATTTTTATCTTTTTATTTTCCTAACTCAGTAGTTATCACCAACTCTTCTCCCTCTGAAATATCGAAACTGGTGTTGTAAGTGGGCCTTTGAGGTTTACCTCACTTTTGAAAATCTTCAGAACTTTCCATTGAGTCTGGGCCCAAAGGAACACTTTGAATCTAAAAGTAGATATTCTCTGTATTTGGATTCAGTCAGAGGCAAGGTACTTGGAAGAGGAAACTGAAATAATGGAGTGAGGAAATAATCAAAAAATAATTTAAGACAATTCCCCAGGATGGAGGATTCCTGGCTGAAAGGGCCTATTGAGTGACCCCAGCACCATGTAAGAAAATAGACTCAGAGCAAAGCACATCTGTATGAAATTCAGAATGCTGGGTATGAAGTAAAGGTCCCACCATTTCTCTGACTTCTTAGTCTTACCCACTTTTCTTAGTCTTCCATTTTTTGTATTTGTTTTGCCCCTAGTCTTGTAATCTCCAGTTATAGTCCAGATCAGATTTAATATTTAACCCCAATTACCAAGAATTATAAAATTAAAGAAAAATAAGGACCACCTGGGTGGCTCAATCAGTTAAGCATCTGCTTTTGGTTCAGGTCATGATCCCAGGGTTCTGGGATCAAGCCCCATGTCCGGCTCCCTGCTCAGCAGGGAGGAGACTGCTTCCCCCACTCCCTCTGCACCTCCCTCATGCTCGCTCGCTCTCTAGTGCTCTCTCAAATAAATAATAATTTTTTTTTTAATTCGTTTGATAGAGGTAGAGATAGAGCACAGGCAGGGAGAGAGGCAGAGGGAGAAATAGACACCCTGCTGAGCTGGGAGCCCGACGTGGGACTTGATCCCAGGACCTGGAGATCATGACTTGAGCCGAAAGCAGACACTTGACCATCTGAGCCACCCGGGCACCCCTCAAATAAATAAAATCTTTTAAAAAAATTAAAAATAAGGGGTAAATAGAGCTTTATATTGGATTTTTCCCCCCAAATTATTTCTACTTTCAAAAAGTAGATGAATGGAGTTTTATGCCTTTTCTGATTCATAGTTCTCAAAGTGTGGAGTTCTAAAGATCTTTTCTTCTGGGATGAAACAGTAAAGCCACTCCTCATAATTAGAGAGAAAATGAGGGAAGGAAGAGGTGGGAAAGTAACATTGTGAAACAGAACCTGGGCTGAAGAACATTGGGATAAAAGAACAAGGACAAAAGAAATACACTCTGCAGAGGAAACATTTCATTCTTTTGAAAGTGGATCAGCTCAGTTGTTTAGGGAATAGAAGTGCCATGATTATTTTCTGTACCAAGCACTGGAACATTTTTCTTTAGCAAATGGTAACAAATCAAAAGATGTTGGGTGAGGCGAAAGCTACTTCCCCCAATCTTATTTATGTCACTATGGTTCCCTGCCTGAACCCCACGGTTCTCTATAGGTATTTAGACCACCCAGATCTTTGAAGCAATGAGTTTGTAGGAAGGCATTGCTACCGTGCTCTTTCGTGGCACCACACAGTGCTCTGTTCTTACACCAAAGACATGTTATCATAATAAATATATTGAAGACCGGTAAATTCCATTCGTGATAGGTTTACTAAAGTTAACTTTTTCCAACTATGGAATGGGTGAAAATACCTGAAATTGTGATCTCAGTAAGTGGATCCAGTCTAAAAAAACTCAGTGAGATAAACTGCCATTGTGGCTTTAGGTTATAAAAGGGAGGTACTCAGAGGAAGTAAGTAATATATTTAAGCATTTACATCCAATAAGTGTAGTTAGTACTGTAAGCTAGTAGACCTGTTTTTTAATGACGTGATGTGTCAGGGAAGCAAAGAAACTGATCTCTTAATTATCACTTTAATTGTTTTTGGATTAATAAGACCTGAGACAGCACTATAAATTGTGGAAAAATTAGATTCATTATAGTTTTTAAATATTCTTAGCTATTTTCACCATCTTATGGTAATTACCCTAAAGTTATTTTCCTTATGATGTGTTTCTTAGGAAATGTCAGGGTACATTTTTGTTTTATGATAGGAATTTACTTTTGCCACCATCTGGACTCTAAAGAACAATTCCTGACCTTTCTCCATCTACCTGGTGGAGAAGGGTGAGTAATTGCTCTGTTTCAAAATTTATTTGTATTTTAACAAAATTGAGAACAAATATAAGGAGTGAAACTAGCATTTGGAACTCTTAATTTCAATTGTTTCTTCTTTACCTTACAAGATATATATTTTTCTCTCTTTAGGATATCTCTTGTCAGATTTAAGGCTTATTTAAAATGAAAAGAAAGCTGGAGCAATTTTCTTTATTCCATTTCAGTCTCCTAAGGCCTATTTCCCCCTGGTGAGCTCATAGCAACAGGGGGGTTTAAGGGAATTCAGCTTTCTGCAAATTAATGTCTCACATCATGAAAATTCAGGACTTTTTTTTTTTTTTTAATCTTGAAAAGTAATACAGTGAGTGCGAGTATTATTTCTTGCCAGCGGGTGGAAGATGAATGATTTTGTCACAGTTTTACTGCTTGATGAGCAGTGTCCTGAGGGTCAGGCTTAAGTCTGTGTCACTATGCTGCTCATTACTCTTGAGCTAAATAAGGGCTGATTGGATCTAAATTGCCTAGCACATGGGCCACAGATGAGCTCAGTGAGCAGGGGATGACCTGCTATTCAGTCTGGGAGTAACCCCGGTGTGCAAATGCAGCATTAGAACACCGTGGGAGAATGAGAGGCTACCGGCTGCTGCCAGCAAAAGAAATCGAAATGTAAAAACTCTTTGATGCTGTGATGTTAGAATTTGAAATGTAGGAAGTGACAGGTTGATGGTACTTATCAGCTTTGGCTGGATTAGAGAACAGTGTCATCTTGCTTATATAATGACAGAAGAATGAAGCCAGCAGCTAACTACTGTGCAGGGTAGAGCCTCTGCAGTTGCCACAGCCAGTCATTGCTGCCTCCTACTGGCAGCTTTCTGGAAACCAGTAAAGACGGGAAGAAAAGAGCCTCCTCTGTATTCAATTTCCAGGAATTTGGGACTTTTTGGTGGTGAAAAGCTGCCAGTGGTAGTATGCAAAGAAATGGGTGTTTTAGAGCATACTAAATAGTAAATTGCTTAAAAAACACCATTATTGGGGAATTGGTTGTTCCAGAATTTTCTAGTTAACCAAGAGTTAATCCATTTATCAAGTGAATCTACCCAGGGCAAGAAACCCCAGTGTACTCTTCCTGGCATAGTGTTCTTTCAGGGGGCCGAAACTGGGCTGGTTTATCTCTCAATTATGTATTTTTATCAGTAACAGCACTTTACTAACAACTAATCTTCAGAATCTAATAATAGAGTACCAACCACAGTGTTGACACAGTTTGAAAGATACCTGATAAAAATACAAAGTGAAGACCACCCCTGAATTATGTAGCTTACGCTACATAAATCTCCCCCTCCAGGGTTGAGGAGGAAGAAACAGGTTTCTCCCATAAGTCAATTGACTTAAAAAAACAAAACCAAGCAAAACCCTGTAAGACCTCTTTTGTTTCATTTTATTTCTGCACTTGTAATAAAAAAAAAAAAATAGGCTATTACATGTTTGTGATATAAAGCTTAGAAAATGCAGGCAAGTTTTTTTAAAAAGTTACTTCTCTCCCCATGCTGAGAGAACTACTGTTGATATTGCTATATCCTTCCAGATTTTTCCTACTCATATACATTTTTTAAACTAAAGATGGGGTTAAATACTGGATAGTGACCTGCTTTTTTCACTTCATGTATCATCAATTGCTTTCGATATCAGTGACATGCAGAACATTATTTTTTCTGGCTTCATAATATTCCACCATGTGGACATATAGTAGTTTACCCAACCGTTTCTTATTAGTGAAAATTTATACTATTTTGAATGTTTTTACTGTTAAATACAAAGCTGTGGTGAATGTCCTTTATGTGTGTCTTGGCAGGGTTCTGGGGTATTCCTGTATAAATTGTGTATTGCTCAATTCCACAGGTGCCATTCACAACATTACAGATGAGGCTTTGATCTTCATGGACATGTTTGATTATATGTGAAGATATTTTCTTCAGTTATTTGGTTTAAAATATAAAATATACAGTTCTTTTTAAAAAGTTGGGAACTGTGGTTTAATTATATTCAAAGTTTATACACACATATACACATAATTAAACACATCCTACAGAAACAAAGTTTTAACTAGTAGAACAAGTAAAACAAGAAAAATCAACTTTTCCCTCCAGTAGAACAAAACTGTAGTTTTATATTTTGAAAACATATTGTTAGAAAGCTTTTAGAGTTTGGGGTTAAATGGCAGATAAAAGAGTTAACTAACTTTCATCTCCCAGGACTTAAAAAAAAAGATTTTTCCTGCATTTGTCAGTATAGGTTTTCTACTATTTCCTTTAAGTGTCCCCTCCTTTTTTTCTGTTAATATCAGATCTAAAATAAAATTTTCATTATACATCTAAAGCATTTGAAGCCCCTACAGAGATAGTTTGTAATGTCTTTCCTTTTTATTTTTTTATTATTAAAATCCATGTATCCTGTAAAGAATATAAATAATAATACAGAATCGTGTGCAGCGGAAAAGAAAAGTCATTCCCTTCCTAACCTTTTCTGCCACAAAGGGAACCACAGTTAACCCTTCAGAGGATACTCTTCTCAATTGCTTCTCCTTTTTTTTTTTTTAAAGATTTTATTTATTTATTTGACAGAGAGAGTTCACAGTAGACAGAGAGGCAGGCAGAGAGAGAGAGAGGGAAACAGGTTCCCCACTGAGCAGAGAGCCCGATGCGGGACTCGACCCCAGGACCCTGAGATCATGACCTGAGCCGAAGGCAGCGGCTTAACCCACTGAGCCACCCAGGCGCCCGTCAATTGCTTCTCCTTTTATGCACACCGCGTCTTTTACCACTTCCTTTAAGTTGGAAAGGTGGGGATTATACCTTGGAAATTTCTGCAGCTTTAGTTTTTTTTTTTTTTTGATGAAAGAGGCATCAAAGATATCTCTCTGCGCACGTTCACACAGAGACACCGTTTAAGGCTGCAGAGTATCTTGTTGCATAGTAGACTTGACTTTGTTTAACCCCGGTGAACATTTAGGATCCACACATGATTTTAAGTTAGCTTGGCTCTTGTCCCTATCTAATTTTTCCAAGACCCTCTTTGAAAATTGGGGTTTTCAGTTTATTTAACCAGAATATTCACTGTAGTTCAATTTTGTGAGTTTAATACATCCAGCATCAAAACCAGTGGAGCAAACTTTTGCATCAGTTATTTAATATGTGTGAATCATATATGGAATAATTAATACCTTTTGCTTGTAGTAAGAAAATTACTTTATTTTTCCAAAGGTTGCAAATGTGAATTTTAATCCTGCCCTTGCCATTTTCTTTCACTTTACTCTTCAAGTCATGTAATTTCTTTAAACCTCAATTTTTCTAATCTGTAAAATGTGTATAATAATAGATATTAAAGAGCTGGTTTGAAGAATAAAAGAGATGATACTTATCTCAAGTGTTTAACAGAGTACCTAATAATGATTACTTTTTTTATCGTTACCGCTTGTCCATCGATTTCATAGAAATGAAGCAAACAAATGTATATTACAGTAAGTTTCCCACTCTAAATTAAAATGTTTAGAGCTCCACTCTCAATGATCTCAGTGGTAGTCTATGAAAAGAATACAACTTATACTTGCAGTGAAAGCGTAAATTAATTTCTTAGTCATGCTTCTCCATATACTGCCAGAGAACATGAGCTTCAGGGAAATGAAGGATTTAGTCAAGAATAATAAATATTTTGGGTTCAAGAAACAGAGAAGTCAGCACAGAATAGTGAAGGTACAGAAGACAGTTGTACACCTGGGCCAGGCAGCCACCATTCCAGACTGAAACAGAATGACGACAGGGAAGGCCTCCAGGAAAAAGTACAGAAAGAAATATGGTTTTTCTAGTTCTGGAGGAGAGTAAAGCAATTTCATGATAAAATGACTTTTTCCATGAAGAGCCTACAACCCTGAATAGGAATTGTTCTAATGACCTCTCACTAAGTAACCTTGTTTGTCTTTTAATATCAATTTGCCATAGCAAGTTATATATGAAACATACCAACTTTAAGAGCATCATGTATGTTTCAAATATACCAAAACTTGCATTTTACACTTCTTTTGGGATGTCTAGAAGTTGTAAGAGTTTTATGTATATAAGTTCCTTAATCTTTAAAACAACGTTATATGGGTATGTAAGTAAGTGTATACAGACACACACACACACACACACATACAGAGTTAACAGTTGGTTTAAGTTTTGTTTTGTTTTGTTTTTTTGTTTGTTTCCTAGGAGAAATCCCAGTGTAATTCAGCATTTTTTATTAATACTTTCTGTGTCTTAAGACTGTCCTAGGGGGCACCTGGGTGGCTCAGTGGGTTAAGCCGCTGCCTTCGGCTCAGGTCGTGATCTCAGGGTCCTGGGATCGAGTCCCGCATTGGGCTCTCTGCTCACCAGGGAGTCTGCTTCCTCCTCTCTCTCTCTCGACCTGCCTCTCTGCCTGCTTGTGATCTCTCTCTGTCAAATAAATAAATTAAATATTAAAAAAAAAAAAAAGACTGTCCTAGGACATGTGTAAATGAAAATGTATTCTATGCTTATAGAGCATATGGTTAGACTCCGAATTTTTGTATTTCTGCATTCATTCTTTACTAAATTCTGAAAGGCCTGGCTTATTAATTTGATCCAGTGTATGTATGGAATTTCTTATATTCTGAACACCATTCATGTAAAATGGTAAGTGGTCTCCAGAATACAAGAAATTCCACATCTTGGGTCAAACTAATGGTCCAGCCTTTTCAGAATTATATGACAGTGGAGGTTTTGTGATAAGATATAATCGTATCTAATTTCCCAGTAGGCAAGTGCATTTTGCCTAATTTAGAGATATTAAACATGGTTCAGTCTTTCCATTATTTCCTTATGGACTGATATAGTCATGTCTTATCTTTTGGGATGCTGTTCTGCATTTGCCATTTTGCTTAGTACTACTGGGAGGCACTAGGAACTCATTTCATTTAAATAGATAAACTTTTTAAAACTTTGGGCAGCTGATGTCTTAGTCTGTTCAGGCTGCCATAACAAAATACTATAGACTGATTGGTCACTTAAACAACAGAAATTTATTCTTTCACTGTTCTGAAGTTTGAGATTGAGGTGCCAACATAGGTGATTTCTAGGGAAAGGTCTGTTCCTAGCTTCCTTCTCCCACTGTGCCCACATGATCTTTCTTTGTGCCTGCATGGGGGAAAAGAGGCACTTTGGTGTCCTAGCAGAACATTAATCCTATTGGATGAGGGCCCCACAGTTAGGACCCATTTTTAGCCTTGATTCCTTATATTCCTCATAAGCTATACCGGGGGTTAGGGCTTCAACATATGATGTTGGGGCGATTCAGTTCAGTCCATAGCAGATAGATTTATTTATTCCCATTGGAATAATGATTGGGGGTGGGAGCAAAGAAGTTAGATTAAGTTTTCATTTTTTTTTTTTAAAGATTTTTTTTTTATTTATCAGAGAGGGGTGGGGGAGGGGAGAGCAAGCACTGGCAGGCAGAATGGCAGGCAGAGGCAGAGGGAGAAGCAGGCTCCCCGCCCAGCAAGGAGCCCGATGTGGGACTCGATCCGGGACTCAATCCGAGGACACTGGGATCATGACCTGAGCCGAAGGCAGCCGCCCAACCAACTGAGCCACCCAGGCGTTTTCATATATATCTTTTCTCTTTTTGTCTTTTTTGCTTTTGGAATCACTGAAGTTAGAGAATCCCTTATTAGCTCTGTTGTTTCTTTCAGTTCTTATATTTATGTTAATACAAAGGTTCAAAGTTAAGGAAATAGGTTAAATTTGCTACAGGTTTATGTTAGCCTGTGATCTTGCATATTAAATATGTTCTGTATCTCTCAGGTATTCATTAATACAGTATTTACATTTATCTTAGGAGAGATGACTGGTTTAAAAAATAAACTAAATTTATATGAAGAAGCAAATTGAGGTTGGATGTGAAGTGATTGAAAGATCTTTTGGTGCCTAAGTCAACCCGAACTCCTTCGGGACCTCAGCTTGGCCCTTTTTTTTTTTTTTTGAGTCTTTTATCTGAAGGATAAAGGATTAGATTAGATTACCTCAGTGTTTCTAATTCTCTCTTTAGAATTAGAATGCTTTGATATTTAGAGGTAAATTTGCTTTTGTTTTTAAAGTTGATAAATAAAATCGGAGTATTACTTACACTGCCAGAATGATAAAACTAAATTTTACTTAATTAGCTTTATTTTGTCTTTGGCTTAAGATTCTTCCCATTTTATGTAGCATGCACAAAGTAAAAATACAAAACAATGACATGAGGCAGAGACTGTTTTTAAGCACTAGCTTACAGTGCAGCAAATATCAATTATTTTGACTTTGGGCAGTAGTTGGTGATTTTTAGTCATACCTTAAAAGAAATAATTCAGTCAGTAAATGTTGAGGTGCCTACTTTGTGCATATATATTTTTAGAAAGAGGTATAAAAACCAAGTCATAGTTCATTACTAAACAGCATCTTTGGTGAGGGCCTCTTATATGTCAGGAACAGTTTGAGTTCTCATTTTCCAGTGCTTTTTTGGGGAAAAAAGATTTGAAGAATTATAAATAATTGTAACAAAGTAGGTTGAGTAGGTGAACAACCAGGCAAGTATTTTTGGATGTTTTATATGGACTTGCCCTCTCACCCACAGTGAGTAGGACAGGAGAGAGGCACCAGATTTTCTCTAGTTGGAGATACTATGTAATACCACACACAATAAAAATTTTTTAAAAAAATTAATGGGACATTTCAGTAATTTGGTAAATGGAACGTTCAGCAACTTATTGAGCTCTACTAATGCAAAATACTTGTGTGCAAAAAAACAGACTCTTCAGGAAATTATTTTTTAGTAAGCAATGCATGTATATAACTGTAGTGTCATTCAAAGTGAAAATAAGTAATGAAAGCTATATTATGGTAATTCATCATCAGTGAGAAAAAGAAGGAAGAAGATAGATGGAGTGAGATTAGGAAAGATACTTTGAAATGGGTGGCATTTGAAGTGGGAATTAAAGGAGAAGTAGAATTTATACCTGTAGTATGGAAGGAGACTGCAGAAGGAAGACTAGCAAAGACCTCTTGAAAGAGGTGGAATATAAAAATGACAATCCTATAACTCAACAGAGGGAAGGGAGAAAAAAATGTTACAATGGAGGATGATCTGAGAACTGGAACTTGGAGTGGGTTCAGTGTGTTTTGGAACTGATGAAGAAACTAGTCTGATAAAAGAGGAGAGTGAATGCTTTAGCAGAAAAACGACCAGATTATGAAGGGCTTTGAAATTCAGACAAGAGGGTGCCTGGGTGGCTCAGTAGGTTAAAGCCTCTGCCTTCAGCTCAGGTCATGATCCCAGGATCCTGGATTGAGCCCCATATTGGGCTCTCTGCTCAGCAGGGAGCCTGCTACCACCACTACCCAACCCGCCCCCCCGCCCCACCACTTGTAATCTCTGTCAAATAAATAAATAAAATATTTTTTAAATTAAAAGAAAAAAAAAAGAAAAGAAAAATTCAGACAAGAGTATAGACCTGGCTTAGGAGGAAATCAGGGTCTAGTTTTAAGTAGAGAGACAACACCAGAGCAGAAGGGCACACGGCATGTGCCCTTCTCCCTCTACTGAATCATAAGCTTAAGCAAAACATCTAATCTGGTCCTCTTCTGTAATTCCCCTGCCTGAAATATTCCTTGATTCCTTCTCTGTCTGGAAAGTGTATTTCCTTTCAGGTATAAATGCAATAGGCAGTTTCCTCTGTGAAGAGTTCTCCAGCTCCCCAGGCAGAGCAAGTGGCTTCCTCCCTCGCACACCCTCAACAGACGTATATCACCCAGAGCATTTATGATTTGAAATGTCATCATCTGTCTTTGTCCTTTTCCTTCACTAAAATACTCTTTGAGGACAGGGAATTTGTCTTATTCATATTTTTACATTCAGCGCTACATATCCAGCTAAAGTGCCTGTCATACAGCATTGCTTAGTAAGTTTTTGTTGAATGAGTGGTAATTATAGAAATGGTTCTGGCAGAAATATGCATGATAAATTGAAAGGGAACTTAGACCAAGAAACTAGGTACAAAGCCACTGTGGTTTAAAAAAAGGGGTATGAAAATATATTTTAAAAACTAAAAATAATCCAAGAAAATACCATATGCTAGGAAAGCGCATTAGTTTTGAAGTTTTTAAGTCAGAACTGACTGACAGAAATAAAGGAAAAGGATCGTCCGATGACCCAGGATGGTGCTGTATAGTCAGGCGATATGTTTGAGCAATTATGGGCATTTCATGTGTGTTTGGCTGCTTCCAGACTGATGAAATTTTCATTAATCCTATGATCTAGGATTTCTCTCATGGATACTATTGACCTTATTACCCTAAAGATGTAAAAAAACAAACCCTTCAGTTTCATGTTATTTTGTTTTCTATTTCTGCCTATAAATGCAGAAGTTGGTAACTTTCCACAACCTGCATACACCTGTACAGTTCTGTTTCTTGTGTAATGTTGTTAGGCAGTTTTGGAGGGGATATTCCATAGAAGAGGCCTACCTCTTAATTTCGGTACTCCTTAAGTCAGCTGTAGGTCTGTTGTCTCTTCAAAGAAAGAAGGTCCTGTTGGTCTCTGTGCAGGATTAATTAAAGCAGTGTTCGGTACACGGGGATCGGACTGAAAATCTGCCCGTGATTGAAAGACTGGCGAAAGCACTCTGTTGCTCCCGATCAACAGGTGGTGGAGAGGGGCTTCATTAGAGCTTCATTAGAGGCCCTTCATTAGAGCTTCTGAGACTACCCTTCTGAAATAGGGTAGTCTACTACAGCTTTAACAGATGGTTACCTTTGTGTGAGAATTTATCTATTGTAGTTATTACTTTTCTTCTGAAGTGTAGATAGTTGTAATGAAGTTATGTTTTCAGGCTATAGATGCTTCTTAATTTCTGTGACTTATATGTATTATGTATTTGGCATTAGACTGGAGACCTTGTATATCACATGCAAACATAATTGTCCAGTGGAGCATTTGATACCTTCAATGATCCCTCTCTCGATCCAGAAGTGATATGTTGCCAAAGCACACTAATCAGAAGCGAACTTGATATAATCATCCTCTCTGCTATGATTTACTTACAACTCTGGAAAATTCAATTATGGAAGGATGAGTGGATCCATTTTTTCTTATATTTTTGAAGGAGTTTGCCACAAACTTTTCTCATTGGTGTGTTTAAAATAGAGAGTTTCCAGGGCACCTGGGTGGCTCAGTCAGTTGAGCATCTGACTCTTGGTTTCAGGTCATGATCTCAAGGTCTTGAGATGAAGCCTAGGTGGGCTCTGCGCTCAGCGGGGAGTCTCCTTGATTTTCATCCCCCACTCCCTCTCCCTCTGCCCTGCTTCTGGCTTGTGCTGTCTGGATCCCAAGACCCTAAGCCACCTAGGCACCTCTAAATAAATCTTTAAAAAAATAAAGAGAATTTCCACAAGAAGTACATTTTTTTATTCTAGCTTAAAGTGCTGAGGTTTCACCTGCACTATAAAAACTCTGATTTAGAAGATACTATATATCTTACTTTGGAATTTATTTGTCTTTAACTCAGCATTAGGTTATATTTTATTTTTCACTTAATGATGGGAAAGAGAACTCCAGGGAGTGTTAGCACAATTTAAAACTTTTGAATTGCCCCTATCATAAATTTGTTAAAGAGTAATTTTAGGTAACTGTTATTCCATCTAAAATCTAAAAGTGAGACAGTATCTAATCTTATGCCACCCCTTTACTTGGGAAAGTTTGGCATGGTCCTGATAGTGGATGTTTAGTGGTATCTTTTAGCTGTATTTTTGTCACATTGGAAAATTTTATTCTGCTTATCACCCTTTTCTCTTTTTAAAAAACATCCAAATTCTTCATTTTCTTTTGAGGCAAGTTAGAAATGACACACTTAGGTTTTTTTCCCCCTTTTAAGTGTATACTTTGATCGGTGTATAGTCTGACCATTATTACAAAGATCGTAATATCTGCAAAGTCGACTGATTTTTTTTGTCTTATGTAAGATAAGAATATAAGGAAATAAAACAAAATTTTATTTTGTTATAGTCCATTCCTAAAGTATGTTATTGTAGTGCTTACGTTGAAGCTTTTCATTTTTTAACAGCGTAAGTCCCCTTTGGAGGATGTGAAGTGTAAAAATGTCTTCCTTTAATTTTACTGAAGGTGTAGTATGCGTATACATGTGGAGGTTGGAAGATTTTGAAGTTTTCTTCTTCTGAAGATTTCTCCAGCCACCTTTTTTTTTTCCCCCTTCTGTTAAATATGTTCTGTAAATTGTGCTTCCAGAAAGGTAGGGGGGAATGTGGTAAGAGGAAAGTAGAGGAATTAAAAATCATTCCAATAAAATGGTTTAATTTATGCCTCTGCAGTTAAGCAGTGCTCCTGGTTAACAGAAATACCCTTCAGCTACACAGGATTTTGGAGCGTTGGAGGGCACTCATTTGCACATAAATAGCCATTAACTGATAAATTCCCAGAGGTCTCCTGTTGCATGTTAGTGGTTCTGACCTACTTAGCTAGCTTAAATTTGTTTTACAGAATTATTATAATTCTATCCTTGGTACTTAAACTTTGTGATTAATGCATGCCTCACAATACAATTAAAGTATAATTACACAGTTTTGCAGTTTCCTATCGTGGTGTTATTATTACAAAGATCTGGATTTTGCAAATATTAGAAGAGTTAAGGTTTCGATATTTATCACTTTTGCTGTTATTATGTGATTATGTTAAATGGGACCCTTTTATGTCTGAAGAATAGATCAGAGAGAGGGGAATCATCACATGTAGCATTTGTTAGCTTGGAAGTGATTAGGTTGGTTAATGGTGGCCACTTCGGTATGCTGTCTATTTTGTCAAATCCCAGGCATCCTTGCCTACATTTTGCAAATGTTTTTGAAATGCAGTAGATTCTTCTCACCATTTTCTTTCAGAAGTAATGTTGGGGTAAATGTTGGGAAGCAGTAGAAAAACAGGAGAGTGAGACTCAGTAGTTCTGAATTCTTATACTGACACTTGCTGCTTTGTTACACAAAAGAACTCATGTGCGTAAGTGTGTGTCCTCCTCTGAAATGAGCAGGCTAAGGTTCTGGTGACCAGTTCTGACCTATGGCTTGTTTTTATATAACTGTTGAGCTAAGAATGGCTTTCACTTGTTTAAATATATGTAAAATAGCAAGAATATATGATGTTGTGTATGGCCTGCAAAGCCTAAATATTTATTAAAAATTTGCCAACTCCCTAACTAGGTGTTTCATAGAGTTCCTCTGAACTGTTGGCATTCAGCATTGAATTATCCATTGATTTCTTTTTAGGAGTGCCTGGTTGGCTCTGTTGGGGGAAGCATCCCACTCTTTATTTTGGCTCAGGTCATGATCTCAGGGTCATGAGATCAAGCCCTGTGTCAGATTACAGGCTCAGCAGAGAGTCTACTTGAAGATTCTCTCCCTCTGCCCTCCCCCACATTAGCTAGGTCATGTACTCCCTCTCTCAAAAAGTTATCTGTTGATTCTTTTTATTTTTAATTTGTTAAAGATTTCATTTATTTGAGAGAGAGATAGCAAGAAAGAGCATGAGCAGTGGGGGTAGGTCACATAGCGGGAGAAGCAGACTCCCCACCCTGGACTTGATCCCGGGACCCCAGGATCATGACTCGAGTTGAAGGCAGACGCTTAACCGACTGAGCCACTCAGGTGCCTCACTGCTGATTCTCTTTAAATGCTGTTGTTTTATACATAGCCCTGCACACCTGTTTTGAATTTCATGTCTTTTGTGTTTACTGTTTAGAGTCATCTGTGCTATGACACCCATTACCTGCCTCTTCGAGCCCATGATACGTCCAGTTAGTACTCTCTTAAATCTGGGAATAGAGCCTGCTTTCTAAAGCTTTATATCTTGAAATTTAGGTTTCTATTAAAGGAAATTTTCCGTAAAATGAGGTAGTAAAGTGTCAATTCTACTGAAAGGTGGGTGGGGAGGAAACGTTTAGCACTCTCACTTAGGAATCCTTTTGTCAAAGTTGTGTTTTTGTTTTTTACAGAAAACATTGGAAAACTTTTTTTTTTGGAAATGTTTTCTATACTTTTTTTTTTTTTTTTTGCATATCACTTTTGACCAGCATATGGTTTTGTAGCACAGTGAGGTCTGGCACTCCACCCCATGTCCTTAAACGTGAAAACGTGGGCCACTGTTAAAGCTTGAATGCATTTGAGTGGCAACCACCTGCTACATCTGGAGAAATTCAGCATCATATATTGTTTGCTTGTTAATTTGCATTAAAGATAATAAGCTAAGTGATTTTAAACCATTTTTGTGGGATACCGTGGGGGAAACTTTGGGTCTTTCAAGAAAAAAAAGAAAAGGTGGTCTGAAATAGAAGCTGCTTTGTAATGTTGACATGCAATCATCACATATCTCCAAAGAGAAAATGGTTACCCTGTAATAATCAGTCTAATGAATTCAGAAATGCATTGATTGTCCCAGCTCTGGGTAGATTAGGTAGACACTTGCTTCAAGGAGTGGAATTTATGAAATGTTTGCTGCATCCAGCAAGCAGAGCCGCTATTCGCTATAATACAGCTGCCTCCTCAGTGGTTTGCTTTGATCCTGTGGAATGAAAGGACAGGAGGATCAGCTCAGGTCTAAATGAGATTACAGCTGGTTCTGCCGCTTAACTGGTCTATTGCCAACTAGTGTGGCTTTGCACGTCCTAAGGGGTTTACAACAGAAACTGTTTATTGAGTATCATAGGTTTACTCAACACAAGCAGGCTAATCCTTCCCAGCCTCAGCATGTTGTGGAATTGTGCAGGAGCCAACCCAAAAGCTGGTGTAGCCAGACCCTCTAGAGCCCTTTGTCTCGCTCTATATTGATTTTTACCTGAGTTAAAGACAGTAAAAAATATAAGACCAATAACCAGTCCTATTGTGAGCAAAAGGTTAATCTTACCTAAAATCTGACAAAAAGCATCTGTTAACCCTAGAAAGGGACATCTTCTTTCTTTTCTTTTCTCCTTTCTAGTTAAGTGGGATTTTCTAGTTTCAAATCTTGAAGAACAAGATAAGAAAAACAGCTTAAAAGATCTTGCTAAGGCATTCCAAGTTAAATGCTTTAGTCTCTTCTTGTACTATAACACATGGTTTTGTGAATAGAATATAGGATGATTTGTTTCTAAATAGCAAGTTTTTGCTTTATATCCATTTTGCACACTGCAGTTGTTTTTTCGGTGTGGCAAACAAATGCATGAAAACATGGCTGGAAACCTTAATTAAGGAAAGGAACTCACTGTCAAGGTTAATGACCAATACTCATTTTGTCTGATGATCTCTTGATTAGTAGTCTATTTCTTTAATGAAGAAAGACTGATGATTAGAAGTATTATAAAGATATACCTGTTAAAAATAATCCTATGTGTGTTTAAGTTTTATTTTACTATTAGATACTTTCTTAAACCTTCAGGTGTAAAGATTTAATTGTAACAGTCTCATCTTGAACAAAGATCCTCAGTATGGCTTACAGTAGAAAATGATCTAGAGTCAGATCAGGCTTGCAATTCCATTTCTGTTACTTATTGATCAAGTTATTTAACCTCTCTGAATCCATATTTTCATCACCAAACTGGCGGTGATGTTACTTACCTTGCAGTGTTTGTGGTATCTAATCAAACCAAATTAGAAAATAGTAACACTGAGTTAATCAGTTTAGTCAAGGCTACTGTAGTTGCTCAGGAGCCCAAAGCATTGAAGAGCGTGTGCTCTGGATCCCTCCCATGATGCTAGAAATGACATTTAAACAGTTGTATTATAGTAATCACAACAGCTCTGCTTGTGTATCTATAGATCAGAAATGCCCATTGCCATCTTTAAAGGTGTGTATGATCTTAGGCAGAGATGTTGCCAGGTAAATATTCTTCCCTTAGCTAACAGCGGCAGCTCCTGAAAAAGCCATGAGTATGAATCTAGCCTAGTTTATAATTTCTAGGAAGGTCTGAATAATAAACTGTTATTTAGGATAGGTGGGCGAGCCATGTATTTATGTCCCTTCCTGCCTGAGTGATTGATTACTTGGTTGCTTCGTACACAGCAATAGATGTATAAATGCTGTCAACTGTATTAAGTGCTAACTAAAAGACAAAGGTAGATTCTTTAAGAAGAGTTCAGTGGTCTCTCAGTTTACTTTCTCCTAATTGGCGATGAGCATGTATCCTCAGTTATATGTAAGCACAAAATGTTACTATGGAAACATTTGGAGGCTTTCTAAATGTGCTATGTGATGGAATCAGCTAAGACTGATGTTTATCTTAAACACGTAGCTTGTCCAATATTTAAACCTAATGGACAAGATGTGTACCAGTTGAAAATGTAATATTTATCCAATCATTTCTATTCTATCAAGCCTGGCTCTAAAGCAATAGGTTGCACTCATAGAGTAATAAATTTTTAGTGCATTTGGAGATAAAGGCTATTGGTAGTGATTGCTTAAACTCTTTTTGCTCAATCATCTGAATGGTGCAAATCAAAGCATTTTGTCAGACTGTGAGAAGTTTCACCTAGATATTGCTTCCCACACACGCAGGTCACCATATAAATTACGTTCACGGTTTTACAGCATAGCCGGTGCTGGAAGTTAAATTGATGCCCAGTGGTGGAACTCGTAAAACATTTTCCTGTTAACACGACCAGGCAGAGTTGACATTGTTGATGGTGGGTTCGATCTAATAAACCATTGGTTCTTACAGTGATTTTTACTGAGTTTCAGAGGTGATGATGATGCAAGTTTAGTGATCCAACAGTTCTTCCTGAATGACAGAAAATTAGCTCTACTGTCTGTGTTACCAAATGCTGAGAAGAGTTGGAGTAGGGGGTGATTGGAGCCTAATACATAACCTCATGTTCTGAAAGATGATGAATTACGGGAACAAACTCTTTAACTCAATGCATACCTTCTTCACAAAGAAAAATACTGATTTTTCTTAAAAGAATGTGTTATATATCATCTGCTGGAAATCTAGAAATAATGTTATTTCCTTGTTATTCAAATATGTAGGCTGTGTCCTCCTTTTGGAATCTTTTGCACAGGTGCTTTTAGCCAATTATTACTTTTAAACTCAAAGCCATCTCATATTTGGATACCTTTCTGTTTCTCCCTGTGTCCTCTGAAGTTACCTTCCTATCAGACTTCAAGCTATATCGCAGGTTTTTTCATTGTGAACCACAGCAACAGTCAACCTAAACATCTTTTCCCATAAGAATAAGTTCTAGAAGCTAATTTTCTTCTATAAAAATAATGGAGGGGCTCAGTGGGTTAAGGCCTCTGCCTTCAGCTCAGGTCATGATCCCAGGGTCCTGGGACAGAGCCCCGCATTGGGCTCTCTGCACAGCAGGGAGCCTGCTTCCTCCTCTCTCTCTCCCTCTCTCTCTCTCTGCCTGCCTCTCTGCCTACTTGTGATCTCTGTCTGTCAAATAAATAAATAAAATCTTTAAAAAAAATTAAAATAATGGAAACTGTTTTAATATTTATTTTGAAATATTTCTTTTTTGGTCATAAAGCTTGATGAAGCTTTGGTAATAAAACTTCGCTGTTTTCTTTTTGTGAGGTAAATTAGTTTTTCCCATTTCTAGTTAAAATTCACAGGCTACTACCAAAGCCCTACTACTTTATCACTGTAAGCAAGGATCTTTCCAGTTTTTCCTTTCCTTGGTGTTGTATCTGTTCCTAGAGCCCTGTTGCACGTTCATAATCAATTGGTGATCTTCCAGTAGTTTGGTTTCATTTAATGAGATATCACGGGTTTTTTATTTACCTCTTTAACATTTCTTACCCCAGTATATGCATAATTTTTTTTTTTTTTTAACATCAGGAGAGGAGCTTTTTTGATGTGCAGATAAATGATATCAGTGGTGCTACACAGATGAAACCTGTCATGTACAAATAGCATGTATCAAGCCCCAAGCATGCAGAACTGGCTAAATCGGCTCATTTGCTGAAGCCTTGCAGAAAGAAATTAGTGACATAACAAAAGCCTTTGAGGCTCTCAGCCCTAATAATGGAGCTTCATAATAACCCCACAGATCATTGACTCAATGGGTAATCTTTTAGGAAAACTTTCTCCCCCTCTATCTTTTCATCCCTTTCAAAGAACTACAGGAAAGGTGACAAATAGTATCTCTTGAGAGAAATGTGTATAACTAAGTATCGGGGTAACTAGAAGTTAAAATTAAGAAAATTATTGACTTCAATACAGATCGGTTCTAAACAAGTTTATGCTCTTATTTCTTTTTGATTATTTTGGCGATTGATCGTATGCATTGACCAGTAACGGCTTTTTCTGTACAGAATTCAGATTAAGCTTTTCTTTTTAAGTTAGTATATTTGACTACACAGAGGTCCCAGCGGGATTGTTGGGACAGGTGAGGCACAGAGTGAGGAAATGAAAAAAGAGGGAGGACAGGATCCAAGGTAAGAAAGCTGGAGGAAGCACTTAGCTTATACTTAGAAGACGATGTTTATAAAGCGGTAGAAGAAAAGGGACAAGATCTTACTAGTAAAGCTCATTCAGCTGAGGCAGACCCTTATGAGACTCTCATGAAAGCAATAGTCTCTCTTGTCATAAACATATACACAAAACATCACAGATAATTTCAAGGGTATTACAGAATTTTAAGTCTTATATATCCCAGGTTTAGCATGATATTAAATGTTGACTAAGCAATTATTTCTCTTAGAGTTCGGTTATATTTTTAATGAAGAAAATTCTTCCTAAAACATCCCTGGATACTTATTGATTCTCTTGCTTGACAGTTGAAATCCGAAAACACAGTCACTGTGGGAGCTGATGATGAGGGTTTTAGGTCCATTATCACAATTGGCAGTGGTCAGTAGTGTCTGATTGTGTAATTTACTGTATTTCTTGAGTGTAAGAGAAATATTGAGGATGCAGATTGCTTAAGAGGTTTTAGAAAAATTATTTATCAAAGAACACTACTTTTCCCAATGCATTAGCTATTGTAATTATACATTGGTATAATCTGTTGACATAGAGTTGGATTTGATTTAAATGGAAGGGAAAAAAAGAGACTGGACATTTTTAGTATTTATTGATACACCTAGTCCATTAAAGTAAATTATAGAGCAAATTTCACTGTGACAGGAACATTTGGGTTAATGTAGTTAAGAATCAGTCAACATTACCATTAGACCCTTTCTTTTTAGGAATTTATTACCACCAATTAGGAAAAAGTGCCCACAAATGGAATTTAGCCCCAGCTTACTTGTTGTGGAACATCTGACCTCAAAAATGTTTGGGTCTTTCTTTACCTTTAACAAAATGATTGAATTCTTTTGGAGGAAAGCCACATTCCCCATGTAGCAACGTGGTAAGATGCCGTATCATGATTCCAGCTACAGTTAGAGAGTAGAGCTGACTGTCTACTGTTGTTTTCAGAAAAGACTGCTGAGATGGTGAGAGTTAGGCCAGTTTTTGGAGGATGGTTTGATTAATTAGCTTTTAAAGATGGTCTCCATAGGTTTGCAAATATACTACCATATATCTAGGGAAAATTAAAATGAAACTCAGTTCAAAAAAAGAGCTGTCAATTATTAATGAAATATGAAAGGAACAGAACTGAATAAAATGTATTGAGTGTAAATATAATATGCATAAGATATCTCGGGCCACGCTTGATATGGCTGTCCTGTACTGGACAGGTAGGAAAATGAAGTAGCTTTTCTTCAGATGACCCTTATACTTGCAACTCATTTGTCCTAACCAAGTCTAGAATTTCTGAGATTATTGCAGATGGTTCTTGGGAGGCTGAAGATCAATCTGATCTGAAGTCTGCATTTGGCACTGTTGCAGATACCCTTGGTTATACTTTTAATAAAAAGAAATCTTTTTTTCTCCTTCCCCATGTGTGAATTCCTTGAGGTCAGGTCTGTATCTTTTCATCTTTGAATCCCTGCTACATAATCTTTCGTATATAGTGGACACCTGTTCTCTAGAGCATATTAAACCATGCCAAAGTACAGTGGATGAAACGCTAAAACAACCTTTATATTATACTCACAGACTCTACAGGTCAGAAATGTGCAAAGCCAAGGACAGCTCCCCTCGGCTCTACCATGTCTGAGGCTTTAGCTAGGATGATTCTTTCTGGAGGTAATACAAAAGGCTGGGGACTGTACCAGCTGAAGCTCTCAGATCCAGTTCCCAGTGACTTCTTCTCTAATATGTCCAGTGTCTGAGCTAGTAACGGTGGAAGGGCAGGACTACTTAGGACTGTTGACTCAAACACTACTGATGGCCTCTCCAAAGAGTGTTCTCAGGGTAACTATACTTTCTGCCTAGCATTGCAGGGCTCCAAGACTGTTTTTCCGGCAAACAAAGCAGAAACATCACAGCCTTCTATTAATAAACCTTGGAGTCACATAGTGTCATATCTGCTACACTTTGTCAGTCAAAGCAGCCACAGATCTCTCAGGTCCTAGGGGTGCCAAAGAACTGGTGGCCATGTTTTAAAACTACCACAGTATTCAATATATGATGGAGTAACTCAAGGGCAGTAGAGCAGAGATGGGACACACAAGAAGAAAAAGATTAAAGACTGTGAGATGTGTTTAATATCACCAGATATTATTGACTCTGGTGTTGCTAGGTTTGATAGATTGATGATTTCTGTTCCAAAATGAAGGCATTTTCCATAAATATTTTGTTTATATCGTTGCCTACCTATATTACAAATAACTATTTATAATCTGATTTTCTTTTTTAGCCACCAGTTCCTAAGGGTTCCCCCCCTTTTTCTTGTATGAAAATTCTATGCATAACTCACTGTTTTAGATAAGATCCAATGCATGTATGATTACTCAATTATACCTGTCTGTTTACAGTTGAAGAGGAAGAGAATCGTATTTAAAATCCCAAAAGACCAGTATGACAGCCTTAGATAGTTTAGCAAAGATGTGTATATTTTATTGTGAGACTTCTTACAGGGAGGATCTCCTCTCTCAGTACTTCTAACATCAAAGACAAAAGATCCTGGATCATAACTCATGGTCTTTCCTAGGTGATGTAGTGGTAGCAGGCAAACTTGGAAACTGACTAGTTTTATATTGAGGCCATAATCAATCTCTCTCTCTCTCTTTCTTTCATTCTTGCTTTCATCCATTCCTTACATCCACATACTTGGTATTCAATTTAAAGGATAAGTTCCTGGAAACGAAGGCCCTAACTGAATACAAGCAGTACGAGGTTATTGTAACATTACCACTTTGGAAATGAGTTGCCATGGTCAGTTGGTGATTGCTTTCTTGTTCTTTTTAGAAATCCTTAAGTCATGGCACCCATTTGCCTATAGTTTATTATAATATAAAGGACTTCACCCAAACCTTGATGTGGTCTCTACCCCCACGAGTTTCCTTGAAGGCATGTAAGGTGCTATAAAGTTTAAATCTTACTATCCAGCATAATACTTTTTCTTTAACTCTTTGTGTTAAATTCAGTACTATTACTTGTTGATTATAGGATAAACCCTCCTCCCAAACACAGAATAAATGGCAGAAACAGACACCAGAGCAAAGTAAACATATTCAGCTTAGGACAGTGCAGTGGAGCGCCCATTTGCTAAGAACATTCGCACTGTGCTGTGCTAATAATGCTAATGTTTCTAAGTCAGACGTGCTTGGGTTGTTCTGTTGTAGATGGGAGCATAAAAACAGCATGTAACCATTTGCAAAAGATATGTATTTATAGTATGTTGTAATGAATTATATATATTTATATATGTACCAAGTCCCGTATGCTCGTACTTATTACCAGGTTGGGTTTTTTTTTTTTTTTAAATGAAAGTATTTCAAAGACAAATAGCGTCATAACATTAGCATTGTGCATTTACACAGGGTGTTTAAATTTTAAGTGTATAGAGTAGTTCTTATATGTATATGCTCTAGGTTATATTGGGAACAAACTGTTAGGCAGATAAATGTTAGATATATAAGCTGGTTTTGTCTCTGTTGATTCTCTTTCCGTTAAAGAATTGTTCACTTGTAAGTCTAAGTTTTTGGATGGCGTGGCTCTTCTTGACCTGGTCTCCATCAGTACTCTAGTTTCATTTTTCTGTCCTTTTGCTCCTTGACCTTTCATCTTCTGGTAATAGTAAATTGTTTGTGAGTTCTCTCATACCATGCAGTACCATGTCACTATGCTTTACTCATATTATTTCAATTTCCTAAAACTTTTTTGTATTGTTTTTTCATTTAGCTAACACAACTTCCATGACTTATAATGGATTTTTCTACAGGAGATGTCTTCGTCAAACCCCCACTTGGACAAATGTTCCCTTTTTGTGCTGTATTCTGTACATACCTTTTTCTCAACACTTGATTGTATATTCTTTGATAGCAAGGACCATATTTGATAGTATCTAATGTAGCACATCACATGATTAATACACACTGAAATGTTCATTAAAATGAGCTGAACTGCCAGGCAGAGTGATTCCTGGGTCTAATTGTACTCTTGGACTCTATGTCCACATTTCCAAAAACTTTTCGGAATTTGTTATACAAGTTTTCTGTTTTTAAATCAGATTATACTTTCCCGTACTAATTAATTGCTCCTCCTGACTTTCGTTTTCCCTCCCCAAAAACTTAACAAAGACTGCTCCTTTCTCCCCCACTAAATGCCAAATAATTACTGTGAGCTTTCTTTTTTTCCTTCATAAGTAGCTCAAATTGCATATTAGCTCATACCTAGATGTTTACAGAAGCTTCATAATTGGTCTCTCTGGTCTCTAGTCAGTTCTTATTCTAACCTATTCTGTTTGCCATTAACAGATTAATTTTTCCCAAAGCACTATTTTCATTATGCTATTCCTCAGTTCAGAATCCTTCAGTGGCTCCTTACTACCTTTAAAATGGAATCTTGATTTTTTTTTAATTATTTTTTATTTGAAAAAAAATTTTTTTTTAAACAACAGAATCTGCCTTTATTGTTTTTGTGTTTCTGGCATCTGATGCAGTGGTGGTGCTAAGTAACTTTTTGTGAAGTGAATGAGAAAAGCCTGTGAATGAACAAATGTGCCCATCTTTTCCATTCTTAAGTGTGTTGCCTTCTAATGTTGCTATAAAAATTATCCATTGTAGTCATAGTGGCTGCTTTTTCTTTCCTCCCCCAAACACCTTTTTCTTTTATATTTTCCTTTTTAAGATGTACATTATCTTACTCTTCTGCTTTTGTGTCTTGTCACCTACCCTGATTTTATCCAAATGCCTTACCATGGTTTACAAAGCCCTACGCAATTTGGAGCCCAGCTACCTCTTTGCATTCGTCTGTTCTTTCTTCTATCGGTGATTGTACTACAGCCAACTAGCTTCCTAATTGTTTTCCCTTGAGCCTATGAAACTGCCAACCTTGGCACCTTTGCATTTGCTGTTTCTTCTCCCTAGAATGCTCTCTCCCACCTCCATAAGTCCTTCCCTTATTTAGGTTTTCATTCATTCCAATTTTAGTGTATGTGCTGCCAAAGCGAGCTCTAGGTTTTTGTTCAAATGTCACCTTCTCAGTAGATGTTTCCTTATCATCCTAGTCAAAATATTAGTTCTCATCATTCATTATCTTCATGCCTTGATTACTTTTTATCCATAAATCTTACCATAACCTAAAATGTTAACACATAATGTTCCTTTCATTATATCTCTCTCGTTAAAATAGAATGAAAGGCAGAAAGGCAGAATCTTTGTAACAACCTTTTATACATACGGTCTAGAGCATATAAAATATGTGTGGAATTAGAGAATAAATGAATCGATTTTGTATACCTTTGTGCTTTTACTTTATTGCTTTCACTTACTCAGTTCTTACCTGTTCTTGGAGAATCCTTTCCATGCCCATTTTCTCCTGGTGCCCTCAATGATCTTTCTTCTCTGAGTTGGTATAAAACTAACAGTTTGTTTTACACTTCTGCCTACAGAGTAGAGGAATGTTTTTAACCCTTCTCTAGTAACACTTCTCTTTTATATGGTCTTGCCTACTCAGTGTGGTCCCTGGGCTACTAGTTGCATGGCCATATCTTTGTATGTTAGAAGAATTAAATAGGAATTATTACAATAAATAAAGTGACTTTTATTGTTGACCAAAAAATCAAAGACTGTTTATTGAGAATATATCTATCAATCCTATTCTAAGTATTTGATTTTTAACTAATTTAGTTTTGTACGTACTATTATTGTCCCCATTTTATAGACAAGGAAAGTGAGGAAGGTGAGAGCTTTCTGTGTGGATCAGGGCTGGCAGCATCTACCGAATAGAAATGTAAACTCTCTGGTCCCTTCCCAGACCTACTGAGTCAGAATTGTAAAACAAGTAATATGTTTAGGTCCCAAACCTGAAGATGCGGGGAGATCTTTAGTAAGACTAGGACATTAGTAGTTTTAGAAAGCCCTGCAGATAATTTGGATGATAATCAAGATTGAGAACTACCAGGGCAGATCCTTTTTATAGGTATGCAATAAAATGAAGTGAAATAACACTTGGAAAACTTAACTGACTTGAGACCCATAATCATCTATAAATGTGACTAGTAAAATTAAAAGAGAAATTTCTAAATATAACCACGTTTTACATATTTTCATGCTATACCATATTTTGCAGATAGTGGCAAGCAACTTATTTTAAGTATCTTACCAGTATTATTCTGTAAAACCGTAAGGAAGCTTTGCTAATGAGCATGCTTGGTTTACCAGACTCAAGACTGGATTCTGGTTTTTCTCTTTCCCAGTTGCAAATTAATTAATTATGGGTCAGAGGAACTTTTTAAAATTACCACATGTTCATAGATTTTGAGGATCCTTATAGAATGAACTATGCTCCCCAGAAGTGTTAAGCCCTTTAATGTATGTGCAACTGGTTTGCCACCTGGCATTGGGTGTTATACTCGTTTGCAACTACCTTTATTAGGAACTTAGCATATGAATGAGTGAATGTATTAGTGTAACATTTAAAACATGCACTGTTTATATGGGTAGTAAACAGGTAATTATAACATAGTTGCATTGATGTTAGGTTGACTGCCTGTGTTCAAATCCTAGCTCTGCTGCTTACTGACAATAGGACTCAGTTAAATTATTTATCCTCTCTGTACTTAGATTTTTTGTCTATAAAATGGGGATAATAATATTATCTATAGGAGTAAATTAGTAAAGGCCACAAACAGAATAAGCCTGGCATATATATTCTCAATAAACAGTCGTCAATTCTCTGGCCAACAATAATTGTTCCATTTATGGGAAGTATCTTAAGAATTCTTGGAACAGATGAGGAAATGGCCACATAACTCGTAGTTGACAGAGTAGGATTTATACTGTGGTATGTCTGTCTCTAAAGCCCGTGTCTCCCTAGATGATGCTGTACTGCATCTTGAACACGGTTATTAGGAGTTAGAAGCAGTAGAAATGTGACTAAAATACATATCAACTTGCCTTACAGTCTGCAGATTGTCTTACCTGGGTGGTACTATTTGATAGTTTAACAGTTCCATGGAGGATAATAGGCCTTTATTTCCATTTAACGTATGAAAAATGAAGTCTCAGAAGTTTTCTGGGGTCACAAGCTGGTCTTCTCTCTCTTGGACAGGTGTTCATTTGGACAATTTCCTTAGCCTGAGAAACCCTTTTATTCTTAAGAATTCATTCTATGAGTCTGGATGCATCTTTGCCAGTGCTGTGCTATTTGTCATAGTCCCTCAGTAGTCAGAACAGCCTTGATCTCTCATATTCTCTTAGTCATCACTATCAATTCACCATTCCTCCACGTACACATATGCATTGAGCTATTACAGGGAAGCATTGCAAGGTGTGCCCCGGCTGCTGCCTGCCAGCCCCGCTTCTGACTCATCGCCCCTCCCTGATGATTGGGGCATGCACAGAATTGGGGTTTAGGACTCCAGCTACCATTCTCTCATAGTGAGGCTTTGGCAGAAGTCTCTTTGTAGCAGAAAGCTCTGTGTGTGTGTGTGTGTGTGTGTGTGTGTGTGTGTGTGTGTATGTGTGTGTGTGTGTATTCCCCCCCCCCCTTATCTTTTGAAGACAGGATTGGATTGGATGATTTTTAGGATAACTTCCACCTTTAAAAACCTAGAGTTTTTTGTTTTTTTTTTTTCTGGTAATGTTATTACTTCAATTATGTTATATTCTTTCTAGGTAGTAAAGGAGATTATAGCCCTATTTTTTTAGAGGCGAGCAGGAATGACTAGAGGATGGAAGATACCTAAGGTTTTTTAGTGAGTTTAGCCAAAACTAAAAATGGTCATAGAGTAATCTAATTCCCATCCAGTTTTCTATTAGTTAAATCAGATACTTGAAATAATTATCTGTAGTGGTTTAGAAACAACTTTTTAACTTAGAGCTTACCATCTTATTTTTTACAAATATTGGTTAAAGAAAATTGCCAGGTTTGGAGTAGAACTAAAAAAGGAATTCTGCTATTAATCATTGTTAATCCCTTGCTGTTAGCTTTTATCAGTTGCATTTATTATATTATGCTTTTTCTATGGTCACAAGGTCCATCACTAGACAGACTTTCTCTAAATTTTGAGGCACAATATTAGAAATACTACATATGTAATAATGACCACTAGTAAAGTGATAATACAGGATGTCATACCTTGTTCTGTGATTACCAGTTAGAGGAGAGACCAGAGCAAAGGAAGATCAGAAGTAAAACCTAGGGAGAGTAGTCCAGGAATTGTTCCCAGGAGCCTGCCTACACTGGTAGGAAGGAATGTGCTGCAGAGACTAGGCTGGCAGGGGCAAGCCTCAGTGCCTCTCAGATGATAGTGCCTCAGTAAATTTGCAGGACCATGGGGAGGACCATGGGGAGGGGTGGGGATGTGGGGACTGTGATGGATAAGTGAATGTAATCACAGCAAGAAGTAGTGGGAAGATAAAAACAGGAAAGCAGATCCTGGGAAATGGGCAAAAGAATAGTCAGATGCAGCAATCAGGGAAGTTCTTAAACATAATGAGTTAAGCAGGATAAGCAAAGAGAGCAGGATACCAGAGCTCAAACAAGAGCCTAAGAGGACATAGTAACCAGGTGTATAAACTTAGGGTATTTACATGGTGCAGTGATAGGTTTCTAAACATTTTCAGGGATGTTATTTTGTGCAGTCTTCACGATAAACCTAGCCATGGATATATAATAAATGATTGTTGCTCTTCTTGAGATTACTTGCTTTTTTCAAGGTCAACACTGCTCTGAGTAACTGCTAATAACCAGCTATGTTAGCCAACATGTTACTTCTTTTGCCTTAGTTTCCCCATTTATAAGATTATAATTGTAACTGTACCTAATTCATAGGATAAGAAATAATGCTTCTAAAACACATAACATGGTGTTTGGCACATGGTAAATACCAATGAGTGCTCAGTGTTGCTCTTGTTTCTCTGAGAGCTACAATTTGAATAACCGACGTGCAGCAAATTTTATTTTCTACTATACTATATTGCATCTTTTAGAATCTAAGTGAGATGGTTATGCATGCCTAGTTCCACATGTGTGTATTTCCAAAATGATTTTAACCCATGTTAAGTTTGTCTTTACACAAAGCAATTTGCCAAGTGTTGGGAGATTCTATAACTATTGTGATACTTCTTTTTGGTTTTGACCCAAAATTACATTTTACTTTCCGTGCAATAAATTTACTTTCAGATTTTTCTGCAGTTTGTTGAAGAAGATAGAAAATATTTTATAAAATAGCCATGACATCTAGAACTGTGTCGTAGTCTTTATATATTTCATATACTTTTTGTGTTTTATTTATGTTGTGACCTATAGGGACAGAGCTGCTTTCAGTATTTGTATTTCTGTAAATATACCTTAAGCAGATGTGCAGTCACATGTAATATAATACACTTATTTTTCCATGGTCTTTGTGTAGTTAGTTTCCTCATCCAGAAAATGTAATTAAAAAAAAAAAAAAAAATCACCTGTGACTGCAAGGGGTAGTACTAACTCTTTTGGCTATAGTGCAGAAATTGCATTCTCTCCTTGCATTCCTCCTACAGTATATCCCTGACATTTCTTGCATCTGTCCCTCTCTGATTTGTTCAAGTTTACATAAATTATTATGAGGTCTGAAACAACTTTGTTTTGTTGTAAAATAGCAGATTATCATTCTTATTCAAACAGATATTGCTTAAACATTCAAACCATCAAGCAGAAAGTGTTTTGCATATTCCCAGGATATAAAGCTTCTTTGGAACCAAAATGCAAAGTGGATGCACATTTCCAAAACAAGTCTGTTTTGGGGTCAATGTCTTACACTTAATTGGAAGTTCTTTTTGCTGTGTTTTCTCTTACCTTGGAGGAAGTAATCTCTAAATTTAACTTTTTAACCTAGTGGTTTGTTTTTTGCAGACCTCTGACTCAGATCCCTGTAGTAACTCCTAGTTAGACACCCTGGTGTGTCAAAGTTTCGGTCTGAAGAGGTTGAAAGTGATTCAGATTTTTTCGCCTTTTTCAGTACTGCCTTGAATACATTTTACTTGATATCTCTTATCGTTTTTTCCCAGTACCGAATTCTGGTGTTGCCCCTACCTCTTCACAAGGCAAGGCTACATGTAGCTTTTAAAGCTCCTTTTCTTTGGCTTATTGAAATTTCTTCAGCCCCAGTAGGAGGAGAAGAAAATTGGTCAGTGTTTAAAGTATGTAGGTATTGGTGAGTAAGTGTGTGTGTCTTAGTGTGTAAGAGGAAAGAATGGGCTTCCGAGTCAGTTTTAAGTTCAGATTATGAGGCCAGCCCTTCCTAGCCATGTGACCTTTGGATATATTTAACTTTCTCACTATCAGCTTCAACATCTATAAAGAGGATTACTGATACCTATCTCATAGAATTGTTCTGATTTTTAATTAAAGAATTCTGGCACAAAGGAGATAATCAGAAATGATATCCCTCCCTAGGGAATAGGTTTTAGTCTGTGAAGAAATGACTTATTTATGTAGAAATAGCACAATTCATCCTCCCCAGGTACAGTAAGGTATTTATTATTCTTTGAAACCAGTATACGTTAGAAGGGCATCAAGTAGGTTGTGCCAAAGGTGGTATTATTTTACTTGGACTCCAGTGTGTTGACGTGTGGTCGTGAACTTGATGCAGGCCGTTAAGTTAGGTGCCAAATGGACTTTAGTGATCCAGTATTCAACTTAGTCGAAGCTAAAGGACCTGAAATGGTTCTCTAGCCACTAGTTCAAGTTGAAAACATCTCAGGCAGGTTTTTACAAGAGAGGATATAGCAGATATTTGGTTAGCTTTTATGAGAACTGCCTGCTCTGATATTCTTTCCCCAGGCATATATATACTTTTTCCCCCCAATACCTCAAGGAGTATTAAGTAGTGCCTCCTGATCATCCAAGAATTCCAGTGTCAAGGGGCACAATATTCTCATGTTATATTACTTAAAATTTTAACTTATGTGTAGGTTTGTGAAAAGTACTAAAATATGGTCTTAGATCCAGTTTGATCTTTCAGTGGAATTGCTTTTTAGGTGCATGTACTAAGTTCTGTATTTTTGTTAGAAGTATTTTGAGTAACCACTTCCCTTAGCTAAACTAATTTAAAACATCAGAAATGTTAGAATTAATGTAATTTTTTTTAACTAAGTATTTTCTTAATGGAGTACTACTATCAGAGGACATCTTCTGCTTCAACTCTGTCAGTTTTCACTGCTTTGTCTTTAACTGAGGAAAGCAAATCTATCTCAGAATGGTGTCCGTCCATACATTTGTATCTACTCACATCTGATGCGACATTAATAAAAATAGGAGTAATATTATTGTATGTATGTATTGTTGTACATTTAGTTTTAAGTAATCAAATTATTAATGTCTGGGCATATTGCAAAAACGCCTTTTATCCAGATCACTACAAAAATCGCTTAGTGCCCCCCCTTATATTTCTGTTAAGGTCTAGAAATGTCTAAATTTTCTTTAAGTTTTTATTTTAATTATAGTTAGTTAACATACAGGGTTATATCAGTTTCAGGTATACAGTATAGTGATTCAGCACTTCCATGCATCATGCTGTGCCCATTACAAGTGTACTCCTTTAACCCTATTACCTGTTTAACCATCTCCCTCCTTCAGTTCTCTATGATTAAGAATCTGTTTCTTGATTTGTCTATTTTTTTCCTTTTTTGTTTGTTAAATTCCCCATATAAATGAAATCATATGATGTTATGTCTTTCCCTGACTTACTTTGCTTAGCATTATACTCTAGCTCTGTCCATGTCATTGCAAATGGCAAGATTTCATTCTTTTTTATGGCCAAATAATGTTCCATTGTATATTGCATATGGCCAATAATATTCCATTGTGTATGTGTGTTTGTGTTTATGTATTAAATCCATACTGTATCTTCTTTATCCATTCATCAATCAGTGGACACTTAGGCAGCTTTCATATCTTGGCTATTGTAAATAATGCTGCTATAAATGTAGGGATGCCTGTATCCCTTTGAATTAATGTTCTTGTATTTTTTGGGTAAATATCCAGTAGTGCAATTGGTGGATCATAAGGTAGTTCTATTTTTAATTTTTTGAAGAACCTCCATACTGTTTTCCACATTGGCTGCACCAGCTTGCATTCCCATCCTCAGTGAATGAGGGTTTTCTTCCCTCCACGACCTCACCAACACTTGTGGTTTCTTGTGTTGTTGATTTTAGCCATTCTCACAGGTGTGAGGTGATAGCTCATTATAGATTGATTTGCAAGAAATGTCTAAATTTTCATTTGAATTAAGCAAATAGGTAAGTAAACCTTGAATCAAATTTTTAGGCAGTATTGAATTCATGTTTTACTATTTTATAGAGAACAATAACTTTTTATTGTCTGCTCTGTGAAAATGATTATGGATCTTTTTAGACCAAAGTACCAAGATTGTATCTGGCAGAGTTTTATATAAGAAAATATTTCAATTTAAAATGCCACTCATAAGCAAGTTAGATGTACTTACTTTCTGCTTGGTACATCTATGTCCTTAAAGCTCTTGGGGGAAAAAAAAAAGGTTTAAAAAATTGTTTTCATGTCTACATTGTAAGTAAAATCACTTGTCATAGTGAGTTGCAAAATGCAGACCTTCATTCTGAAGCTGCCTGTTTCTCATTTGGATCTGACATATTAAAAAGCATATAATTAATGGTTGACATTAGTAATTAACATTAACTTTATGGTGCTTAATATGCCATCATTCATCCATCAAATAAGCAGAAATGCATAATGTCTTGGCATAAAGGTTTTAATTATATAAAACGGTCCCTCAAGTTTTCATATGATATAAATGTTAAAAGCCCAAAATGTATTTAAGGAAGATTTTTATAAGCGTTTGTTGGGTGTTAGCTATATTTTTGTTTCTTTCTAGGAGTATGCATCAACAATTGTGTCAGGAACTTCAAAAGGAGAACGTGGACCTCCTTGTGCAGTCTTCATTATCGGCTAAAGAGCGCCACCTTGCTGCGGCTGCCCGTGCTCTGTGGAGACATTTCTTTTCATTTTTGAAGAGTCAGAGGATGTCACAGATAGTGCCTCTCTCAGAACTCGCCGATGCAGCTGCAGGTCAGCATTGTTAATTTGCTAATTAGCTTCTCATTTTGCAGACTCTGTCAGTTTTTTCTTCTGTTTGCTTGGTGACAAACTCTTTTATTACAGTCTAATAAATACTCGGACAACCAGGAGGAGGAAAAGAATTACAAATGTTAAATTAAGTCCCTTTGGCTTGTCGATTATTTTCCGCTTAGTAAAGGTAAAAATTTAAGTTTTTGTTTGCTAAAAACAAAATACAAATTTCAACCTTAAAAATATTATATATATAATATATTATATATATGTGTGTGTGTGTATATATATATATATATATATGTAATATTGTATATAAAACTTTCTTATACGTGCAGTATTTGGAAAGTAAAGTAGCATTGGGTTTCTTCTAGTTCAAATACTTTATTTTCACATTGTGTGTAAAGGTATCCGGGTATCAGGTGAAGTTACTTATGTGAGGAGCAGAAGAAAACAGTGTGAATTCCACTTCCGCACCAAGCAGATGAGATCACGGGAACAGCAAATATAT
This sequence comes from Mustela nivalis, assembly GCF_964662115.1. Lineage (NCBI taxonomy): Eukaryota > Metazoa > Chordata > Mammalia > Carnivora > Mustelidae > Mustela > Mustela nivalis. Next base: position 33,476,337 of record NC_139024.1, read on the forward strand.
AGAACTTTGTTTGACTTTTACTAGATTCTATTTTAGCTAATAATATTTCATGAATCTGACTCTTAGTCTAAGGTCGTGTCCTTAGGCTTTAAGGGAATCTGAATCACATGACATCATAGGCAAGAATTTGAATATATGAGCATATATACAGTTTTCTAAGAAAAGACCATAATGTTTCTCAAACGGATATTTACCCAAAATATGTGCAGAAGTACTCGAATAGCCAGAAATCAGTATGATAACTACATGTATGTAGTTGCAATTGAGGGGTGCCTGGGTGGCTCAGTCGGTTAAGCATCTCCCTTCAGTTCAGGACATGATCTCAGTGTGCTGGGATCCAGCCCCATGTCAAGCTCCCTGCTCAGTAGGGGGGCTTGCTTCTCCCTCTCCACCTGCTTGTCCTCTCTCACTCTCTCTCTCAAATAAATAAATAAAATCTTTTTTTTTTTTCTAAGTGTGTAATACATTTGAATGTAATGCTTTCTTTTTAAAACCTAAGATCTAAACCATGGTTTATATTTTACCCTGGTGTGAATGATGGAAAACTGAGCTAAAAACACTACATAAAAGACTGAATGATATAAATTGTAAAGATCTTGAATTCTGCTAACATTTCCATAATTAAAACATTGCAATGACAGATTGAGGAATAGTGACAGGACAACAGTTTTCCAACTACTATAATGTCTATGAAAATAAATATTGATATTTAATCAGTTTAACCAAAGCGGTCATTAGAAGCCAACATGACTTCTCTTTCTTCTGTTCATCATCCTGACTCGCAGTCAGTGAACAAAAATGATACCACACATGTTTAGTCACAGCTGTCCTAGGTTCTAAAAGTAAATGATATATACATATAAAGTAAAATATGTGTGGGTTTGGGGTTTGTTTTGAAATAAAGAGTTGAAGAGGTTAGGAGAGAAAAATTTTCTGCATTAAAAAAAAGAAAAGTCCTCGAACACCCACTTTTATTGCCAATGTGGCTATACCAGTGGGGAAAAAGACTGCTATTCCTTTTCTCACATATAAGTTACATGTTCCTGTGGAGCCTGTAGTATGGGGGAGAGAACGGTAAGTAAGTAAGCAAGATGTGTAATACCTGGTGATAAGTACTATGGTGGAAAATGAAAATATATCAAAGAGGATAGGGATAGAGAATGCCAGAGTCAGGTGGTAATTTTCAATAGTCAGGAAGGCCCGAGTAAGTACCATTTAAGCAAAAACCTGAAGGAAGCAAGAGACCAAGGCTCTGCACAAGTCCAGAGGCAAGAGCATGTCTGGTGTGCTTGCCGGGCCACAGGGAAGCCATGAAAAGTCATGCGGCATAAGAAAGAGAGAGAGAATAGTCAAGAGATATGATCAAAAAGTAATGGAGAGCTAGCTTGTGTTCTGCCTCATGTGCAGTTGTAAACACTTTTGCTTTTACTTGAGATTAGAATCTGTTGGAAGAGTTTTGAGCAGAGGAGTGAGGAGCATTCTTCTGGATGTGAGACTGAGAACAGATAGTAGGGAGGCCAGTTAGGGAGCGACTGCAACACCTTAGAACTGAGCAGCTTGGGCTAACACGATAGGACAGGTGGTAGGAAGTGGTCAGATTTCCAATCTGAAGATAAAGTATTTTGGAAGACAGAGGTGACAGAATGTTAAAGTGGGTAGGATATGATAAGTAGAATGAATAGAGAATCCCCTATATGCCGAGATGAGGAAAATTGTAGCAGGGACGACTAGGACTTTGATATTGGACCTTTTTTTTTTCTTTTAGATATCCACTAGAATCTAAGAAAAGATGTTGTGCAGGCACTTAATAAATGAGTGTAGGGTTCAGGGAAGACATTAAATTGAGAAACTATGTATAAGTAGTAAAACTATGAAGTGGATGAGATCGCTGATAGAGTAAGTTGGTGAAAAGAGAAGTTTAAGGACTGGGCTCCAGGATAGTCCTGTGTTCAGATTTGTAGGATTAAAAATGATGAACCAAGAGAGGAGACTGCAAAGCAATGCCAGGAAAGCAAGAGGAAAACCAAGTGTGGTGCCCTGGGAATCAACTGACAGAACATTTCAAGGAAGGGGAAGTCATAAATTGCTCAAATGCTGTTAATGGATCAAGTAAGATGAGGCCTGAGATTGGTCATTGGATTAAGAAAGAAAGGAGGTCAGTGCTAACATTGAAAAGGAGTTTGGGTATATAGTGCTAGAAGCAAAGGTCTGATTGAAGATGATTCAAGAGAAAATGTGAGAAAATAAATTGCATACTGCAAATGTAGATAAATCTTTTTATCACTATTTAAGAGAAGTGGAAAAAGGAATATTAGCTAGGAGGAGGTATGGGGTCAAAGAGTTGTTTTTTTTTTTTTAATAACACAGGAGAAATTTCAGCATATTTATAGACCTGACAGGAATGTGCTGGAGTGAGGGAAAACTTGATGATGCAAGAGAATCTCTTGTGTTTTAATCCCCAAGAGAAATGGATCCCTTAGAGGATTTGGCCTCAGATCATCTGTAGTAGCAAAAGAGAAGTCAGAGGATCTGGCCCAGGTGGAGGCACCTGGGTAGACGTGGCAGGAGCTTGTGGTAGTTCTCTGCTGACGTTTCTCATTTCTCTGTAAAGTAGGAAGGAAGGCCATCAGCTAGAAGTGAGGATGGGAGGAGGTGCTGGCTGATGATGGAGAGAGGAAAGAAGGTATGCAGTAGACATGTAGGGAATAAAAGTCTACATGCACTGGAATAATGTAGCAGGAATTCTGGCCAGCACGAGGGTCCAACTTAAAGCTTGGAGTCATAAATGTAAAGGGAGATCAGTCAGCAGGGTTGCTTGCCAGCCATTTATACTGGTGTAGGTGGCACTGGCGTAGGTGGGTGTGAAAAGAAGACCAAGAGTTGGAATGAAACAGGCACTTTTTTCCAGACAAGTACAGCAAATCAAGAGATTCTTCTTACTTCTTCAAGTAAGAAGGAAGGGAATTGACAGTATACACAAACAAGTATAACAGTGGACTGTGTAGTCAAGGTGCCTAAAAAGGGAAAGATGAGGCATGAAGGTAGTGAGGGTCAGGGAAAAAGTTTTAAGACCAATAAATTGTATAGGTCCTGGTGGAATCAGATAGTTATTGGGAGTTGAGGAGCTAGAGCCAGAAAATGGGGTCCTGGAAGTGGAGATTAATGGATAGAATGTACTTAGTGGTCATGGCAAAGTCTCTCAGTATCAGCATGGGAGCGAATGGCTCAAATAGAATGGGAGATAGATTTACTGAGAAGGGGAGTTCAAGGAACTGAGAGGCCAGGATATTAGAAGAAAAGCCATCAGGGATTTTGACAGGAGTGCTCCTAGAGAGGATGTTGTTAGTGAGCTATAGTCTTAAAGAAATGAGAGGAGGTAAACTAGGAAGCATCAAAACAAGGAGAGTTAGTTGCTGATACCTGATGACATGAGAATCAAAGCTGGCGATTTTGAGGAGGAAGACAAGAAGAATGTTCTAGAAGCAGCCATGGGATCAAGGAACAAACTCTCCTATCTATAGCTCAAATGTAGGAGAGGGGTGGGAGAATACACAGCCACCATCTGAGAGAGCTACATAGGAGCCAATGCTTCATAAGCAATTTATTGACAAACATAAATAAATATATTTACAAATTAAGTTGAGGAATTCCCAGGAAATCACAAAATAAAGTATATTTGTTTAACATGGTTAACTAAAGAATTCTGGTTCCTAGGCTAAATGGGTTCTGAAGGAAGTGGAGGGCCACTGATTATAGGAGATTGTTGTTTAATAGATGACTATCTAATGGCTAAAGTAAGACTGCAGTCTTCTCTGAGGCAAGTGGCAAGTACATTAGCTTGAATGAAGAAAAGTGGTTGTTAGATACATATATATATTTTTTAATGGTTTTTTTGAATGAGAGAGGCACATGAACAGAAATAGCAAGTATAGAATTTGGAAATTGAAGAAGCCAGTATAGATTTGATCATGTAATGCTAAAATGAATTATTCTAGACCCGTTCCTGGAGTTCTAGATGATCGCTACAGAAATTTCTTTTTGCAACATGAATTTAGTTCCAATTTTGCTTTTTGTTAGTTCTGCATCTCTAAATGTGACATTTTATTATTGTGTGCTGAATTATTTTTATCACTGTTGATATAATTTGGGGAAGGGCAATAGTTTTTAAAAATTCTTCACCATAAATTTCTTCCATTTTAAATCTAGATTTTACTTTGCTTGCAATGGACATGCCCAGCACAGCTCCATCAGATCTTCAGCCTCAGCCAGTTATATCAGTGATGCAACTTTTTGGTTGGGATGATATCATCTGGCCCCAAGTTGTAGCAAGATATTTAAGTCATTGCCTACAAAATAGGTAAGTGATTTGATTTCAGATACGCGTGTTAATAGAAACTCAGGACTGATCAGTACACTAGGAAAGTAAGACTCTTCAAAAATAAAACTGATCTTATTAGATATTCTCACTTGGGTGGTTTTTTACTTTTGGATATATCAGCAGGAAAGAAAGGAATGGGAATGGGATTGGTTAGAAGACCCACATACAAATATACGTTGGCCTTAACTTTTTTCTTATGTAAATGGTCATGACTTCTGCTCTTTTTATTAAGAGCCACTTTTTTTTCTACTTTCCGCTTCATTATCACTTCACCTCACTAGTTATTAGCCCCTTCCTCGATTTTCCCATTTTAACCTTATTCTCTCTTCCCTCTTTCTCTTGGCATAATCCTACACATGTGCCATCAGTGGAAAGAGGAAAATAAAAATAGAAGATTACAGATGAAAACAAGAATATTTCTGTAAAACTTCTTGTAAGGTGTATTTGTAGTGTTTATTTTCAACAGTGCCTATCTGCATTAATGTGTGTGTAAAATAAGGGAAGCTAAGAAGTGGGGTATGTTAGAAAGTTTTCCTTCCTTAATCTCTGTGCTCAAGGAACATATTATCAGGTTTTAGTTTTGGTTTTTAATATCCCATGATTTTATTTTTACAGCATGTTATGTGAAGCACTTTCTCATATAGGCTGTGTATCTTTCCAAGCCTTAACTATAAAATCATGGATTCGTTGCATTTTGCAAATGTACATAAACAACCCCTATGTTCCTGATGATTTGTTCATTGATACAAATCCTGGACAGGCTTTTGGTAAGTATCTGAGGCATTTTGCTTTCTAGGTATCTAAGTATGTTTAAGATTTTTTTTTTTAATAAATTAATAGAAAAAGATATATGTTTGTAATATTATATAAAATATGTTTCTAATATGTATAAATAGTAACTTATTTCCTTTTGTCACCTGTTTCTTTTTCTGTTACCATATATGACAAATTTCTCTCCCATAAAGATAAAAGAACTTGTTTCCTTGGAAGCCAGGAACAAAAACTTGCTCTCCAGTGACAAGTTATTTTTTACCTTGAAGAAATTGATCACACAAAAAAAGTAGAACTATAAAGTAAATAACCAGATATCATACTGTTAACACCTTAAAAAGAAAAGTATCCAATTATGAATAATTCTCCCCCGTTTTATCTTAGATATTTTACCTCTCTTCTGCTTTACTGTTATTAGTCACAGAGTGATACTTGTACTTTATTTATTAAAATATCCATACAGTTTTGGTTGTCTATAGGACATGCTTTTTCATAAAGTATTCTTTATGGCCGTTTATAAATCACACAGAGGCATGACTGAAAAAAATGCTCCAAATTTACTTCGATATCTTAGTGCATCATTTAGCTTTACATGAATAACTTTGGGGGTTTAGGACATTCATAAGTATATGTTTGTTTGATTTTAAATAAAATGTTTCCTTAGAGACTTAATTGAAAGTTTTTAATTATGTGGAAGTTTGAATGTTTTTTAAAAAAAGATGTTATAAGTGAATACTGCATTCCCTACTCTCATCTATATATGTGTGTAATATAAATATATATGGTAAACATAAATGTTATGTTGTTTTTATATTAACAGAAAAAAAGTACTTGGAACAGTTGGCTGAACTGACAAGGTTGCTATTTAAACTCTCAGAAGTAAAGAATATTTTCTCAGCAGCTCAAATTGAATATTTATCCAGTCTAGAAGACCCTACAAAAGCACTTGTTCTATTTTTTGAGGTAGTTTTCATTTATTAGTATAATTGTCCAAATCAGCTGTAATTATTTTTTCATAAAAACTTGAAGTGTTTATGAAGTTTTTGTATAAAATGAATTATTTTAAATTGAGTCATATTATTGTTTGCCTACTATTATCAAATTCTGGAGGAATAAAACTGTGACTCTGTAGTTGAGTACAATTCATTCTAGAGGACAGCAGAAGAATTACATTTAATGAAAAATAGGGACTGAAGAATGCTACATAATAGGGGCACCTGGGTGGATCAGTCTATTAAGTGGCCAGCTTGTGAGTTCTGCTCAGGTCATGATCTCAGGGTCATGAGATAGAGCCCACTTCAAGCTTTGCAGTCTGCATGGAGTCTGCTTGAGATTCTTTCTGTCCTTCTCCCTCTGCCCACCCACCATGCTCATGCTTGCTTTCTCTCTCTAAGAAAATAAATAAGACCTTTAAAAAAAAAATTTAAAAAAAGAAAAAGAATGCTACATAATACCATTCACTAAGGCTTCTGTCAATTGTAGGGATATCTTATTGCTAAAAATTGCTAAAACTGGGATGGTAATATTCTTCGGATACTTGGGAACTAGATTGCCTTGTACGTGGTCCCATAATAGTTCGACTTAATGTTTACCACCCTATAGTAAACAGTAAGTTTTACAGTAAAATTTTATTATAGTTAGCATAAGCACCAACTGCTTCACATTGTTATGGTCGGGTCTTTAAAATCCAATTCATTTGTTTAGTTTTGTCTCCATAATGAATAGTCCCTTTCAACATTTGACTTTTAATTATTAATTTTGCAGGAATTTCTGTTATGTGGTATTTTTTGCTTTACAGCCTTGTTGAAGTTGCTAATGTGTTTAGTGTCTTTGTAAGCCATTCACACTAAAAGTTGGTTTGTTTTCCCTCAAAGTGTTTTATATTAACATCAATGAAAATAAATACAACCTATAAGTTCTTTCCATAACTGTGAATTCTTCCATTGGTTTCCGTTAAGTTAAAAGTATAATTGTATGATGATTAGTGATATCATATAAATCCTAAAAATATTTAGTAATAATTTATATAACTATAAAACAGACATTTCTTTTTTTTGTTTTTTCAAAGATTTTTTAGAGAGAGAGCGCGCACGCACAGGCAGAGTGGCAGCAGAGGCAGAGGGAGAAGCAGGCTTCCCGCCAAGCAAGGAGCCCGATGTGGGACTCAATCCCAGATCGCTGAGATCATGACCTGAGTCGAAGGCAACCGCTTAACCAACTGAGCCACCCAGGCATCCCTAAAACAGACATTTCTTTTGAGCTTTTTGTGTAGTAGTTGATTTAATCTTAACCTGTACTTAAGACACTTATGCTAGGAACCATACTGGACCAGAAAGGGAGGTAGAAGTCATTTATTTCACTACTAGTTTTCAGAGACTACTAATTTAAGCCAGTCTGAATTAATTGTTCTTTCATCACTCAGTAAATAATAGTTGTTAGCTAAATGCTAGATAGTGTTATGCCAGGATTTATTAGGGATTTGAAAAACCAGAAATAGTCCTTGATCTTCGAGAACTTTTTACTTGTCTGAGAATACAAGATAGGGGCGCCTGGGTGACTCAGTGGGGTAAAGCCTCTGCCTTCGGCTCAGGTCATGGTCCGGGGGTCCTGGGATCGAGCCCCACATCGGGGTCTCTGCTCTGCAGGGAGCCTGCTTCCTCCTCTCTCTCTTTCTGCCTACTTGTGATCTCTGTCAAATAAATAAATAAAATCTTTAAAAAGAAAAAAGAAGAATACAAGATAAACACAAAGGTTAAAATAATAAGACAGTCTATGCTAAGTACCAATTAGTTGTTAGATCATTAAGTAGATTAATAATTCAGAGCATCTTGGTCTAAGAAGTTTGGATTTTCTCCTGTGAACAGTATGAAGGCTTTATAAATTTTTAAGTAGGTCTGATTAGATCAAATGAGTTTTTAAGAAAATTAGTAATAGTAGAGTAGATTAAAAGTATGGGAGAATTGTTGGCCAGAATCTAGTTAGTTTTAGAAGTGAAAACTGAATTATGGGATTTTTGAAGGGGTATGGAATAAATACCGTGTTTAACCAGAAGAATGATGATATCTTAAGAAGAAATAGGAGCATCATGATTTAAGTTGAGGGAGAAGTAGGTGAGGAGTTCCATTTTAAACTGGTTTGGTTTCAGATTGTGTGAGAGGTCACTAAGATCATTCCCAAGTGCTGAATGATTTGCCGGAAAGACTAAGAACTCAGCATATAGTTGTACTCACAACTATGACTTACTACAGTGGAAGAATCCAGAGTACCCTCAGCAAAGAGAAATGGTAAAGGGGTGAAGTCTAGCAGCGCCAGGTATGGCTTCCAAAGGTCGTCTCCCAGGAGCTACACTGAACATGCTTAATTCTTCCAGAGAGGAACTGTGACAATACATCTGCAATGCTGTCTGCTGGGAAAACTCATTAGGGACTCAGCGCCTACATTTTTTAATGGGGACTGGTCACGTAGGTCCCTTTTGCCGAGCACTTAGAAAACTCCATACTCCCAGAATGAAGGCAGATATTTAGCATAAACTACATTGTTTCCACAAACAGTTTAGGCTCAGTGAGCCTTCTTATCAGGAAAAGGTGAAAAAAACCTAAGGCCCCATTCTCCCGCCAAGGGCCAGACTTACAAGTAAGACTTTTTAAAGATAGCAAGCCTAGGGCCTACTATGTTAACTCTTTCCTGCACAGAAATGATAGTATGATCCTGAGATAGTCTGAGAAATACATGTCTTATAGCCTAAGGAAATAAAGGCTAAAAACACAAGAGAAATACTTGATCAGTGGTTCTCAAAAGTGTTTCATAGACCGCTGGGGGTTACTGATACCTTTCCAGGAATTTTACAAGCTCAAAAGGGCATTGACATTTGCACAAATAGTGCAGAAACTTTATTACAAATCCATACCATGGCCCAAAATTATACTGGTGGTCATTATCATTTTTGCTGCCATGCAGTCACAGGAAAAAAAAAAAATCCAGTTTCATTTAAGAATTATCCTTAATGAGGGGCGTCTGGGTGGCTCAGTGGGTTAAGCCGCTGCCTTCGGCTCAGGTCATGATCTCAGGGTCTTGGGATCGAGCCCCGCATCGGGCTCTTTGTTCAGCGGGGAGCCTGCTTCCTCCTCTCTCTCTGCCTGCCTCTCTGCCTACTTGTGATCTCTCTGTCAAATAAATAAATAAAATCTTAAAAAAAAAAAGAATTATCCTTAATGAAGCAGTAAAATTATTATTAATTTTACTGAATTTTGACCCTTGAGTACATGTCCCTTAATGTCCTGTGAATGACAATGGGAAGTGTATTTAAAGCATGTCTGCTGCATATAAAGTGAGGTGGCCGTCTACAAATAAACAGCACTTGTGTGGTAATGTGAGTTACAGGCTGACCTGACTACTTTATCTTTTTTTTTTTTTCCACTAACATATAAAGTATTATTAGCCCCAGGGGTACACATCTGTGAATCATTGGACTTAAACATTTCACAGCACTCACTGTAGCACATATCCTTCCCAATGTCCATCACCCAGCCACCCTATCCCTACCACCCCCCCGACCCTCCAACAACCCTCAGTTTGTTTTGTAAGATTAATTGTCTCTTATGGTTTGTCTCCCTCCTGATCCCATCTTATTTCATTTTTTCCTTCCCTACCCACTACAACCCCCACCCTGCCGCTCAAATTCCTCATATCAGAAAGATCATATAATTGTCTTTGATTGACTTTGACTTATTTTGCTCCACATAATACCCTCTAGCTCCATACACATCATTGCAAATGGCAAGATTTCAGGTTTTTTGATGGCTGCATAGTATTCCATTTGTGTGTGTGTGTGTGTGTGTGTGTGTGTACATACATATACCACATCTTCTTTATCCATTTATCCATTGATGGACATCTAGGTTCTTTTCATAGTTTGGCTGTTGTTGACATTGCTGCTATAAACATTTGGGTGCACATGCCCCTTCGGATCACTACATTTGTATCTTTAGGGTAAATACCCAGTAGTGTGATTGCTGGGTCATACGGTAGCTATATTTTCAACTTTTTGAGGAACCTCCATACTGTTTTCCAGAGTGACTGCACTAGCTTGCATTACCACCAACAGTATAGGAGGGTTCCCCTTTCTTTGCATCCTTGCCAACATTTGTCATTTCCTGACTTAATTTTAGCCATTCTGACCAGTGGTTTTGATTTGTATTTCCCTGATGCCAAGTGATGTTGAGCACTTTTTCATGTGTCTGTTGGCCATCTGTATGTCTTCTTTGCAGAAATGTCTGTTCATGTCTTCTGCCCATTTCTTGATTGGATTATTTGTTCTTTGGGTATTCAGTTTTGTAAGTTCTTTACAGATTTGGAATACTAACCCCTTATCTTATACGTCATTTGTGAATATCTTCTCCCATTCTGTCAGTTGTCTTTTGGTTTTGTTGACTGTTTCCTTTGCTGTGCAAAAGAATCTTGATGATGACTGCTTTCATCTTGAGAGAACAACTAATAGTGTATTGTTATTCAGACAGGTATTTGGCAGACATTTTCTCAGAAATGTATGAAATGAGTATCACTTCAAAAAAAAACAACTGACAGTATTTGTTGCTAATGACATAATTTGAGCTTTTAAGAAAATTAGAATCTTGGAAAACTTGTATTTGCTATTATGAGCTTGAAAGCTTCATGATACTTAGAGATTTTTCTGATGACATTGCTGATAATATTAACAAATATAATTTTTTTAATGAATAATGAAATGTACCCACATTGGGAAAATGTATAACTTAGTGAGCCAGAATTTTCCAGATGACCAAATGGGCTTTTAGAAGCATGCATGGGTGTTAAACCTTTACTGAAAAAGCAAAATAGATCAGTGGCTTTTAATGTAGCAGAGTATAAAATATTTGTTAACATGGTTTTGAATTCCATAATACAATTAGCCTTTAAGAAATACCACTTGACAAGTTTTGGTGTAATATCAGAGAGAAATTCCCTGAAAGGGATATCAGAGAGGAATTATCTGAAAAAATCTACTAAAATACTTCTTTCTCTTCTAGTTACATATATGTGTGAGATTGAATTCTTTTCATCTGCAACATATTGCAAAAGAGTTTATGCAGAAACAAATATAAGAATCTAGCTGTCTTCTATTCAGCCAAACATTAAAGAGATTTGCAAAAATGTAAAATCATTACTAATTTTTTTTGTTTTGGAAAATAAAGCTGTTTTCCCTAGAAAGTTTTTACTCTGTTAACAAATAATGCTTATTATTTTTAAATGAACTAGTAATTTAAATGTTCTCTTTTTATTTTCTGTGGTAAATATCAATAGGTATAACCCAAATAATAATACACCTTAAGAGCCTCAACTTTTTTTTTTTTTTTTAAAGATCCTCAACTTTTAAGTGGATAAAAGGGAACTGAGAAGTTTGAGAACTTCTGGTCTAGGAAAAGAAATGTAGAGAACCAAGGGCAGAAAGCTAAATCGAGAAAAAGAATCATCAAGTCTATCTTTTTTTTGCTGTTTTCATCATCGACCTCACAGTCAGTCACTCCAGGTCATAGATTCCTTATCTTTTCCTCCATTCTACATTTTATTAAATCAACATGGCAAACTTTGATATCACCTAGAATAACTTACCCTAATCCCTCATTTCAAAGCTTCTCCACAAGTCTTCTAGTGTTCTTCACACCTGCTCTGCTTCATCAACCCACTCCCATTACTAAACCTAAGGGATGCTGTGGCATCATTTGGATTATCTGAGAGCTCTTTGACCATCACCACCTGTGCCTCCAGCTCTCCCAAGTGACCTCATGTGACCTTCTACTTCCTTTTCTCCAAGTGCAGCACCCTCTGAAAGTCTCACATCTTCCCCATCCATCCTAATTAGCCCCCTTGGGGGCCTCACTAAAGCTATACTCTTACCATCATCTTTATAGTGTTCCATCTTGGTTTTTTCGTTCTGCCTACAAACCTTCAACCTTGGATGGATGCAACAACTTACTTTCTCTTCTTTGTCTTATCTGCTGAGAGTTGCAGGAGCAAAAATCACATAACTGTGTATATTGATGGTATTAGGTCCAATTTAGGTTTTTGAAATCCACTGTTAGTCCCCAATAATGGTTTGAAAACTTTGCTACTCTTCTCAAACCTCATGACCCATCTCTAGCCAGTCTTCTCTTGGATCATTTTGTGACTGCTCACCTCTTGCTCATTCTCACGTTTCCTCAACTAATTCTTTCTTTTATTTCCCTTGCTCTTGCCATTTCACCTTCTCTCTCTGCCTCACCTCACATTTCTCCCTACTGCCTCTCACCATTTTGCCTTCTGTGCCCATTCTGTCTCATCATTTTTCCTCTGAGAAAGTAAAGCTAACGTCTAATGGCTTATAAGGAAAATTTAGGGGGGTAAAAATCCATATCACAGAACTGAACACTATAGAGGTCTTACATTGTAAGAATTTCATAACCTTGCTGGTAGATTTTCCTTATAGGAATTTGGGGATTGTAATTGCCATTTATATACCAGGATGTTTGGGAGTCTTGATGTGATTTGATAAAACCTCTTTTATATCAGTTCCATTGATTTTTTTTATTCGTTAAACATTTTATTTTAATTATAAAAGGCAAGACTTAATTCTTTCTACTGGCATTTTTTTAATTGCTGTGAACGTTTATTGGAAAAGTAAGGATGGGCACTTAAGAATGTAAGGGGTGTGTGTAGAGAGAGAAATTTTCTTTATTTCTTAAAGTCAGTATTGTGTAAAACTTGGAAATCTAAATCATGTTTTTCCTTTTTTTTTTTTTTTATAGGCTGTTGGTATTACTTATGGGAATCTGCAGAAACTTTCTGATAAATCTGCCATGGTCACAAAGTCCTTAGAATACCTTGGTGAAATATTAAAATATATAAAACCTTATTTGGGAAAAAAAATTTCCAACGCAGGGCTGCAACTGACTTATCGGATGATGGGTATGTATTCCTGACTTTATTAAAACTTCCTTAGGTTGAACCTATAGTATCATGATAGATAGGAATACATTAATACACAGGCTACATCACAGTTCTCCATACAATCATAAGAATAATTTTTTTTAAGATTTTATTTATGTATTTGACAGAGAGAAATACAGTGAGAGAGGGAACACAGGCAGGGAGTGGGAGAGGGTGAGTGAGGCAGGCTTCCTGCCGAGCAGGAGCCAGATGCGGGGCTCAATCCCAGGAACCTGGGATCAGGACCTGAGCTGAAGGCAGATGCTTAAGGACTGAGCCACCCAGGCGCCCCAATCATAAGAATAATTTGGAAGACAATGATTTAGCTTACAGTGATTCATATTGGCTTTTTACTAGTGTATCACTATCTTGCCCCACCTCTTTCAGACCTCTTCTTGTTAGGCTTGTGTTAATATTAGAGTTGATTATGACCAAAACAGAAAATAAGCTGATGCCAATTTGCTGTCAATAGTCTGTCATGAATCACTCACATTGTGAATATCTGGATAATTAAAACGGACTTTTTTTTTTTTTTTTTATGTTTATCTGTGCTTTGTTACAATTCAAAATATCAGGAAACCATCACCCTCCTCTATTTTTCTGGTCTGCTCTGTATGAAGGATGTCAGGAAAGAATTTATTACTGCACTAGAGATATTTATGCTTCAAATCTTGCTTCTCACAATACTATTTTTCTCCTTTCAGAAAGAAATCTTTTTCTGTGCTTGTGCTATAACAGCACAGTTCATCCTTGAGGAAGTCAGTAATTTGAATACCTTTGTTCACTAAAGCCATGTTACTAACCAAAAATAGGAACTGGATAAAAGGAAATGAAAAATATTTCCTTAGATGTTTTTATACAAAATTTAAGGGTTTTTTTTGTTTGTTTGTTTGTTTTTGGTTTGTTGGGGGGTTTATTTTGTTTTGTTTTAATTTCTCTGTGGCCTAAACCTTGTATCTACTCCCTTTGATCTTGTGAACACATGAATAAACCTGATTTGGGCTGTCTGAAACCTTTTATCTTTGTTGTGAAAGATAAAGGAGAATGCAAAAATGTTAAATATGGATGATGTGGAATGTAGTGAAAGCTATAGTAGCAATACAAGCATCTTAATTTGGGGGAAAAAAATAAGTGATAATTTATTATAAATTTAACATATTAAGATGTAGATAAATAAGTATTTCGGCATTCATCCTTATAATTTATTAGTCTGTTAGATTTTTTGCCAAGCTAAGTGTATGATTTCAGAATTTACCTTTATTTTACAAAATATATGATAGTCATAACTAACGGCAAAATCATATTCAGATTGGTGATATGAGGACTCAGGGTAAAATTCTCCTTTTGAAGAATGGAGGACCTTCTTTGTTTTGTACGTGGTTGAGTTTTGACTTACTAGAATGTAGATCTGTATTTTTTGCTTGTGTCTAAATCTCAGAGACTGGGAATAGAATATATTGGTATAATGTTCCTCATTTATTTGTTAAAAATTAAGAACAGATAATTTACTGTCTTCCATATGTAAAAGACTCAGAACAACTAGAGAAGCAAGTATAATGTTTTGAGGTTTCGGACCTTCTTTAAGTGTGTGAGTTGGGGATATCCTATTCACTTAAGAGAAAGAATTAACCGTAGGAACTGTTTTATTTACCTGGCCAGTGCCTAAATGGGGATACGTTGTCTAGTTACAAGAGTACTAGTGAAAGGTGTAAACTATTGATAAAATCACACTGAAGATTAAGGCATCTGGGGTCTTAATTGTAACTCACTAATTTCTGAGAAAGGATTGATTCATGAGTAGTATCTTCCACTTTTTTCCTCTTTTTATCATTTTTTGTCATTTTTCTCACTCTTTATACCTTTTACTTTTCCATCCTGTGTTTTTCTGTTGGTCATTCTTCTATCTTCTGTCATTCTTTATCTTTGTAATTGAAATTCTACCCATGACCCTCAGTGCCCAACCCAAATGTTCCACATTTTCCATATTCCCAGGTAGCCTTGGTCTCTCTGATTATGCTTCATCTGGCTATCTCTTATGACATTTTTCATAGCTCGCCAGCTTTTATAATTATTTGTGTACTTGGCACACCCTTACTAAATTTTAAACTCACTTGTGTTAGTGGCCATATCTTTTGAACTTTTGTTCCCGTTGTCACATTGTATTTTGAACAAATAAAAACATTTCCTGAGTTACACATTCGACGCTGCATTGGAAACTGGGGATACATCAGCTAAAGAGCCTCACCAATGTGGAAGATGACATATACTAAATAAATGCTTCTGGAATATAATGATTTTATAAACCTAGCTAATAGTACATAATGTATCTTTTAATGTTCCTAAATGAGCAAAGTTACTCTCAAACTATATAAATACATTTTTAAGTGCCTACTGTAATGATCCCAGTTCTCTTATTGTATTTTTTAAGGCATGATATATGCATAGAGTAGAAAATAATTAAACACATAAGAACTCTTATAGTACAGCTCTCTTCCATTTGTACAAGTATGTACCCTACAATTATTCTATATTTTCAGCATCATCAGTTATATAAGTGTTATGTTTGTAGGCAGGAAAAAGACAGTTTTTTATAATTCTATACTACGTATTTAAACCTTGCTCAAAGTTTTTCACTTAAAAAATTTCTTTCTCTTTGCATCTTTTTAAAGATTAATTTATATATTTATTTGAAAGAGAGCACGGGAGAGAGGGAGGGAGCACAAGCAGGGAGAGGGGCAGAGGAATAAGAGGAAGCTGACTCCTTGCTAAATAGAGAGCCCAATGTGGGGCTTGATCCCAGGACCCTGGGATCATGACCTGAGCCAAAGGCAGATGCCCAACCAACTGAGCCACCCAGGTACCCTGTCTTTGCATTTTTTAATACCCCACATTGTAATGTTCGTCACTGAAACTGAAAAAACTAGGGTTCTGGGAGCACCCGTGTGGCTTAGTCAGTTGACATCTGACTCTTAATTTCAGCTCCGGTTAAGATCTCCGGGTCTTGGGATCAAGCCCCACATCAAGCTCCATGCTCAGGGTGGAGTGTGCTTGAGATTTCTCCGTCCCTCTGCCCCCCACCCCTGTACTCACGCTCTCTCTCTCCCGGCCCCCCCAAATAAATATTTTTTTTAAATATTTTTTTAAAAACTAGAGTTCCAGTTTGTCAGTGAAACAAATGGGTTGCCTCTGCTTTCTATGAACTCCTAAAACTTAAGATCTTCAGCAAAGTGTTTTAACCATTATAAAAGATGAAATACAAGGGTAGATGATAGCATTTTTGGTTGGAAGCCCCTCGCTCTTTATAAGTCAATTCCTGTGTGACACCTAAGAGTGATATGAATCATTTCAGGTGTCAGCGGTGATGGCAGTTCCCTTTGCGGGTATATTAATGTTAGTTAGGATGTGAGTTCTTCTTATATTGCTGTCATTCACCAGTTTTCCACCTACTGGAAAAATGAGGAGCAAGCCAGCGTTATTTAAAATACTGCTAACTGAGCATTGTGTTTCTTTATGATTGATTATTGTATTTCCTTTTACAACAGAAGATTAATGTTGCTGTTTGTTGTTCTTAGAAGTGATTATTGGTTGGGCTTTTTTCTTTTAACATCAATATACTCTTCTAAAGCATATTTTTGTTTTCCTTCAGAGCTTGAATTTTAAACTTTTTGTTTTATGGAAATGGCTTTGAATTTTTTCATCTCCTCTGCTTTCTAAGGTGGAATAAAATATAAAAGTTTATGCGGTGTATGTATCTCTGTGCCATTTGGGCAAGCGCTTCTTTTAAATTTGTTTTAGTAAAGAAGACCTCAGTAGCAGAAATACACTCTAATGGGAACTGGTTATCTGCTCTTAATTACTTTACTAAACAAAGGGTGCTCAATTGTTTAACTCCAGTCTCATCAAATGTAGCAACTGGTTCCTAGCATTAAAGAAATCATAATCTATTTCATGTAGTGGAGATGTCTGCTTCTATTCTTTCAAAATCAAAATTTAAATTCACTGTGTATATTAAACCATTGGAAGTTACAAAAAGTGAAGTTCAGGGAGGTTAAGTGATTGCTTCAAGGTTACAGCTAATCCTTTCTTCCTACTTTAACAATTAAATTTAGCTATATCTTTTTGTGTTGCAAACTGGGTTGAGACAGCCTATACAATTTTTTGTAAGACAAGGTATCAAAAAAGTAAATGTGGAGTAGTAGCATGATGAAGCCCAGGGAGAGTGAGCCCACACATGAAAGTATATAATACATGGTCTTCTAGAGGTCTTAAAGTTGGGTTATAAATTTGCCCCTGAGCTTCCTTAGCAGCCACAGCAAGAATAGAGATCTGATTAATACAACATGTGATCTGTATGTTCACATACTGTATAGCCAAATTACGTAGTGTGCTTGAGTGTATTATGAATTAAATGCCAGTTGCTTAGGAAATATATGTTTTTCTTAGCCCAGAATGCTGAGAAAACTTTGTCTCTTTAGCGAAATACATGATGTGACATCTGTCTTTTGACTCTTAATACATGTTTCTCTCTGTTGCTTACTTGAACTTTGTCCTTTAAACGTAAATTTTATGGTGGAATGGCAAAACTTTCTGGTTAGACGGTAACCATACCTGCCGTTACTCCTCTTCTTTGTCAGGAATTCTGGTTAAATCATGGGCACAGATCTTCGCCACCTCTAAAGCACAGAAACTCCTATTCCGGATCATCGATTGTTTACTGCTGCCGCACACCGTGCTACAGCAGGAGAAGGAGCTGCCGGCACCTATGCTGACTGCAATTCAGAAGAGCCTTCCTTTGTATCTCCAGGTAGAGGAAGTGTGGCTGTGTGCACGTGTCAAAGAAAAAATTAAATTCTGCCTTAAAATAATATCCTAACTGCAGATTTGAAAACCATCCATTGTCCTCCCATTTATGTGTGTACCTGTGGCACTTCTGTTGAGCAAGTTCTAAATTCCTTTTGTTTGAAAACAAAGATGGAAGAGGCAAAGTCTCCCAAGAAGCAATTAAAGTTGAGACAGGAGGCGGACTAGCGTAGACACAGTAGTGAGCTCGCTATTTGCCTTAGAGGCCTCAGCTGTCTGCCAGCCAGACAGCGAGGAGAGATGTGAGAGAAGATACCGTAAAGGAGATGAGCTGTAAAGGAGCAGAGGGGGTCAGAGTTGAAGGACCAGTCCTGTCAGAGGGAACAGCCGGTAAAAGGCATGAGCTTTAAGAAAGTATGACACGCTGGGGAAGAGCAGATAATTCTGTTGTGGTTGGACACTCATGTAGGAGGAGCCGTGTACTGGAAGGCTCCACGTGCCACACTCGGGAGTCTGGACTTGTTCTTTTACATGGGGATTTGAATGCATGGTTGATGGGTTTGGATGGATTTTGAATAGGGGAGTGGGAGTGACATATCATATTTACAAGTTAGCAAGGTGATGCTGGTGGCAACATCGAAGCTGGTATGGGAGTTATGTTGAAGACTTGGAAGGCAATGAGTAGTAGTTCATTTTCTGAAGGTTTCGAACAAAGCCAGTAGGTACAGAACTCACATAGCAGACTTTAGAAACATTTAGGAAGTCTGATTAAAAATACTTGCTGCGTGAATGGTGCATAGCACCAGAAAGAAATAGAATGCTTCCTAGATTCCAGAGTGGCTGCTTACGCAGATAGCAGTGTGGCTCACTAACCTGGGCCATCCTGGAGATGTAGGGATGAAGGTGATGATTGATATCTGAACAGCTTTCATTTGAGGTGCTGTGCAATATCTAGGTAGGCACTTGGAAATAGTGATCTGTCATTCAGGGGAAAGCACAGAGTTGGAAGCGTACTTTGTTATTCATTAGTGTCTCATACTGAAGATAAGTGCTTCTTAATTTGGGGTTCAGGAAGGGAAGCTTGAGGAAGAAAGGGAGAACAGTGTTGCCAATCAGGGAATATTGGTGGGGAGAATCTTGGGCAGCAGGAGAGTCTGAAAAACATGTTCTCTGTGGCCCTCTTATGCCAAAATAGTACAACAAGAATTTGTATTAGGGATGCCTGGCTGGCTCAGTCATTGTAGCATGGGACTCCTGATCTCAAGGTCGTGAGTTCAAGCCCCATGTTGGGTGTGGAGCCTAATTAAAACAAAACAACAAAAAACAACAACAACAACAAAAAAAAACCCTGAAAAAAACTTCGTAAGTGGATAACTGAAAAATTTGGTAAATTTATCTGTTTGGCAGAATTTACTTAGAGCAATGCCTTTAAATTCTTAAAGATACTCAGCTGTCTTCCAGGTTTTCAGAATATACGCATGTTTTACTTCTTCATCTTCTACGAATGTGATTTTAAACAAAAACATTGAAGAAACTGGGTAAAGAGGTGTGCATTGCTTCCCCCCCCAAGTTGTTTGATAGTGTCTTAACAGATCTCTGCTACTTTTATTACAAATAATCTTATTTATAGCTAAAATGGAGACATAAACATTTTTCTTTTTTTTTTTTTAAGACTTTATTTATTTATTTGACAGAGATCACAAGTAGGCAGAGAGGCAGGCAGAGAGAGAGGAAGGGAAGCAGGCTCCCTGCTGAGCAGAGAGCCTGATGTGAGGCTTGATCCCAGAATCCTGGGATCATGACCTGAGCTGAAGGCAAAGGCTTTAACCCTCTGAGCAACCCAGGCGCATGACATAAACATTCTAATTATCTCTCTAGGGAAACACATTGCTAATCACAAAGTACCAAATTCTAGATGAATTTTTAGTACATGATTTGTCTTTGTGTTGGTGATTGTCTATATTTTAGTAATATGCAGTATTTAGTAATGGCAGAAAAAAAATTCTGTTTCTCAGGGTATTGGTTTCATTGTTTCTAAGTATCAAATACTGTAATCCACGTGGAATTATTTTGTTAATTTTGTTAATTTCTATACAAATAGAAGGGATTAAGTCAAGAGATCTCTTAACTTTTCTAAACCTCAGTTTCCCCAGCTATAAAATCAGAGATGTGATAATACCAACTCATGGGTCTTTTTAAGAAATTTAAATGAAATAAAGGATAATAAAGGACATGGCACAGTATATGACATATGAAACTCTTAAAATAGTCATTAATCAGAGTTGTACTCTTCTGTATTTCTCTCCTTATGTCAATTTTCTTTTAACATATCACATTTCTTACCATGGAATATTTTTTAGTATAAATTCTGTAGTGTCACTCAAGTAAATGACCAGTACCCACATTTAAAAAAAAAAAAAAAAAAAACTGACTTAAAAATGTATTTTATTGCTTTGAAATTACACATAAATGTAGTTGATAAGTGTGGTGGTCATGTTTTCTGGGTATGAGAGGAAGAAGGAAGCTTCCTTTGTTCTCTTGTACTTCTCCCCTACTTCATTTGCGTATACCCCAAAGGCACACATGTTTGGTTAGATACCACAGCATAGATCTCACCCACGCTCAGCAACTCCCTGAGCCTCATATTAACATCACCTGTTGATGTCGGGCCATGTCTTTGTGGATTGTGGGTGACACATTCTGACATGAATGTTAATGCTAGGGACTAATAAGTTCAATATATATATATTATATATATATATATATATATATATATATATTTTTTTTTTTTTTTTACTTTGCCTTTTACTATTTCTTTTCTTTTTACTCCTATAGGGTATATGTATCGTGTGTGGTCAGTCCCAAAATCCAAATGCCTATCTGAACCAACTGCTAGGGAGTGTTATTGAGCAGTACATTGGGCGGTTTCTTCCAGCTTCACCGCATGGCTTAGGTCTCGGACAACACCCTGTTTTGTTGGCACTGAGAAACTCCTCCGCTGCTTCAGCGATAACACCTCTAAAGAAGTGCATCATACAAGTCATAAGGTACATCTAAATATTAAAAACAAGTGGTATTTACAATGTACTAATCTTTATTAAAAAGTAACAAAGTTGGGGTGCCTGGGTGGCTCATTGGGTTAAAGCCTCTGCCTTCGACTCAGGTCATGATATCAGGGTCCTGGGATCAAGCCCTGCATCGAGCTCTCTGCTCAGTGGGGAGCCTGCTTCCCTTCCTCTCTCTCTGCCTGCCTCTCTGCCTACTTGTGATCTCTGTCACATAAATAAATAAAATCTTAAAAAAAAAAAAAAAAAGTAACAAAGCATCCCCAAAGTATTGGCAACCCTTAGGATGCTGGTAGTTTGGAAACTTTAATTTTCGCTGAGAAACAATATCTAAGAACTTACTAAAATGACTTCATTTATTTAAAGATTTTATTTATTCATTTGACAGACAGAGATCACAAGTAGGCAGAGGGGCAGGCAGAGAGAGGAGGAAGCAGGCTCCCTGCTGAGCAGAGAGCCCGATGCGGGGCTTGATCCCAGGACCCCAGGACCCCAGGATCATGACCGGAGTGGAAGGCAGAGGCCTTAACCCATTGAGCCACCCAGGTGCTCCAGTGCTCTTTTAAATAGCTTGTTCTCTCTATATAGCTGTTACTTTCCTTATATATGACCTAAAGGTACATATTTAATTTAGTTCTTATCAGATAAACAGTAAGTGTATTCTCTACTATAGAAAACACATTATTTATATTATTTTTAAATTTATTTATTTATTTATTTGAGAGCGAGACAGAGTGAGAGAGCATGAGAGGGGAGGTCAGAGGGAGAAGCAGACTCCCCAGGGAGCTGGGAGCCTGATGTGAGACTTGATCCCAGGATTCTGGGATCACGACCCGAGCCGAAGGCCTTCGCTTAACCAACTGAGCCACCAAGGAGCCCCTGTTATTTATATTTTTAAAACAGAGTAAGTGAAAAAATGAATGTGAATATGACTAAGGAAACACTAAGAAGTCCTGTTTTGTTAGTCTCCTGTCTTAATGACTTTATTTTATTATTAGATGCATAAATGAAACCTCTTGGGTTCTCTGTTACCTTTTAACTGCAGCAGAGATTCAGTAATAAAAATTATTTCTTTGTCTTCATGGAGTATTTAGCTTCCTATGAAATTTGTTTTATAAACTGGAAGATGCTGCAGTGATATACAGATGCAGTGATATACAGGCATACCTTGTTTTACGGCACTTCACAGACACTGTTTTTTACAAATTAAAGGTTTGCGGCCGCCCTGCATCCAGCAAGTCTGTTGGCACCATTTTCCCAACATTATTTTTCACTTCATGTCTCTGTGTTAACATTTTTGTAGTTCTCACAATATTCCAAACTTTTTTGTTGCTATTGGTTATGGTGATCTGTGACCAGTGATTACAGCTGGCTGAAAGCTCAGATGATGGTTAGCAGGTTTTTTTAGTAATAAAGTATTTTTAAGTTAAGGTATATAGATTGTCTTTTCAGACATCATGCTATTGCACACTTACTAAACTACAGTACAGCATAAACATAGGTTTTCTACGCACAGAGAAACCAAAAACTCCATTTCACTTTATTGTGACATTCGCTTTATTATGGTGATCTGCAACCAAACCCACAATATCCCTCCATCCTCCTCTACTCCTGCAGTTCCCCGTATTTGTTGAGGCTCCTTACTCTGATTCTCTGAGAATTCCCGGGTTATTTTCAAAGCACCTATCACATTATATTTTAGTAAACTTTTTTTTTTTTTAATTTTTTTTAATAAATTTTTTTATTTTTTATAAACATATATTTTTATCCCCAGGGGTACAGGTCTGTGAATCACCAGGTTTACACACTTCACAGCACTCACCAAAGCACATACCCTCCCCAATGTCCATAATCCCGCCCCCTTCCCCCAAACCCCCTCCCCCCAGCAACCCTCAGTTTGTTTTGTGGGATTAAGAGTCACTTATGGTTTGGGAGGGAGACAAACCTTTTTTATTTTTTTGCTTGTCCAAATTTTCCACTAGACATGAGCCCCTTGCCTTCAGAGGCCGTGTTTACCTTTCCATTCTCATACTTGTACCTGGCATACTGTAGGTATACATAAATGTTTAGGGATTCAACAGTGAACAAAAAAGACAAAACCTTTGTCCTCAAAGATTGAATGCATCCACTGATATGGAATTTTTGGAAGCCACTGTAGGGAATAGAAATGATGGTGAAAACATAGTTCCTGCCCTTTAAGACTTTATAATCCTTGGGACACTTGGATGGCTCAGTTGGTTAAGCAGCTGCCTTCGGCTCAGGTCATGATCCCAGTGTCCTGGGATCGAGTCCAGCATCGGGCTCCTTGCTCAGCAGGGAGCCTGCTTCTCCCTCTGCTTTGCCTGCCACCCTGTCTGCCTGTGCTCACTCTAAGAAATAAATAAATAAAATCTTAAAAAAAAAAAAAAAAAAGACTTTATAATCCTTAGTGATTTCCATGGCTCATTTTGGCAAATTTTATTGCTTCGCAAATACATATGGATGTCTGACTTAGATTCAGCTGTATTTGACAATCTTTCATGTTGTCTAGACCTTTTAGAAACTGAGCAATTCCCACTTTCATTTATTCACTTAAGTGTACACTGAATACCTATTATGAGCCAACACATGCTTAAAAGGTAGAGATATAAAAATGAGTAAGATAAATTTATCTTTATGATCTCTGTTGACTTATAATGCTAAAATGTGTTTTGCTTTGAGAGAAAATATTAAATACTAAATTACTTCTGATTTTTTTTTTTTCTTTTACCTCCTAAAAGAAGGAAAGAGGTAGAGCTGAAATGGGGAGCTAATTCCTAGGACAGTCATCTTATTGATTTGGAAAAATAAGACCCTTCCCAAATCCCTAAATAAATAAATGTGAGGAGAGATTTCTTTATGCAAATTTGACATTAAAGAAAATGTTGCATTGTTGAGGAACTGATCGAGGAAATCAGGCTTATATTAGAAAGGGGAAAAAAATTTTTGTTTGTTGAGGTTTTGTTTGAGTTTTGATTAAGTTCATTTAAAGATCAGTTTTTTTACATTTAGTTCATGTCTGTATTCTTCTTTGGCCCTTAAAATACAGCAAGGTTGTGCAATCGTTGCTCCTAAATTTTTATGTTTGAGGATAACATGGTTAAAATATACATTTTTAAAAAATTGTTCTTTATTAATTTGGGGGGTAAAATTTGTTGGTATCTTTAAAGTGTATGGCATGTGTTTCTGTTCAATGAAACTTTAACCAGAAGACAAAACAAAATTGTGCTTCTTTTTAGGAAGTCCTACTTTGAGTTTAAAGGGTCTTTGCTCCCTCCTCGCTTAGCATCTGTTCTGGCCTTCATCCTGCAGCTTTTCAAAGAAACGAACATAGACATTTCTGAGGTTGAACTGCTCCTGCCTGGCGTCTTAAAGTGCTTGGTGTTGGTCAGTGAACCCCAAGGTTAGTCTGAATCTGTGTTTGTCGTACTTCTCTTTATGTGATATCAGTTTCTATACCTTGTGGCTAAAAATCAAACTCCAGCGGATGGTTGAGGTTGAGCATGATAAAATGGTTAAAAACCGACGTGTTTCAGCATAGTTTACTTCTGTTTTGTTTTTTTCCCCCAAGGCAAACAGTTTATTTAAGGGCTCCTTCTCTGATTAGACTTGTTAACCTTTTAAAGAATATTTGTTTAATCTGACTGCAGTATTAAATCAACTTCTCACATATCATGTGGTGAGGGGTCAGCATAAGTTCTTCTGTTCAGGTTTCTGCCAGAAAATCTAAGCTGATTTCACAGGCAAACCTGTAAGGATCCTTTGATCCTCATCCTTTTGTTTTCAGTCTCATCAGCCTTACTGCTAGGGATCACTTTAAAATATCATTTATTTCATCCCCACTGTGAGGAGCATGCTTTAATAAGCTTATTGAGAATATGCAGAATAGTAGCCATAGTTCTATCCTGAAGGAGTTTTTAATGTAAATAGGAGGCTGTGTGTGTAAGTGTGTGCATGTTATCATTATAATGTGATTGTTCAGGGCAGGGCTCTTCAAATGCTTCTACCTAAGTACATCTAACTGCTGTGATAAGTGAGTTCAATGTGTGTCCTGAAGAATCTGAGGGCAGCGCCCAAAGTGGTAGCTAAAATCTCAAATAGGTCTTGGAAATTTTCTGTTTTAGCTCAAAATTTATGCATATTTTGTTTAACTCTATATTTATTTTAATAATTAAAATGTTCTGTTTTTTTCCCTGCTCCCAAGTTTGATTTTACAAAAAAAATGTTGTGTATTAATATAGAATGCCCTTACCTGATAGTAGCATTTCTGTATTCAGAAATACCCAGATGGACCCCCGTTTCTTCTTTAGAAATTTTGTCCTCATTGAAAACTTACGCATACTTTCAGTGAAGGCCTGTTGTGGTGTACAAGACAAAAATTTGTTGAGACAGAGCAGTCAGTATGAAATCTTAGCTAGCCTCTTGTTTTGGTGATAGTGATATTTATCAGGAAGGAAGCCAGGGTGCAGAGGGTGAATTAAGCTGCTCACATCTAGCTGGTGAGTGCATCACACGTTCCAGATGGGTAGGATGCCGAATTGCCTATCTCTGCATTGCTGTCTTCATTAGCTGAGGAGGCAATATTAAACACAGATTTGTGTGTGTGGCTGAGATTTTTCTTCTCCTTGTAGCTCTCCTTGTATTCTTGCTCTCCTTGTAGTCTCAATGTTTAAAGTAATTCTTGCTTTCCTTGTAGTCTCAATGTTTAAAGGAATAATTTGTAAAATCACAGAGAGCTAGTGTTGCTAAATGACTCCACAAGGCCACTCCTAGGTATATGCCCAAGAGCATTTTAAATATACCATCCACTCAAAAAGCCGTACTCAAGAACTTAAAAGAATTCCACTTCTGGCATGATAACGTCAGGAGCTCTGCTGACCTACTCCCCAGCAAAACTGGTAGAAATTACTTAAAAGAAATAATTTAAATTCTCTGAAAATAGTCCTAAGGGTATATAGCAAATGGAGAAACATTTATTTAAGAAAATGTGCTAAAACTTGGTAAAGCAGCAGGAGTCTATGGTATTTGAACCAAGACTACCTCCTTCTTACTTCTCCCAGCTCAGTAAGACAGAAACTCTAACTTCAGACTGGTAGATCCAAGAACCTAGGGCTTTCTGTCTGCCCAGCTCCCAGTAGGAGGGCTATCATCCTGTGAGAGGTAGGATGTCAATATTTCTCATCCCACCCCCATGCTACCTGATGCTGAGGTTGTATTCCAGGCAAGTGTGGCTGCGAAGTGGGGGCTCCATTCTTTCCCTCAGCCCCCACTAGTGGGATGCATATAGTACACGGAGTATAGCACACTGAGAATACCGGGGTACCATTCATCCTTGCCACAGCTTAAAGGTATGAACTCACCGCCAAGTGAAGCAAGTTAAGGATGCCTGGGGCTCCTGCCTGTCCTTCCACAAGTACTCAGCGCTTGTGTGGGTATGTCCTTCATTGGGCACCACTGGCCCTCTCCCCAGCACCAGAGCCATGCCTCTGAGATTTTGCCTGATAAAGGCAGAGGGAGGAGAAGCAGACCATAGAGCAGAAAACTCCTGAATCTCTCCCAAAGGAACCGACTTCATTTGCAAATCAGTGTGAAAAAGTTCAAGCCTAAGGGTGCAGTCAAATACAGTGGAGTTTGTGGTGATAGACAGAAGGTAGGAGAATAAAATAGAGTCATTGGATATATAGGCTACTCTATAGACAGTCTAGTTTGGTGAGAGAATGGTGAAAGACACAGCTGAAAAGAGCCCTTGGATCGGAACAAATCTCAAATACTGCCCACAGAAATTGTCCTTTTAGAAAAGCCTGAACTTGATTAGATAGTCTGTAATGCAGTTTATACCCCTGGACATTATAAAAAACAATAGTGTAATCAGCTTTGATTAGTAGAGAGTCACAGCTGGGTGTGATCGGAAAACAGGACAAAGGGAACCCTGTCAAAATCACTGCCTTAGAATGGACACTCTGGGTGTACCCAAGGTTGTACCAGCAATGTTAGAGACTTCATGGGGAGTTGGATGGAATAGCCTTCATTAAAAAATGCCCAACTTTCAACAACAAAAAATTACAAGACATGCAGAGAAATGGAAGTATGATCCATATAATGGGAAAAAAGCAGGCAACAGAAACTGTCAGAGCAATCAGATCCTAGATTTAATAGGCAAAAACTTCAAAGTAGCCATTATAGTACGTTCAGAGAACTCAAGGAAAGCATGATTAACAGAATAAAGGAAGGTCTAATGATATTGTCACATCAAATAAAGAATATCAGTAAAGAGACAGAAATTATGAAAAAGAACCAAATGGAGATTAGGAAGTTTAAAAGTACATGAGCTAAACCGAAAAGTTCACTAGAGGGGCTCATGGATGGATTTGAATTAGCAAACTTGAAAATAGATGACTAGAGATTATGCAGTCTCAAAAAAAAAAAGAATGAAGAAATAGAGCTTTAGAGAAATGTGGGATACAGTTAAGTGCACCATAATACATATAATGCCAGAAGAGGACAGGAAAGAGCAGAAAAAATATTTGAAGAAATAATGGCTGAAAACTTCCCAAATTTATTAACGAACAATAGCCTATACATTCAGGAAGCTCAGCTAATTCCAATTAGGATAAACCCAAAAAGTTCCCCAGTGAGATGCATCATGGTAAAAATGCTGAAGGCCAAGGCAAGGAGAAAATCTTTAAGACATCAAGAGAAAGATGACTCATCGCTTACCACAGAACCCCAGACAGGTCAGCAAAAAACTTCTCAGCAGAATTAAGTAGTGGGGTACTACTTAATTCTACAGCAGTGGCGTAATACTTAGTGATCAAAGAAAAAGCTGTCAACCACAAATCCTCTATTCTGCAAAACTGCTACCTTTCAGAAGTGAAGATAAAATAAAACCATTGCAGAAAAACAAAAGACATTGCCAGATAATCACTGGGAGAATTTGTTGTTAGTGGACCAGCCTTATAAAAAAGGGAAATTCTTAAGAGCTGAAGTCAAGTGAGCCCACACAAGACAAAGAAAACCAGTAAGGCAATTATGTAATTGTAAAAGACAGCTTAAATATATATTTCTTTATGTTTATTCTCTTGATGGCTTTAAAAAGCAGCTGTATAAAATGATATATAAAAAAATATGTACATCATGTATGATTGGACCTATAACATAGGTATGCAATATATTTATCAATATCAATACAAAGGAGGTGGTGGGAGCAGAGCTGTATTGGGCTAAGGAAATGACTTCAGATATTAACTCAGCTAGATAGGAACAATTGTGAGAGAACCAGAAATGATCATGAAAGTATGTCATGAAAGCAAAAATACAGACTTGCTTTCCTTACTTCTCTTTTTCTTTAGCTTCTTTGAAAGACATAAAATTATATAAAATAAAAATAACTAAGTATTGTTGGGTTTGTAACATTTGCAAAGGTAATATGTATAAAAACAATAGCATGGGGAAAGGGAAAGGTTATATAAGAATAATGTTTCTGTATTTCACTGGAATTAAATTCATGTAAATCTGAAACTCTGATAAGATATACACAGTAAGCCTAGAGCAACTCCTAAGAAAATAACTCAAAACCAATGAAAAATCATTTAAGAAGATAAAATGCTGTGTTTTAAAATATGCACATAATGTAAAACAAAAGCAGTAAAGGAGATGAGAGGATAAAAAGCAAGACATTTAGAAAACAAAAGGTAAAATGACTGATGTAAATCCATCTAATATCAACAGTAACAATAGTTTTGAAAGGACTGAACAAACTAATCAAAAGTGGAGATCACTGGAATGGATCGAAATAAAAAGATGGAAGTATGTTCTCTATTCAGGAAACACTTGAGATTCAAAGATTAAAATAGTAAAAGGAAAGAAAAAATACATCCTGCAAGCTATAGCCATAGAAAGCTGGAGTAGCTATACTAATATCAGACAAAATAGACCGTAGACCAAAAAATCGTTAATTAGAAATAGAGATGCTTTATAATGATAAAGGGGTTGCTATGTTTAATGACTCTCAAATTGCATCTGACAAGAGAGTACCAAAATATAAGAAGAAAAAAACAAGAGAAATGAAGGGAGAAAAAGACAGTTCAGTGGTATTAGTTGAGAGGTTTGGGGTTTCCACTTCAACATGTAAAGAGCTTGAAAGTCGTCACTCCTCCCCTCACAACAAGAAAACAAATCTGAACAGACTGACCCTTATCAGGGTCATGAGTTCAAGCCCCACACTGGGCTCCACACTATGTGTGGAGTCTCCTTAAAAAAAACAAAACCTTTGGAGAAAGCAGACAAAAAGCAGATGATTAGGAAAATAGAGCAGGCGCAATGAACAGAAAAGTGACATGTATGGTAGTTGTTAATCTAGCAATATCAATAATCACTTTAAATGTGAATGCTTTACATAAGCCAGTTAAATGACTGAGACTGACAGTGGATAAAAAACAAAGCCCAACTGTATGTTACCCACAAGAAACCTACTTCGAATATGAAGACACAGATAAAAGAAAAGGGATAAGAAAAATGGTAGCACAGTTCAAAACAAAGCTGTAGAGGCTAATATTAATTTCAAACAAAACAGACTTCAGAACAAGTAGAATTATCAAGAATAAAGAGGTACATTACACAATGACAGACTGGGAATAGAGAAATGATTCAGTCTGATGAAGGTTATCTACGAAAATCCTATAGCTAGTGTCATACTTAATGGTGAAGGCTTAAATGCTTTTCCCCTAAAATTAGCAACAGGACAAGGATGTCCACTTTGCCACTTCTATCCAACATTGTACTAGAAGTCCTACTCAGGACAGGAAAATTAATTAAAAGATATCTAGATTGAAAAGGAAGTAAAACTATCCCTATCTGTAGATGATCCAATCCTGTATATACAAAATCCTAAGCACTCCAATAAAAGGTATTAGAACTAATAAATGCAGCAAGTTTACAGGATACAAAAACAAGACATTGCATTTCTATATACTCTTCTTTTTTTGCATTTCTATATACTTTTAATAAAAATCTGAAAACATAATTAAGAAAATGATTCTATAATAGCATTTTTTTTTAAACTCAAGTAGGAATACATTTTAAAATACATTTTAAAAAGAGAAATATAACCTTAAGATCTGAGAACTACCAAACTTTATTGAAAGAAATTAGAGAATATCTAAATAAATGGGAAAACATTCCATTTCATGGATCAGAAGTAATATTGTTAAGGTAGTGCCACTCCCCAAACTGATCTACAAATACAGTGTAACTCCAGAAGAGCCAAACCAATCTTGAAAAAGCACAGGAGTGCCCTGGGTCACCCATTTGGTTTGAGCATCTGACTCTTGGTTTTGGCTCAGGTCATGATCTCAGGATCAGGAGATCAAATCCTATATTGGGCTCTGTGCTCAGCAAGGAATGTTTGAGATTCTTCCCCTCTCCCTCTCCCCCTACCCCAGCTTATGCTCTCTCTCTCAAATAAATAAGTCTTTAAAAAAAATAATAATAAAGAAGAACAAAGTTGGAAGATACACTTTCCAATTTCAAAAATTCAGTACAAAGCAACTATAATCAAGACAGTAGGTGGTACTGGCAGAAAGATATAGGTCAATGGATTAGAATTGAGAGTCCAGAAATAAACCCATATGTCTGGTCAACAGACTTTTTTTGACAAGGGTGCCAAGATGAGTCAGTGGTGAGAAAATAGTATTTCAAGAAATTATACCAGCTCAAATAGATATCCACATGCAAGGGAATGAAGTTATACCTTTACTTCACACCATATGCAAAAATTAACTCAAAGTACATCATAGATCTAAATGTCTGAGATAAAACTATAAAGCTCATAGAAAAAAGCATAGTGGTAAATCTTCATGACCATGGATTTGTCAGTGACTTCTTCAATACACCAACAAAAGCATAAGGCAAGAGAGAGAGATAAATTGTACTAATCCAAATTAAAAACTTTTGTGCTTTAAAGGACAATCAAGATAGTAAAAAATAACCCACAGAATGGAAGACTATATTTGTAAATCATTTATATGATAAGCAAGTTGTACCTGCAATATATAAACTATTATAATTAAGTAAATTAAAAAAAAATTTAAAAATAGGCAAAGAATTTGAATAGTCATTTCTCCAAAGAATGAAACAGATGTCTTATAAGCACCTGAAAAGGTGCTCAACATCCTTAGTTATCAGGGAAATGCAAATGCAAATGCAAACCAAAACCACATGAAATACTAGATAACACTTTATACTCACTAGGTTGGCTATTATGGAAAAGTCAGATAATAATAATAACAACGTTTGTCAAAAACATGGAGAAATCAGAATCCTCAGTTACTGTTATTGGAAATGGAAAATAGTATAGACACTTGGGAAAATAATCTGGTCATTCCTCAGATAGTTAAACATAGAGTTACTTGTGATGTAGCAGTGTTCCTCCTAGATACATACCCAACATTAATGAAAACATAAGTACACACAGGAATTTGTGTTTATAGCAGTATTATTCATAGTAGCCAAAAGGTAGACTGTCCATCAGCTGACAGATTTTTTAAAATGTGATATATCCATACAGTGGAATATTATTTGGCCATAAAAAGGAATTAAGGATTGCTACATGCTACACAACATTAATGAACTTTGAAAACATTATTCTAGGTGAAAGAAGCCAGTTACAAAAGACTACATTATACAATGCCATTTATATAAAAAGTCCAGAATATGAAATCTGTAGAGATGAAAAGTAGATTTGGGGCTTCTTTTAGGGTATATAAGAAAATAAGGAGTGATAGCTAAAGACTATCAGGTTTCTTTTCAAAGTAAAAAAAATACTCCAAAATTGGCTTTAGTGATGGTTCCACAATTCTGGGACTATACTAAAATCACAGAACTGTACATGTTAAATGGGTGAATTGTACAGAATGTGAATTATATGACAATAAAGCTGTTAATGTAAAGAAAAACTAAAAAAAAAAACTCCATTTTTTTAAAAAGCTCAGTTCAATTAAATAAAGGTAGCAAATAGTTGTCTTTAAAAAACACATGTAACACTGACCCATAACAGCTTGATTCAGAATCGCTTCCAAATGGGAACAACCCAGATGTCCATCCCCCAGCGAATGTACAAAGAACTTGGGATATATCTATACACTGGAATATTATTTGGCCTTCAAAAGAAATAAAGTACTGATATCTTCTACCACATGGATAAACCTTTAAAACAGTATGCTAAGTAAAAAGAAGACAGTCACAGAAGACCGTGTGGAGGTGTCCCTGGGTGGCTTGGTTGATAATCTGTCTCTTGGTTTTGGCTCAGGTCATGATGTCAGGGCATCACGATGCTCAATGGCCAGTCTGCTTGACATTCTCTTTCTCTCTCTCTCCCTCTGCCCCTCCCCCCGCTCACACACATCCTCTCTCAAATAAAATCTTAAAAACAAAACAAAACAAAAAACACATGGTGTATGATTCTGTTTATAAGACATTTCCAGAAGCATCAAATCCATAGAGACAAAACATAGATTAGTGGTTGCCAGAGGCTGGGGAGGAAGAAATTAGAGAATGACTGTTAGTAAATTAAGGTTTTTGGGGAGGTGATGAAATTACTCTGAAATTAGGCAGTGATTAGGCCTTCTCAGTTCTGTGAATTTTCTAAAAATCAGTGAATTGTACACTTTAAAAGATTGGTTTTTATGATATGTGAATTATACCTCAATAAAACTGTTGTAAAATAAAAACCCAATGCTTACTCTTAATTCTCTATGAAGGCCATTTCTTGATATTCTAGTACTTCTCCCACACAAGAGCTTCTGGAGTTTTTCAAGGAAATTTCTTTTAAAAAGAACCAATTACACTGATTTCAGAACTGTAACTTAATATGAGGCGTTATTTGTTCAATAAAGACAAGTGTGCTCCATCTTCTTTATCCACCATCCTCAGGCCATTGAGAATATTACTAAGTACATATTAATTAATTGAACTTCATATGTATCCTGTTTTATTCTCCTGCTATAATGGATTAGAGTTTCTGAATTATTTTTTATGCATAAACAAAGCACTTTCTCCCCAGCTACTTGTATTTAGTGTGCCAAAAACATTACAAAAATTTAGTAGCATTTAGAACATACTGAATTTTTTCTTCTTGACATTTTTTCCATTTTTATGGAGACATGCACAATTTTAAATGACTTGATTAAATATTTAAAAATACAAATTTTTTTTTTGTAACTTTGCTGTCTTTTTTGAAAGGAAGATAGCATCACAAATAGTTGATGTGTGTGTGTGTGTGTGTGTGTGTGTGTGTGTGTGTGTGTGTGTGAGATCTTTGACTAATTTTGAACGAAGGTGAATTGTTGATGGTTTCTAATTTGTTAGAGGGGGAGGAATATACCTATGAGTTTTAAAAAAGTCAATCTGCTTCTCTGTAACTCAGCTGAATGATTACAGTCTGTCTTTTGTCAATATGTTACTACTTGCAGGATTAGGATGATAAAACGTTTTTGAATGTGGGTTCTTTCTAGGAGACCTGTCTTCATATGTATTTTTTCAGTTATCAGCTTGTAAAAAATAGACTCAAGATTTTTAGATTTTCTTAGAATGGGAGTTAAGGAGATAGGGAGATACCCAAGTACAAAACAAAAACTCGTAACTATTTCATTTAGAAAAATAACAAAAAGGCTGTATAAACTTTAAGAAAACAACATATTTTTCTAAATTAAGAGTGTTCATAAAAATGAGGATCCAGATGGTCAATTCAGACACAGTATGTAATGCTGTAATTTTCCCTCCTAGTTAAAAGGCTGGCCACAGAGAACCTGCAATACATGGTAAAAGCCTGCCAAGTGGGGTCAGAGGGAGAACCCGCCGCCCAGCTGACTTCTGTGTTTAGGTAACTGGAAAATGTGCCAACTGCCAAGGGGATGACTGCCAGCCATTTGACAGCCAGCATGTTTTTCAAATAACTAATTATCCAAAACATAATGTGCTACTACTTGTTAGAGTATTTCAATTATTATATTTTTGGGCCATAGTTTTGTTACATTGTGTTGTTTTATTTAAAAAGACAAAAGTGCCAGAGAGGAAGATGAGCAAACTGACTTGAACTCACCTGAGAATGGTGATAAAGATTCCTGCATGTATTGAAGAGACAAAATGGGGGGATGT
The DNA here is from genome assembly GCF_964662115.1 of Mustela nivalis. Taxonomy (NCBI): domain Eukaryota; kingdom Metazoa; phylum Chordata; class Mammalia; order Carnivora; family Mustelidae; genus Mustela; species Mustela nivalis. The sequence goes on from NC_139024.1 coordinate 33,510,501, forward strand.
GGGTCACGATGACAGGTGCACAGGCCCTCAGAGCTGCTAAACATGTTACTCAGGATCCCGTGTAGAGGTACATGTCACTGGTTTTCTTACCTGCTTTAGATACTGTAGACCCAGAAGGCATCCTTGTATTTCAGCTGTGAAGCATACACTGTATAGGATAGATGTGATGTTGGTTCCCAAGAACAATATTGCAACTGGAGGAGTGTTTCCTGTGTTTTGTGTTTTGTTGCCGTTTCCTGCCTTGCCGCCTCTAGAGTCTTGTGCTTTCTGTTAGAGCAGTATTTTTAAATATGTCTCACAATTTCTTCCAGTTCATTTTTACTATACACATCTCTGCGCTAGCACTACCATGATAAATTACACGGATCCATTTTCTTCTAAGTTGGATCTTTGATTCCTCAGTTTGTTTCTCATCCCATCATTGGCACTTGTCCATTGGTTACAACTTATTTAAATTGTGATTACATGAAATAAATAATGGATTTGTAAGAAGCGTAAAACCACCCAGAAAAGAAAAAACCGTATAAAACCCTAAGAGGGGAGAAAGAATTTTATACCAGTAAAGATTGCATGTTTGTTAATAAATTGTACACAGCAAACATGTAATCATTCTTATTTTGTTGGGGGAGAGAGTGGAAATTATATGGTTAAAACATACAATTCTTATTATTATAAAGGCTTTTTGTGGTTCTAAAGTCGCCTGTTCACTTAAGGAATATAAAAATATATTATTAATAACTTGCTTTTCTCATAAAAATATTGTTTGATTTATATAGAAATATGAAGTACTAAGATAAAGAAACTGGACTCACTTTTTCCATGTTTTTACGGCTCAGATTTTGACCCACAAAGAATAGCAGCAAAGTCCCTGGGACTAGATTTTCCTTCTTTTCTCCCTGCTGGGTTTGCAGCTCTTCCCTTTTCCTACCTGTGCCATCATTCCGGTCACACTGAAATAAGCCATCTCTGTCCTTATTTTTAAGTGTTATAAATTGTTTTCATAGGGCATCTGGATTCTTAAGGTTGTTTTATGTGAAATGATCTTTCTTGCATTCAGGTTACAGTTGTCATATAGATACCAGCCCAAGGAACTTCCCCCAGAAGTAATCCTATGTAACTTGATTTACTTCCAGGCATTTTATCCAGGATCATGGTATGAGATACGATTATCAGATTTACGGCATTTTAGAAACAGTAGCATCATTGGACCAGCAGGTTGTTATCAACTTGCTTTCTACCCTCACTCAGTCTCTGAAGGATTCAGAGCGGAAATGGGGCTTTGGCAGAAATATTGCACAAAGGTATGTTTGGATCATTTGATTACATTTTTTGGGCAGTGGTTATAAAAATCTAGATTCATTTTCTGGAGATCGCTTATTTTCCCATTCCTAAAAATTTGGGGTGTGTTCTCTGAGCTAATGAACGTTTCTGTAGTATGATTGAATTTTCATTCACACACTGTTCTTTTCAAAGTGAGCACCTTAGAAAGCTATGTATTTGGCAGAGGATCATAGGGGAAGGGAGGGATAAATGAAACAAGGTGAAACCAGAGAGGGAGACAAGCCATAAGAGACTTAATCTCAGGAAACAAACTGAGGGTTGCTGGAGGAGAGGAAGGTCGAATGGACAGGGTGGCTGGGTGATGGACATTGGGGAGGGTATGTGCTATGGTGAGTGCTATGAATTGTTTAAGACTGTCAAATCACAGACCTGAACCCCTGAAACAAATAATACATTATAGGTTAATAATTTTAAAAAATATATATATATTTCAGCAGTGCCTCTGTTGCTCAGAACACATTCAGTGCCCCTTATCAGGAAGGGGACTTGAGAGCCTCAGGTGTCTTGTTTTGTATAAAACCCATGGTGGCACATCTACCTTTTGAGGGATGCTTGATATACTGAATCAACTATATCATGCGTATCCAGTGAATAAGAGTGACCCAACTAGGGGCGCCTGGGTGGCTCAGTGGGTTAAAGCCTCTGCCTTCGGCTCAGGTCATGGTCCCAGGGTCCTGGGATCAAGCCCAGCATCGGGCTCTCTGCTCGGCAGGGAGCCTGCCTCTCTGCCTACTTGTGATCTCTGTCAAATAAATAAATTTTTTAAAAAAAATCTTAAAAAAAAAAAAAGAGTAACCCAACTAGATAATACAGATTTGGGTCAAAATAGTAATGGGCCTTTTTTTCATATAGGCTTATAACCTAATTTCAAATTGTGCTGAATGGTGTAAAATAATGCAACACCATGGAAATAGACCTGTAGTTCCTGAAGAGGTTGTTTTGGAGGAGGCAGCACTCATGAGAATTCACATGTTCCAAGTTTGTTAAAGAATCAGAGTACTTTAATCATAGAGTAGGGGTGTGGGTGCACATGTGTGTAGACAGACATTCAGGTAGACTGAATTTATAAATACTTAAGTGAAAATTATGGAAAAGTTAATAAATATATCTACCTTTTCTTTTTTCCTTAAACAGGGAGGCCTATATCAAACTTCTATCTCACCTGGGACAGGTGGGACAAGATGAAATGCAGAGACTGGAAAGTGATAATACCTAATATATTTTGTGCTTTGCTTCTCTATTCATTGTAACTATCTAAATCCACTTTGCACTGCAGTTGTATAATGTTCTGTTAGAAATACTTTCTAGGACTTTTTTCCTTACATACCTGTAAGTATAAAATACATAACAAGAAAATAAAAGTTAAATAAGTGTATTATAGAATCTTTTCAAAGTTGGCAAAATTGTCTCTCTTGAAGAGTTTTTAGTTAAACTAATTTAAAGTAAGTTTTTCTAACTGGGAGTGTCTCTGTGTGTGTCCATGAAGCAGGTCTGCAGTGGGTGATCCAGGGGACTTGTCACTGTAATGTGACTTTTTGCCTTGTGAGTGATTTGTGTTTGTCTGTTTCTTCCAAGTCATGTTTTAATATGATGTTTGGGTTTTTTGTTGTTGTTGTTTGTTTTCAGATTACCTGGCTATTCTTTGCTAGATTTTATGAAACAGGAGTTCAGGAGATGGGATGTATGTTTATCATCTTTTGTTATACCATGTGTGAGGCAAGTTAGTAAATACCCAACACGCTTAACTCTGTGAGGAATGAGGCGGTGTCTGGCGAAATGAATATACCGATAGTATATAAAATGTTTGAAATTTAAACCAGCAGTGGTTCCAACAGTTGCCAGATTTTTTTTCCCCTCTACTCATCTTTCTTTTTGGAAATTGATGAAAAGACGTATCAGGAGAAGGATAAGAGCTTTTAAGAAAAGTCAAATAATATTCGGAAAAGTCTTGAGATTATAAATTAACAGAAGAGGTCTGAAAAGTCAGCTGATTTATCTCCTTGCTCTTCAGTTAGAGCCTCTTATAATTTCACATCTTACATATTTATAGGGAACCAGTTTAGTTCCTTTAGCAGCTCTTGTCTCTTAACTCTGAGTACTTCATAGATATTTTTACTTTACCAGTTGGGCTCTTGTCCTTGACTCCTTTCTGTGGTGAGCATTATTTGGGAAAAGAACTCCAGTCCTGGTGTTGGGAACCCACGTAGGTCTCAGTCCCAGCTCTGCTTTGTAAACTTCAGCAAGTTACTTAATCTTGCTGAGCCTGAGTTTCTCCTTGGGGAAAAAAGAATAATACTCCTTTTTCTATTTCATAGTGTTTTGGTAAGAATCAGTGGAATAATGTATGTGAAACTATATTGGTGATGTGTTCTATATGAGGCATACAGACATGATTACTAGTTATTCGTGCACAAACGTAGAGAACCCCTCAATATTGTTCTCTCTTTCTTATATTCACCTGTTTTTCAAATTATGTCTTATGTGTTATGTTTGTTATGCCAATGTGTTATGTTTGTTAACCTTGAAATAACTGTTTTCTTCTTGAGACTCTGGTCTTTATCATGCTTCTTCTGATTCCTCCCTTTTCTGAGTCAAGAAGTATCTTTCAAAATGAAATATATTACAATCAGTGAACTCTAGTTATTAGTCCTTTCCTAACTTTTATCTATGAATCCTAAAGGAGTATCTGTTGTTCTCATTACATACAGATAGTCTGTCCCTCCCACCCCAGGTCAACTGTCATTATGTCACAACAAATAGAATGAATAAAACCCTCTTTAAGTAAAGTAACTTAATAGACTTCATAGCAGTGAGTTTCTTTCCATTATGATAGTGCCTTATTAAACTTATATCACTTTGCAAGTTTCAGCAAATGAAGTTTAATCTGTTTAAAGTGACACTTTTAAAGGAATTATTTGTGTGTATATATGTGTGTGTATATATATATATATATATTTTTTTTTTTTTTCCAAGTGAGATTAATGTCTTTGAGAATCTCACTCCTTAGAATATGAAATGTTTAAGGCTGAGAAAAGCTGCTTCTGAATCATGCATTGGGATGTATATCTACAGACACTAAGAATAAACAGTTTGTACTTTAAAAATAAGTAACAACCCAAAAAATCCATGATTATCGATACTTATATGTGTATATACATATGTGTTTATTTATATATAAGTAAAATTTTAAAGATGCTGTCTTTTTAAGTTGAAGAGTTTTGTTTTTACTTAGTTCATTTCCTTGAAAATCTTCACTGACCCATCACTTAATCCCCTAAGTAACCTGTCATCCCTAGGGCTGCTGCTTCCCCCACTGTAATGTAAGCCATTCTCTTTTGCTGAAATCTGAGACTGTATTCTCGTTTGTCATGTTCTTTGACCTGACATTGGTATTTTCCTTTATCTTCTCAGCCCTTCCTCAGTGATACTGCTCCTTCCTACATATTGTACTTTGAAAGTACCATCATGTTCTTTCTTGTCCCCAGTGGTAAGATCTGGTCCTTCATTCGCTCTGTCTCAAAATTCTTCCAGTTGGGACTTGATAACACGAGCCTAATTTCTCTCAACCCCTCTAGTTGGATCCTTCAGAAACCTCAAGGCAACTTATCGAGCTGCGCTTGTCGCCTATTTTAAACTAGCTCCTGCCTTTCTTTTCCACCCAGGGAAGACACTATTTTCCCACGTCATTTAGCCCTGAAACTTCAGAAGCAATTTGAATTCTTACTTGTTCCCCACTTTCAGTTGATCACCAGTACAAGCTTTTGCTCTTCTTTTCTTTTTGCCCTCCGTGCATCCGAAATGTTTTTTCTACCGCCTGCTGTTGATCTCTTCCTTATCTATTGATCTTTTCCTTATCTCCTTATCTCTGATCTCCTTTCCTCCAATTTAACCTTATACAGTTCTCACATTAGTGTTTCTAAAATATTACTTTCCTCCTGTTACTTTTCTATTCAAGGACATCCACTTAATTCCCAGTGTCAGTAAGCTGATATATAAGCTCTTCAGTCAGGAGACTTTCTGCCATCTGACTCTACTTTTCTGTGCAAATTTAACTCAAGCAGGGGACTAGATTGCCTTCGAATATCTGAATGCCATGTTCATTCTACACTCTGAGCCTCATTCAGTTTGCCACCGTAAAATACTACCCTTTCTCTAGAAACCTAACCTTAAGTCACTGAAATAGGAAGACCGTCAAAATAAATTTTAGATACATGAGTATTCCAGTCAAATAATTTTCATAAAATATACAGATGAAATGTAAAAGAGATGATTGAAGGACAACAGCATGATAGAAGGACTTTATTAGATACTCAGATTTGGTTATGATTTAAATTTTAATTGAACATTTAATTAGGTTTTCATGGGGGAGTAAAAAACATGGAATATGCTCTCTGTACAAAAATCATTCAGTATTGAATTCATTTGCATTAGAACAGTTTCATACTTTAAAACTTTTATATCTTTATCTATTCCTAGCATATTTTTTCCTAAGCATATTTGACTTTTTCTACCTGGATATCTATATAAAAAAAAATAAGTATCTGCAGGTTGTGTGTTCTTTACCCATTATCTTTTTCCATACTTCATCACAAATTTTTAAAACTACTTCCTTCTTAAAGAATTACATGTACTTTAACAGAATCTTTGACAGTTTTCATTTTTACTTACCCTTTGTTAGGATTATCTGTTACATAAAAATTTGATAAACTTCTGCAATTGGGAAAGACCTGTAGGAAACCTATCTTCCCTAAATTCCTATAATGTTTATGTAAACCTTCTATTTTCAAAAACTGATCTCCTGCCTGATCCTTCTAGGGTTAAAAATACTACCTTGTCAGTCAAGTGTATAGTATGCCAATATAAATGCCATGCTTTATTTGCTTAAAACAGTTGGTTTGGGAAGCTAGCAAAGTTAGGATATTTTTCACATATTTAATAAGATAAAAGATTTGTATTTTGATTCTCTGATAATCTATATTGCTAAGGTTACCAAAATAAGTACCTCATGATTATAACTGAATAATCTGCTTGTTAAAGTTTGTGGTTATCCAACTTATTGCATCTGTGAATTGTACTTTCTGGACGTTCTTATTGTTTATTCATGTTTATAAGTTAATTATGTCTATAATAATGGTATATACCTTTTTAATGTATATAATTTACACTGTATCCATGATTATTCCGCTTTTTTATGATAGATTGGCTATTTGAAAACCAAAATAAAAATGAACCATGTTGTCTTGAGGAATAATTTCTATCTTATTCCTATTTTATATTCTGTGGTAAAACAATAGAGAGTTTTTCAGATATTGCAATAGCTGGAAAGGATACAGTATACATGTGGTTAAACCATGTGGAAAATATGAAGAAAAAAAGCAGGAAAAATATCCTAATCGCACCATAGAAGGTATTTTGTTATGAAGGTTCTAAGGAATTTCATTGTACTTTACAAACACATTATTTTAGAGATTAATTTCTTTGCTGGCTTCTCCTCCTACACAAAGGAACATTCTGCTAATATTTATCTGGTACCTGTGCCTTCTCTTGTAAAGTCAAGTCTTGAAGTAGCTGTTTAAGGAGGTGGAAGTTTCATGATCTCCCAATGGAAATTTAATTTAATTCTACTACAAATACAATATAGTCTATAATTTTGGAGAATAAAAATGGAAGATGAATTATGAAGGATAGTTCACTTATTTGAATAGTTTCAATGGAATTTGCTTTATATGACCAAGCATAGTTTTCTAGAATTTTTATTAGCTCTTAATAATTTGAGGAGAATGATCTAATCATAAGTGTTCAGCATTTTATTTTTCCTCAGAGAAGAATGTTGCACTTTGGATTCTATTCTCTGGCTACAGCATAAAAGATGTTTTCAAAAACGATGCAAAACTTTAAAATTCTCTGCATTCAATTCTGTAATATTAGTGAATAACACATTAAATTTCACCAAGAAGGGGTTTGATAATAATATGCCAATTTGTTTTAAATGAATAGTTAGAAGTCTAAACAGAAAATATCAGGAGTAATCTCAGGCTACCTTTCCATTATCAGTCAGGCAAGCTTATTTTTAGACCATTTCCCTTTTATTCATTGGATATAGGATCTGGGATTTTAAATGTAATGGTTTTTATAAGGTAAAAACAGCTGGAAGTAAATTCATTTGTCAAGTAGAAATTTTAGTAAATCTGAAATACTTCTTGCTCTGGTTCTTGTTGAAAGCTACTTCAAATACTAGAGTCATTTTCCTGACTTGGTAAGGCATTTAAAATATTTAGTTTACATGATTTATACCCTTTAAAGACACTCTTTGATATCAATGAACAGTATCAATTTGTACTTTTCAGAACTATAAAAATACTCAAGATTTTTTGGCTAAATCTCTGGAAGGTTTTTTCACTTTTTTTGCTCCTTACCTCTAGTCTCTCCTCCTGTTCTTTAATCTGAATAACCAGATTACTTATTATTTGGAAATTAAAAATTTTAGGTATATAACAATATATAAAGTTAGTGAATTTTGTATTTAGGATTAAAAAGTGTTTATGTTTTTATTCACTTCTGATTACTAAAAGTGCTTCCATCAATAAAAGGACAGTTTTCTATAAGATAAAGATTGCTGAATAATTAAACTATGCCAAAGGAAAAAGCGTAAAGTTTCCCTTTTATAAAGGTGACTTAGATCCTAAAAAGAAAAGAGAAAAATTCATTTTATACTTCTTGAATTTTTTTATGTTCCAAAGTGATTGAGTTTTATGTGTATATTTTTGCTATAGCCAAAGCAAATCCAAAAACCTCACCCTAAATAAGAATTCTTATGCATTATTAAAAATTTGTAGTAATAAAATATGTATTGGTGGTGGAAAAGAATCCCACAAGTCCTCAAGATTGACATAACCTTTAACAAAGTGGAAAAACTTTTATTAGAATTACCAAGTCTAGGTTCAGATTTATGTCAGAGCACTTTATGGTGCCAAAATTAGTATAACAAATTTTTTTTGAGCCTAAAATGTCATTTTTCACTAAATGAGTTTAAATGAGAAGTTTAAATTATTATTTGAAGCAAGAAATTTGTACAGACTTGGGAATCTTTGGCTTTGGTAAATTCCCCTTTTCCTAATTAGCATATCTTTCACATGCTTTTTGAATCATTTATTCCATAATATGTGTTTCAAGTTCTATTTAGTAATTATTTAATTTCAAAAATAACCTCCCCTTTCAGTTACAAGGTTCTAAACACTGTAAAATACCTTGTAATTTGAGTAACTTTCTTTTCTTCAGCGAAGTACTTAGCATTTCCCTAATATTCACAAAATTCTTCTGAATTCATATGGAAATCAATAATTATCTTCCTTAAAAAGTGGAAAAACAAGTACAGAAAGGTAAGCACATTGCCCAAGGTCACAGATTAACCAAGCCAAAAAATATGGGTATTCCAACTGCTGTTCTGATATACTTCTATTATTCGTATTACCTTGAATAAAATATGGCATTTAAAATTTTATAATGTCATAATGCTGAGTCTATACCGAGTGGGGCTGCATAATGTTAAATTTTTAAAAGAAAAATTACAAACCCAGGTTTACGTAGGAAGGGAAACAACTACTGAATATTTTTTTTAAAGACCACTGAGGACAGTACTTGTGAAATAAATTCCTTACTAACATTGTCCTGTTTTCCTAGACAGCATTGATTTAGAAAAAGTATACACAAAGGCTCTAAAGACCCATGGAACAATTATGGACCATTAAGTTGGTACTAAGCTATACCACAGTAAAAGTCATATATATTGTATATTGACCCACAAAGAGAAGGGTGACAGGAGTTTTCAGTAATGTGTTTTAGAAAACTGTTCATTTTTTGCTAATGTTTATCAGAATATAAGACATATAAAACAAAACAAGGAAGCATTGAGCACTGAGTCTTTTCATACCCAGTATCCAAAAATGAAACTTTTCTTCTGCTCATGATAGTTATTAACAAAGCATTGCCTTTCAGATGGTCCCAATTCTGTGATGAGGCACTTGAAGAGTCTGAAGGTTAGGGCATGTGAAATACGGAGCTGGAAGAAAGCATGCAGCTATTCCATTGGAAGCAAAAGGGAGTGTAGGCCCATAGAATACTTCTTCTTTGCCTTCTCTACTTACATCCACTACCTACAAAAGAAGAGAAACCTGTATGTCAAAGATGATTGTTCAATATAATTTGAACATCTATATATAAAAAGCAGCCTACAGTTGAATTCATTTATGCCACCATGACCATATATACCTTAGGCATTGGGTTTTCTCCCCTCGCGGTATGGTACCAGAAATACATATAAAGATCCAGGTAAGTGCTACTATGTACATTTATATATTTGGGTGTCTACATATGTACGTAGATATATGTTTATAATGATTTAATCTTCAGAACAGTGATGAGGTAGGTAGTTTTATCCTACTTTAATATTAAGGTCTTCTGGCTTTAAACAACACATTACACCAGATGGATCTAACAATGGAATACACATTATCCAAGTGTACATGGAATATTCTCCAGGATAGATCATATATTACACCACAAAACAAATTTCAATAAATTTAAAAAGACTGAAATCATATCAAGCATCTTTTCTAACCACAACAGTACCTAGAAATAAGTTACAAGAACTGGAAAACAAAATAAAATGCAAATACAGAGGCTCAACAACATGGTATTAAACCAATGGGTCAATGAAAAAAAAAGGTGTGAAAAAAATTCATGGAGAAAAATGTAAATGAAAGCATTATGGTAGAAAATCTTTGGGACACAGCAAAAGCAATTCTAACAGGAAAGTTTATAGCATTCTCAAGCAACAAGAGAAATCTCAACCTAACCTTACAACTAAAGGATCCAAAAAAAGAACAAAGCCCAAAGCTAGTAGAAGAAAGCAAGGAATAAAGATTAGAGTGGGAATAAACTAAAAAAAAAAAAAAAAAACCCACCAACTTTAAAAAGAAAAGAGCAATAAAAGCAAGAGCTGATTACTGAGAAGATATGCAAAACTGATAAACCTTTACCAGACATACCAAGAAGAGACCCAAATAAATCTGGCTTGAAGAGAAATATCAAGCAATACCACAGATATATAAAAGATTGCAAGAAACTACTATGAAAAATTATATGCCAACAAATTGGACAACTTGGGAGAAATGGAGAAATTCCTAGGGACATACAATCTTCTAAAATTAAATCAGGGAGAAAATATGAACTGACTGATTACCCATTCAATTTCATTACTAGTAATCGAAAAAAAAAAGAGGACCAGATGGCTTCATAGGTGAATATAAGCAAGTTAATGCCTGTTCTCAAACTATTCCACAAATATAGAAGAGGAAGGAAAATATCCAGATGTATTCTGTGATGCCAGTATTAGCCTGATACCAGAACCAAAGACATCACAAAAAAAGCGAAGCAAAAAACTACAGGTCAACATATCTGATGAACATAGATACAAAAAAACGCTGAACAAAATTGTAGCAAACTGAATTCACCAGTACATTAAAAAAATCACCATGATCAAGTGATTTATTCTAGAATAAAAAGTGTTAATATTCAAAAGTAAATCAATGTAATACATCACATTAAGAGGAAAGACTAAAAACCATATCACCTTAAGAGATACAGAAAAAGCATTTGACATAATATAATACCCATTCATGATAACTCCACAAATTGGGTTCAGACAGAACATACCACAACATGATAAACCAAATATGAAAAACCCACAACCAATGTCACACTGAAAAGTGAAAAACTAAAAGCTTTCTCCCTAAGACCAGAAATAAGAAGATCCACTCTTGTACTTTTCAACATAACATTGGCAGGAAGTACTAGCTGTGGCAATCAGAAAAGAAAAAGGGAAGGCATCCAAATTAGTAAGAAGATAAAGTATCGCTATTTGCAGATATATTTTCTAATTATAGAAAACCCAAGATTCCACCAAAGGACAGATAAATGAATTCAATAAAGTTGCAGTATACAAAATTAATATGCAGAAATGTGTTACATTTCTATATACTAATAATGCAGTAGAAGAAAGAGAAATTTAAAAATCCCATTAGAGACTAGTCCAAGATGATGGCTTAGGAAGACTACAAACTCACCTCTTTCATAGACACACCCAATATAAACCTATTTTTGGAGCAATTCCTCCTGAAGGAGAAGTGAAAGCTGACTCAACAGTTTCCGCACAAAAAACCACATAACTGTGAGAGAGATGGAGACATATTAATGAAGATAACTCACAGTCCCAACACTGCGAGTAACAATGGGGAGGGATAGTACTAAGGAACTATGAGCAGATGCAGCTGCCCTAGGCCACAGAAAGAAAGCCACAAATTAAAAGCAACTAGCTTCTAAAGGATCCAGCCCTACCACCACCACACAGCAGGAGAGCAGCAAGAACTCTGCATGGAGGTACTGGTGAGCACCACTATTTACATTCCCTCCTGTCCATGTTAGTATGGACAGGAATACAGTACAGGCAGCCTAGCTAGCCTACTGCCACAGTGAGCCCCTGGCCTCTAGCCCACTCCAGACCAAGCCATCCAAATAAGACAGCCTCCAGCATGCCACATACCAAGACACCCCTGCTCAGCACTCATAGCTACAGCCATGCTGCCAAAGTGACAAAAGTAGAAAACATTGTGGAACACTCCAGGCACGTGTTTGTTTGTTTGTTTTTATTTCCTAATTCTTGCTATGTTTGACACCCCTAGCTCAAGAGAGTTTCAGGACTCACCTGCACAGAGCATCCCAGGAGCTCATAGTCTGTACCATGCCTCAACTGTAGCCACCTGACCAGGGCAAACCTTGAACTGAATACGATGAGACAACCTAACCCACACCAGCCATGGCTATAATTGCTCTGCCAGAGCATCCCATGAACTAAGCCTTCCAGGATACCCCACCATGCACCCAGTTCAGATACAGCTCTCTTGTCAGGGGACCCACTGTATGGAGCACCCCAGGATGTCCCAGACCATGCTACACCACGGCTCTAGCCACCGCCCCTGCACAGGGTGCTCAGGACACCCCAGCCTGCACCCCTCTTTGCCTCCACCTAACCCACTAGGTGTCCTCCATGCAGAGAACCCCAGCACATTCCACTTTGCACCAACTTTGGCTTTAGTGATCCTGCCAGGACACCCTCTGCATGGAGTCGGGGGAGTACCCTAGCCCATGCCCACTATAGTTCTAGACATCCCATTAAGGAAGCCCAGCATGGAATGCCCCAGAACCACCAAGTTCATGCCAGCTACAACTCCAACCAGCCAGTCTACATAGGTGACCATACACAAGACCATTCCTTCAATATTAGAAGTAGCTGTTCTGCCTAATTAATAGGAATAAACACAAAGTCAGGCAATGTGAGGAGACAAAGGGATTTGCTCCAAGTAAGACAAAACCTCAAAAATGAATTAGACAAAATGGAGATAACCAATCTACTTGATAACGAATTAAAAGTAATGGTCATAAAGAAGCTCACCAGACTACAGAGGAGAATGGAAGAACTCAGAGAAAATGCCAACAGAAAATATAAAAAAGAATCAGAGTTAGGAATATAATAAATAAAATATATGCTAGAGAGGGAAAGAATCTTAAGCAGACTCCCTGCTGAGCATGGTACCCAGTGGGGGTTGATCTCACAACCCTGAGATCATGCCCTGAGCTGAAATCCAGAGTTGGATGCTCAACTGACTGAGCCATTCAGGCACTCCAACAGTGTCTTTAAAATGACATGTTAGACCAGTTGGACATATACAGAACATTCCATCCAAAAACAAGATTAGAGTCTTTTCAAGTGCACATGGACATTCTCCAGAATAGATCATAGGCTAAACCACAATGCAAGACTCAATTATTTTAAGAATGAAGTAATATGAATCTTTTCTGACCACAATGGTATGAAACTAGAAATCAATAACAAGAAAACAAAATGGAAAACACAAATACTTGGAGGTCAAATAAAACACTACTACATGACATGGATCAATTAAGTATTCACAGAGAAAATTTTTAAAGTACTTGGAGACTAAAGTAAATGACAACACAACAGTCAAAAGTCTTAGAACAGCTTTCACTGTGTCCCAAAGAGGGAAATTTTTAGAGACACAGGACTACTTCCAGAAACAAGAAAAATCTCAATCTACTTTATATCTATAGGAACTAGAAAAAGAGCAAACAAAACCCAGTGTTGGAAGGGAGTAATAAAGATCAGAACAGAAATAAATGTAATAGAAACTAAAATAAATAGGTCAACAAAATCAAGAGCTAGTTCTTTAAGAGATAAAATTGATAGAAAATTAGAGTTTATCAAGAAAAAAGGAGGACAAAAAAAATAAATGAGAAAAAAAAAAAAAACCTGACACCACAGAAACAAAAAGAATTATAAGACTACTGTGAAAAAATTGTATGCCAAAGAAGGAGACCACTTGGAATAAATGGATAAATTCCTAGAAATATAGAATCTTCCAAACCAAATGAGGAAGAAATAGAAAATCTGAACAGACCAATTACTAGTAAGGAAATTGAATTGGTAATGGAGGGGGTGTGGGGAAACTCCCAAGAAACAAAAGTCCAGGACCTGACAGATTCACAAATGAATTCCACCAAATATTTAAAAAAGAATGAATACCTACTGTCCTCAAACTATTCCAAAGAATAAGAGGAAGGAAAGTTTCCAAACACATTCTATGGGACTAGCATTGCTTTGATATCAAATTCAAAGATACTACAGGGAAGAAAAGGAAATCTACCGACCAGTATCCCTTATGAACAAAAATACAAAAATCATCAACAAAAGATTAGCAAACTGCATTCAACAATACATAAAAGAACCATTCACCATAATCAAGTGGGATTTATTTGGAGGATGTAAGAACAGTTCAGACTTTGTAAATCAATCAACATGATATATCACATTAACAAATGGTAAGTATTGTGATCATCTCAATAGATGCAGAAAAAGCATTTGACAAAATTCATGTTTCTGATAAAAATTCTTAATATTGTAATATAGTGGATTTAGAGGGAACATCTCAATTTGATAAAAGATAACATGAAAACCCACAGCTATGATCTTAGTCAATGAGGATACACAGAGCTTTTCCTCTATGAGCATGAATGAAAGAAGAATGTTCACTCTTGCCTCTTTTATTCAACATAATACGGAAAGGCCTAGCTACAGCATCAGACAGGAAAGGAAATAAAGTGTCTACCCATTGGTAAGGAAGAAATTAAGTTGTCAATCTTTGCAGATAACATAGTACTATACATAGAAAACCCTAAAGACTCCACCTAAAACTCTGAGAAAAATTCAAAAAATTCAAAGAATCCTCAACTAAAGCTGCAGGATATAAAGTTAATACTTAAAATTATGAGTTGTATATCTCTACACTAATAATGAAGTGGCAGAAAGAGAAATAATTCAAGTTACAATTATACCAAAAGGAATAAAATACCTAGTAGTACCCTTAACCAAGGATTTGAAAGCCCTGTATGCTGAAGACTATGCAACAGTGATGAAAGAGAATAAAGACAACACAAACAAGTGGAAAGATATACTGTGTTCATGTAATGGGAAAATTAATATCATTAAAATGTCTACAAGACCCAAAGCAATCTACCAATTAAATGTATTCTCTATCAAAATACCAACAGCATTTTTGAAAGAACTAGACCAAATAATCCTCAAATGTTTAAAAACCCACAAAAGACCCTGAATAGCCAAGGAAACTTGACACTGAAGAACTAAGCAGGTGATATCACAATGCAAGATTTCAAGAACTACTACAAAGCTCTAGTAATCAAAACAGTATGGTACTTGCACAAAAATAGATACATAGATCATGGAAGAGAATAGAGAGCTCGGATATAAGCCCACACTTATATGGTCAATTAATCTACAATAAAAGATGCAAAATACATGGTTGGAAGAATACAGTCTACTCAATAAATGGTATGGGGACAACTGGACAGCTACCTGCAAAAGAATGAAACAGAACCCCTTCTTACATGACACACAAAAATAAACACCAATTGCATTAAAGACCTACATAGGAGACATGAAACTATAAAATATCTAGAGGAAACATAGGCAGTAATCTCTCTGACTATGGGCTTTGCAACATTTTTCTAGATAGGTCCCCTAAGGCAAGGGAAACAAAACCAAAAGTAAACTACCAGAACTACAAGAAAAAAAAAAAAAAAAAAAGGAAGGAAGGAAGGAAGAAAGAAAAAATACACAGCAAAGTAAACCAACAAAACAAAAAGACAACCTACTTGATGAGAGAAGATATTTGTAAATGACATATCTTTTAAGGGACTAATGTCAAAAACGTGTAAAGAATTTGTACATCTCAACACCAAAAGAATCAAACAATCTGATTAAAACAATGGTCAAAGGAACTGAACAGACCCTGAGTGAAATAAGCAGAGAGAGTCAATTATCATATGGTTTTGCTTATTTGTGGAGCATAAGGAATCATATGGAGGACATGGGGAGACGGAGAGTAGAAGGGAGCTGGGGGAAATAAGAGGGGGAGACGAACCATAAGAGACTGTGGACTCTGAGGAACTAACTGAGGGTTTTGGAGGGGAGGGAGGTGAAAGGTTGGGTGAACCTGGTGGTGGGTATTGTGGAGGACACGTATCGCATGGAGCACTGGGTGTGGTGCATAAACAAATGAATTCTGGAGCACTGAAAATCATTTAAAAAAAAAAAAAAAGACCTACAGATGACAAGCCCATGTAAAGATGCTCAACACCACCAATCATCAGAGAAACACAAATCAAAACCACAATGAGAAATTGTCCTCTGCCCATTCACACCAATAAGAATGGCTAGTATCAAAAAGACAAGAACTTTTGGAGAAAAGGGAACTCTCATGCACTGCTGCTGGGAATATAAACTTGTGCAGTCACTGTGGCAAACAGTAGAGAGGTTCCTCAAAAAAATTTTTAAAAATACCATAAGATCCAGTAATTCCAATACTAGGTATTTACTGAAAGAATACAAAAACACTAATTTAAAAATATGTACCCATATGTTTTTTGCAACATTATTTACAATAGTCAAGATATGGAAGCAACACAGTGTCCTGTTGGTAGACAATGAATGAAGAGATGGTAGTATACACAATGAAGTATTACTCAGCCATAAAAAGAAAGATATTCCCATTTGGAACAATATGAATGAACCAAGGAAGTTGATGCTAATTGAAATGTCAGAGAAACACATAAATATCACTTATAAGTGGAATCTAAGAAATAATCAGAAGGAGACCCATAAATACGGAGAACAAATGGATGGGTATTAGAGGGGAGAGGGTGAGACATGAGCAAAATGGGTAAAGTGGATTGAGAGATATAGGCTTCCAGTTACAGAATAAAAAATCACAGGGAATACATCATAGGATATATAGTCAATGGTATTAAAATAGCAATGTCGGGTGACAGATGATAGCTACATGCATGGTGACCAAAGCATAATTTATAAGCTTGTTGAATCACTATCTTATCTTGTACATCTGAAACTAATTCAACTGTGATTCAACAATACTTTAATTAAAAAAACTTGTAATTGCACCAAAAAGAATAAAATAACCTAGGAATAAATTTATGAAGGTGAAAGGCCTATACTGTGTACTCATATATGAAACACTGATGAAAGAAATTGAAGATAAATGGATAGATATACCATATTCGTGGTTCAGAAGAACACTTAAAATGTCTATCCTATCCAAAGTAACCTACAGTTCAAAGCAATCCAACAATATAGACACATTCATCAATGGAAAAGAATTGGAAATTTTAGGAATAAACCCATGCTTATCTGGTCAATTTACCTACAACAACGGGGACAAGATACACGGAGAAGAAAACAGTCTATATAATAAATGGTGCTGGGAAAACTGGACAACTACATACAAAAGAATGAAACTAGATCACTTTTTAAAAATGTTTTTATTTAAATTCACCTCTAGGATTCTGATGGATTCCTGTCTCACATTGAGGTCTTTTATCCGTTTTATTTTTGTGTACGGTGTAAGAGAATGGTCGAGTTTCATTTTTCTACATATAGCTGTCCAGTTTTCCCAGCACCATTTATTGAAGAGACTGTCTTTTTTCCACTGTATATTTTTTTCCTGTTTTGTCGAAGATTATTTGCCCATAGAGTTGAGGGTCCATATCTGGGCTCTCTACTCTGTTCCACACTGGTCTATGTGTCTGTTTTTATGCCAGTACCATGCTGTCTTGGTGATCATAGCTTTGTAGTAAAGCTTGAAATCAGGTAACGTGATGCTCCCAGTTTTATTTTTGTTTTTCAACATTTTCTTAGCAATTCGGGGTCTCTTCTGATTCCATTCAAATTTTTGGATTATTTGCTCCAGCTCTTTGAAAAATACTGGTAAAATTTTGATCAGAATGGCATTAAAAGTATAGATTGCTCTAGGCAGTATAGACATTTTAACAATGTTTATTCTTCCAATCCAAGAGCATGGAATGGTCTTCCATCTTTTTGTTCAGTTGATTACTGTATTTTATTAGTTTCAGAGGTAGAGGTCACTGATTCGTCAATTGTATGTAATAATACCCAGTGCTCATTACATCACATGTCCTCCTTAACGTCCATCACCCAGCTACCCACCCCCCAACCCCCACCCTTCAGTAAACTATGATTAGGAGTCTCTTATGGTTTGTCTCCCTCTCTGATTTTATCGTGGTTTTTTTTCCCCTCTCTTCTCCTATGACCTCTTGTTTTGTTTCTTAAATTCCACATCTGAGTGAGATCATATGATAATTGTATTTTTCTAATAGACTTATTTTGCTTAGCATAATATCCTCTAGTTCCATCCATGTCCTTGCAAATGGCAAAATTTCTTTTTTATGGCTGAGTAGTATTCCATTATGTATATATATCCCATCTTCCTTATCCATTCATCTGTCAATGGATATCTAGACTCTTTCCACTGGCTATTGTGGACATAGCTACTACAAACATTGGGGGTACAGGTGCCTCTTTGGATCACTACATCTTTATCTTTGGGATAAATGCCTAGTAGTGCAATTGCTGGGTTACAGGATAGTTCTATTTTCAACTTTTTGAGGAACCTTCATACTGTTTTTCAGAGTGGCTGCACCACCTTGCATTCCCACCAACAGTGTTAGAGAGTTCTCCTTTCTCTGCATCCTTGCCAATATCTGTCATTTCCTGACTTGTTAATTTTAGCCATTCTGACTGGTGTGAGGTACTGTCTCATTTTTGGTTTGATTTTATCTCCCTGTGATATTGAGCATTTTTTCATGTATCTATTCACTGTTTGGATGCTTCCTTGGAGAAGTATCTGTTCATGTCCTCTGCCCTTTCTTGAGTGAATTATTTGTTCTTTGGGTATTGAGTTTGTTAAGTTCCTTATATATCTTGGATGCTAGCCCTTTATCTGATAGATCATTTGCAAGTATCTTTTCCCATTCTGTCAGTTGTCTTTTGGTTTTGTTGACTATTTCCTTTGTTGTTCATAAGCTTTTTATCTTGATGAAGTCTCAATAGTTCATTTTTGCCTCTGGAGACATGTCTAGCAATAAGTTGCTGTGGCCAAATTCACAAAGGTGGCTGCTTGAGTTTTCCTCTAGGATTTTGACAGGTGTCCGTCTTACATTTAGGTCTTTCATCCATTTTGAACCTATTTTTGTGTATGGTGTAAGAAAATGGTTCAGTTTCATTCTTCTGAATCTGGCTGTCCAACTTTCCCAATACTATTTGTTGAAGAGACTGTCGTATTTCCATTGAATATTCTTTCTGCTTTGTTGAAGATTCGTGGACCATAGAGTTGAGGGTCCGTTTCTGAGTTCTCTATTCTGTTCCATTGATCTATGTGTCTGTTTTTTGTATCAGTACCATGCTGTTTTGATTATTACAACTTTGTAATAGAGCTTAAAGTCAGGAATTGTGATACCATTAGCTTTGGTTTTCTTTTTCAACATTGTTCTGCCTATTTGGGGTCTTTGGTGGTTCCATACAAATCTTAAGATTATTTGTTCTAGCTCTGTGAAAAAAGTCGATGGTATTTTGATAGGGATTGCTTTGAATGTATAGATTTCTCTAGGTAACATAGCCATTTTGGCAATATTTGTTCTTCCAGTCCACAAACATGGAAAGTTTCCCCATTTCTTTGTGTCTCCCTCAATTTTTTTCATGAGTGTTCTATAGTTTTTAGAGTACAGATCCTCTGTACTCTACAGATCTCTGCCTCTTTGGTTAGGTTTATTCCTAGATATCTTACGGTTTTTGTGCAAAATGGGATTGATTCCTCAATTCCTCTTTCTTCTTTCTGTTTGTTAATGCAAAGAAACACAACTGATTTGGATGCTTTTTATTTCTTTTTTTGTCTGATTTCTGAGGCTAGGACTTCTAGTACTATGTTGAACAACAGTGGTAGAATGTTGCATCCCAAAGGTTTTGAACAGTTGTGTTTTCATTTTCATTTGTTTCCATGAATTTTGTTTTAATTCTTCATTAATTTCCTGGCTGACCAATTCATTCTTTAGTAGGATGCTCGATGTATTAGCCTCCATGTATCTGAGTTCTTTCCAAATTTCCTCTTGTGACTGAGTTCAAGTTTCAAAGCACCTTGGTCTGAAAATATGCAGGGAATGATCCCAGTCTTTTGGTACTGGTTGAAGCCAGATTTGTGACCCATGAAACTGGATCACTTTCTTACACACACAAAAATAAACTCAAAACTAAATATGAGGCCTGAGGTGATAAAAATGCTAAAAGAAAATACGGGAGTAATTTTGTAGACATCAATCTCAGCCATATATTTATGAATAGGTGATCTCAAGCAAGGGAGACAAAAGCAAAAATAAACTACTGGAATTATATCAAAATATAAAGTTTTTGCACAACAAAAGAAACTATCAACAGAACAAAAAGCCAGCCTACTGAATGAGAGAAGATATTTGCAAATGATATACTGATAAAGGGTTGATATCCAAAATATATAAAGAACTGATACAACTCAACACAAAAAGAACAATCAGATTTAAAAATGGTCAGAGGACCTGAACAGACATTTTTCCAAAGAACAGAGAGATTGCCAAAACACACCTGAAGAGACTCAACATCACTAATCACTGGGGAAACACAAATCAAAACGACAAAGAGACATCACCTCACACAAGTCAAAATGGCTAGTATTAAAAGAAGATCTAAGAAGTTTTGGTGAGCAAGTGCAGAATCAGGAATGCTCCTGCACTACCAGTAGGAATAACTCTTGGTGCAGCCACTGTGAAAAACATGGAGGTTCCTCAAAAAACTAACAATAGAAATGCCAAGTGATCCAGTAATTCCACTACTGGTTCTTGACCCAAAGAATATGAAAACACTAATTTGAAAAGATATATGCACTCTTACCTTTATTGCAGCATAGTTTACAATAGCCAAAATATGGAACCATCTAGGTGTCCATTGACACAGGAATGGATAAAGATGTGATTACACACACACTCACACACACACAGGAATATTACACAGACATAAGAATAAAAATAAATGAGATCTTGCCATTTGGGACAACATGGGTAAACCAAGAGGGTATTATGCTAAGTGAAATAAGTCAGACAGAAACACAAATACTGTATGATTTCACTTATATCTGGAATCTAAAAACAAACACACAAATGACCAAATAAGAAAACCAGACTTTTAAGTACAGAGAACAAAGTGGTGGTTGCCAGAGGGGGAAGCAGTCTAGTGAAACATGCAAAATAGATAAAGGGGATTAGGAGACACAAAATTCCAGTTATAAAATAAGTACTGAAGCTGAAAAGTACAGCACAGGGCATCGAGTCAATAATATTGTAGTAAACTTATATGGTGACAGATGGTAAGTATGGTCATGGTGAGCACTGACTGATGTAGAAAATTTCAAATCAATATGCTTTATAGCTGAAACTAATATAATATTGTATGCCAATTTAAATTTAAAAATTTAAAGTCTCACACTACTTAAATAACTTGCCAAAACTGGTTAGTAAGTACTGGATATACTGGTTTACAAATCCGCATCTACAAAGTGAAAACAGCATCAACCTTGCAGCTTTGTTCTGAGAATTGGTGACATCTAACATGGTGTCTAGGATATAGAATATTATATCACAGCTCAGAAGCAGATTCAAATTCAGTTCAGTTGAGTCTGGATATTTTTCCCCAATTATTTCCCCTTTAAGCTCGAGTTCATCTCTTTCATTATATGGAGGAGCTTTGTTAGTCTGGACTTGCTGTCACCGCACTGAATCCTGCTTAATTTTAATACAAGTATTCAACTTATAATAGGGTTATGTTCCAAGAAACCATCATAAATTGCAAATATCAAAAGACAAAAATGCATTTAATACACCTAACTTACCAAACATCATAGCATAGACAAGCTTGAGTTAAATGTGTTCAAGGTAGTCACATTAGCCTACAGTTATGCAAAATTATCTAACCTAAAGCCTAATTTATAATAAAGAGTAGGGGCACCTGAGTGGCTCAGTTGGTTAAGTGTCAATTCTTGGTTTTGGCTCAGTTCATGATCTCACAGGACATGGGATCTAGCCAATGTGATGCTACGCACTCAGCGGGGAGTCTGCTTGAAGATGCTCTCCCTCTGCCCCCCACCACTTGTGCACACTTGTTCTCTCTCTCTAAAATAAATAAATCTTTAAAAACCATGAATTGAGCATTGAGTATCTATGTAATTGAGTACTATACTGAAAGTGAAATGGTTATGTGAGTACAAAATAGTGCTGAGTATATTGATTGTTTACCCTCATGATTGCGTGCCTGCCTAGTTGCTGTGGCTCACTGCCACTGTCCAGCATCATGAGCATATTGTACTGTATATCACTAGCCTGTAGATCAAAATCCAAAATATAAAGTGTGGTTTCTGCTGAGTGTGTATTGTTTTTGCATTACTGTAAAGAAGAAAAATCATTAAGTCAAGCCATCTTAAGTCAGGGACCATATGTGTATTAGAAAAATTCTTTCTTAAAGAAAGCTGGTCATATCCTACTTGTTGAACCCATCAGGCCCTTTCCAAGCCTCAACTTTCTTTACCTCGACCTTCCTCTAACCTTATTTGAAACTTTCATCTCTCAGATCCCATGATTTTTTTTTTTAATTGTTCTTAATCGACACTGTCCTGTTGCTACCCACCTTTGGTCCCCTTTTTTTCCTCCTGCATCCTAAGTGTACACATGCCTTAATATCCCAAGAGCAGGCTTCTTGGCACTCTTCTTTAATGATTTTGCCCAATCCTGCCTTTATCTATCACTTAGTTGAATAACTGTTAAGGCTTTAATGACAAAAATCATTCTTTAGATGAAAGGAGCCATTGAGATTTGGGGATCCAAGTGCATTAAGGAGGAAATCACTACAGCCTAAAATAAAAGATCAAACTTCTATTTTTCCCCCAAATGGACATTTAGCTATTCCATCCCATTTGTTGAACAAAATACACAAGCTCTACTAATTTAAAATATTTTATTATATGCTACAAACCTTTTTTCACTCTCTTTTGCTGGTTTGTGCATCATCAGGCTGTACTACATTACAGTTTGTCTGACTGGTTAGGGCAAGTCTCCCTCATGCAGTGTTAAAAAATATATGAAAATTTGTTTTCATATATTTAACTTTCCTAGAGAAAATTTAAAATCAATTTGACAAGTATTATCTCCCTATCCTGGGAGAAGAAGGAAAATCCCAGTGGGATTTCGATTTGTATTTCATTACATATAGAAACCAAAGACCTTTCATTATTTACCTTCAATTATATAAGAGTAAATGTTGTCTTCAATGCATAAAGAAGAATATTTAGATACTGAGAAAGTGAAGTGACTTGCTCAAGGTCATACAGTAAGTGGTAGAGCCAACAGGTGAGCTTGCAATTGCAACTAAAGAGAGAACAAAGATTTTGTGCCATGCACAATATTCCCTCCCCAAATGAATACATTTTTAGAAGACAAAATATCAGTTGAGGTCATCATCCAGAGAGCTTTTGTCTGGCTTCCTGGGCCAACAGAGACTGCATATGTTAAGCAGATGTAATTTATTTAATCTGCGAGAAGGGAAAAGAAGTTTTGGCAGTATTTCTCCAAAACACTCCCCTGTAAACTGGCAGAAAGAAGGCGTTTGGGAGAACGAGGTGCCAGCTTGGCAGCATATCCTCCAGCCAAAAGGAAGTAATTGTAAATGAAGAGCAGTGGAGGTGATCTGGAAATACAGACTAATCACTTGCACACTTACGCAGCTGCTCCCTTACGTGCTGCTCCTCCACAGCACATCAGGGTAGAGTCAACCCCTGTGCCAGACAATTCTTACACCCCCACTAATTAAAAAGAACCCTTCCCTTACGAATCTATTCTTAGCTTTTTCCGTGAGTTATTTCACTAACAAGTCCAAATCTCAGTCTTTAAACAAGCATTAATTTAAGAGCATCTCAACTTTTCTCTTGTTTGGGTTCTTCTTGTAAGGGATCAAGTAGTCTATGCTAAGTCAAGTAGTAGAAGGAAATAAAATAGCATATTTCTCAATGTCTGAAATGCTTCATCCCTATGTAGCTGAATCCTACAAGTAACAAAGAAGCTTTGATTGGAGTTCAGAAGAGGCAGCCTAAAGAAAACTGATTATTTTCTGGTATTTTCAAGAGCAAAAAATGACTTTAGTCCTTCTGGATATTAAAGAGATATTAAATATCTCTGAACTAGTTAAGTCTGATCTTCATTAATCTTAATCAACCATGCCTTTAGAATCTAAGGATTATATAGATGTGTGACTAATTAAAAGCTTAAACTTTGATATATTTAGCATATGTACTATTTTCTCCACCACATTTTCCTATACTTTTTAACCTGTTGGTTTGTGGTTAGAAATTTCTACTGTCTAATCCATTTTCTCATAAAAATGATTCCACTCTCTCACCTACCTTCTCTGATATCCTTCCTGCAAGCAATAAAGAAGCAGTTGCCTCTGAACACATAAGTAGCCTATGCAACTCTCAATATATCATGTTATTTAACCAAAATAAATAGTTCCTTAGTCATGGATAAAGTAAGCAAGTATTTGAACTACAGTTCAGAATGAATAATACAATAATACAACCTATAACCAGTTATCATTAACTAAAATGAAACATGATATATGACAAGTATATAATCTATAAAGACTTCCATTCCAAACATCTATTTTTTTTTATTTTTTTTAAAGATTTTATTTATTTATTTGACAGAGATCACAAGTAGGCAGAGAGGCAGGCAGAGAGAGAGAGAGAGAGAGGGAAGCAGGCTTCCTGCGGAGCAGGGAGCCCGATGTGGGGCTCGATCCCAGGACCCTGAGATCATGACCCGAGCCAAAGGCAGCAGCCCAAACCACTGAGCCACCCAGGCACCCCACATGCTTATAAGCACACTTATTACCCCTAAATAGCAAAGGCTCCTAAAAGCCTTTCTCAATTTTATATGTTCAATATACCACCACTGTGTCCACCATGGGAATAAACATTTTCAAAATGACTGATTTTATACATCAAAATGGCTGTTGGAACACAGATCTAACCAGAATTTTGGCTTTCTAAAAAACAAATATATTAAGCCTTTGGGGAAGATTGAGGTTAAGAGGATCCTAGGTTCACCTTGTCCCATGGATACACCTAGATAATGCCCACATCAGTGCAAATAACCCAGAAAATGACCGAAGACTCAACAGGTAAATGTAGAAAAAAGCCCACATGGAAGAGGGAAGGGAGGGTGGAGATGTGGTTAGGAGCCAAATTAACATGCAGGACAGTCTGGGGGTGGAAGCAGTGCTGTAGGTACAAGAGGGGAAGTAGCAGACCCCACACGAGGTCCCCCAGGCATAAGGGGACCTCTACTGGGAAGTCAACCTCCACAACATTCGGCTTTGAAAGCCAGAGGGGCTTCACTTCTTGAGTTCTTAAAATTAGGGGGGCTTAACACCTAGAACTTTGAAAAACAGCATACTCAGCTCTGGGAGAACAGGATGGCAATAGGAAATGATGTCTATACCCTTAAAGATACATCATAAGAGGGTGCCTGGGTGGCTCAGTGGGTTAAGCCTCTACCTTTGGCTCAGGTCGTGATCTCAGGGTCTTCGGATAGAGTCCAGCATCGGGCTCTCTGCACCTACTTGTGATCTCTCTCTGTCAAATAAATAAAATCTTAAAAAAAAAAAAAGATACATCATAACAGACCCACTGAGATACAGTATAGAAACAGCAGTTTGAAAGTTGCTTGGGGTATATGAGCTAGAGATGTGTTTATTAATATCAGAGCAGGCACTGGAGGGGCAGAGATCTTTGGGAGATTTCTCTAGGAATAAGAGTTTGCAGGTGTCATTTACCTCCTCTGCACCCCAGCCTAGATAGACACCTGGCAAGAATCATCTCAGCATAAAGAGTTCCATGTAGCTTGCTAAGAGCTCTTCCTACCACTGTACTCTCCTGCAGACCCAGCCCCTGCCTCTTGGCTTTAGCAGGAGTTTTCCAAAGTGGCTATAGACTTCCTCTCAAAGCAGAACAGTGCAAACCTTGCTAACATCACATGCACCACCACCACACCCACCCTTGCATTCTCCTGTAGACTCACTCCCTCCAACACACTCTTAGCAAAAGTCCATCCAAAGTGGTACCACAAGTGTGGCAGTGTGCAAGTAGCACCAACAGGGGTTAGCACCACCCCAGCACCTTCCCAGCACCACCACTCCTGCCCTAAGGAGTAGGGAAGAAAACCATACAAACCAGTTCAACTATAGGCCCAGCAGTGGGCTGGGATTGGACATCTGCTCCGATTGCACACCCCAACCACCAACAAAAGCTTCTCAGGAAATAATAAAAGAAGAGCACCCTGCAGTCCAGTGATACTGTGCTCTGACAAAAGCCTGACCTGACCCAACTCCAACTCAAGGTGGCCCCTGACTGGTCCAGTATTGTTACTGCCGATAACAGGCAAAGAGAACCACTGAAGGACCAGGCTAAAGATGAATGTAGCTCAGCCACGAGAGCATGGCATATACAACACACACAGGAGATATCCCATGAAATGCCAGGTTCTGGTGAACAGGCAACATTACACTACAGGGCACCACAGAGCCTGTTCTTCAGAAGGCCACTACTCTTAAGAGCAAAAGACATAGCTGACTTTCCCAATACAAAGAAACAGACACAGAGATAAAATGAAGACACAGAGCAACATGTCCCAAATGAATGAACAAGACAAAAATGACAGCAAGAGACCTAAGTGAAATAGATGTAATATGCTTCAGAGAATTTAAAGTAATCTCATAATTTTTTGAGGAATCTCCACACCATTTTCCAAAGTGGCTGCGCCAATATGCATTCTGATCAACAGTGTAAGGGGGTTCTCTTTCTCAACATCCTCTCCAAAACTTGTTGTTTCTTGTCCTGTTAATTTTGGCCATTCTAACTGATATAAGTGGTATCTCAATGTGGTTTTGATTTGAATTTCTCTGATGACTAATGATGATGAGCATTTTTTCATGTGTCTGTTAGCCATTTGTATGTCTTCTTTGGCGAGATTATGCTGAGTAAAATAAGTCAAGCAGAGAAAGTCAATTGTCATATGGTTGCACTTACTTGTGGAGCATAAGGAATAACATGGAGGACATTAGGAGAAGGAGAGGAAAAGTGAATTGGGGGAAATCAGAGGGGGAAATAAACAATAAGAGACTATGGATTCTGAGAAACTGAGGGTTTTGGAGGGGAGAGGAGTTGGGGGAAGGGTAAGCCTGGTGGTGGGTATTAAGGAGGACACATATTGCATGGACCACTGGGTGTGGTACATAAACAGTGGATCTTGGAACATTGAAAAAAAATAGAATAAAATTAAGATGTTAAAAAAATCTTTTTAATAAAGTAATCTCATAAAGATACTTGACTTGAGAAAAGAGTGGAGGACCTTAATGAGACCCTCAATAAAGGGAAAACATAAATAATCAGGGTTAAAGAACTCAATAACTAACATTAAAACACACACTAGATGGAATGAATAGTAGACTGCAGGAATTAAAAGAATAGTTCTGTGTGTGACCTGGGGAACAGAGAGATGGAAAGCAATCAAACTGAACAAGAGAGAGAAAAAAATAATAAATGAGAATAGATTAAGAAAACTCAGGAACACCATCAAACTTAAAACATTCACAACAAAGGGATTCCAGAAGGAGAAGAAAGAGAAAAGGAGACAGAAAATTTCTTTAAAGAAATAATAGCTGAAAACTTCCCACACCTAGGAAAGGAAAAAGAAATCCAGATCCAGGAGCCACAGAGAGGCCTCAAAAAATTCAACCCTAAGAGGTACATAACCAAAACACACAGTAATTAAAATGGCAAAAAGTAGTGATAGAGAATTTTAAAAGCAAGCTAGAGAAAAGAGAACAGTTACAAGAAAAACCCCATAAGGGTATCAGCTGACTTTTCAGCACAAACTTTGCAGGCCACACTAGAGTGGCATGTTTTATTTGAATTGCTAAAAGAAAAAACAAAAAAGCCTTCAGCCAAGAATATTCTATCCAATAAAGCTATCATTCAGGATAGATAAAAATTTCCCCAAACAAACAGAAGTTAAAGGAATCCATGACCAACTTAATCAGCTTTACAAGAAATGTTAAAAGGGATTGGGGCGCCTGGGTGGCTCAGTTGGTCAAAGCCTCTGCCTTCTGCTCAGGTCATGGTCTCAGGTCCTGGGATTGAACCTCCGTATTGGGCTCTCTGCTCGGTCAGGAGCCTCTTCCCGCTCTCTCTGCCTGTCTGCCTGCTTGTGATCTCTCTCTCTCTGTCATATAAATAAATAAAATATTTTAAAAAATAAAAAAAGGAAAAAAAAAGAATGTTAAATGGGGCTATATGAAAAAAAAGGGGGGGGGGACTATATGAGTAGAAAGGAAAGACCATAAGCAAGAATAAAAAGTAGGAAACACAAAAGAAGTAAAATTAAGTATATCTATAAGAATCAGTCAAGGGATTCACAAAGTAAAAGGAGGATGTGAAGTAGGACACCGGGTACCTAAAATGTAGGGGAGAGAGACATAAAAACTTTGTGTTTTTAATGTGGATTCAAACTTCAGTGACCATCAAATTAATATAGACCACTATATGCATAAGATGTTATATATGAACATAATGGTAACCAGAAATCAAAAACCAGTAATAGATACGTAAAAACATAAAGAGAAAGGAATCCAAGTATAATCACTAAAGAAAGCCAACAAACCAGGAAAGAAGAGAGCAAAAGAAAGGAACAGAGAAGAACTACAAAAACAGTAATAAAATAAGTAACAAAATGGCAACAAGTACATACCTGTCAATAATTACCTTGAATGTGAATGGACTAAACTCTCCAATCAAAAGACAAAGGTGATGAAGTGGATTAAAGAAAAAAAAAATACCCATGCAAGGGACTCATTTCATACCTGAAGACACATGCAGACTAAAGTGAAGGGATAGAAAAGCATGCAAATGGAAGTGAAAAGAAAATCAGAGTAGCAATACTTACGTCAGGCAAAATAAACTTGAAAACAAACTTTGTAACAAGAGATAAAGACCTCACATAATCATAAAGGCAACAGAATTTATAGCAATTATAAATAATGATGCACCCAAATTCCTAAAGCATCAATCACAAACATAAAGGAAATAATTGACAATAATACAATAATAATATGGAACTTTAAAACCCCACTTATGCCAATCTACAGATCATCCAAACAGAAAATCAATAAGGAAACAGTGGCTTTGAATGACGCATTGGATACATTCAAAACATTCCATCCTATAACAACAGAATACATATGCTTTTCAAGTGTACATGGAGCATTCACAGAACAGATCACATGTTAAGCCACAAAGTAAGTCTCAACAAATTCAAAAGATTGAAATCATACTATGCATTTTTTCTGAAAATGCATAGAACACTGTATTACTAGAAATCAACCACCAGAAAAAAATCTGGAAGGTACATAAATTCATGGAGGTTAAAGAACATGTTACTAAACAATGAATGGAACAAGCAGAAATTTTAAAAAGGGGGGGACAAAAGAAATCAAAAACATACATGGAAGGATGTATGGTTGGTTTAGTCAGGAAAGCATGCAACTCTTGGTTGCGGGGTCATGAGTTTAAGCCCCACACAGGGTACAGAGCTTACTTAAAAAAAGAAATACATGGAAACAAATGAAAATGATAACAAAATGGTCCAAAATGCTGTGCTAAGAAGGAAGTTTATAGCAGCAATACAGGCCTACGTCATGAAGTAAGAAAAATCTCAAACAATCTAACCTTACACCTAAAGGAGCTAGAAAAAGAAGAAAAACCAAAACTCAAAACCAGTATAAGGAAGGAAATAATAAAGATTACAGCAGAAATAAATGAAATAGACACTACAAACCAAACAAACAATGAAATCAGAAGTTGGTTCTCTGTAAAGATCAAGAAAATTGACAAAACTTTAACCAGACTGCTGAAAGAGAAAAAAAGAGAGAGGACTCAAACAAAATCAGAAATTAAAAAGGAGAAATTAAACCAATATTACAAAAATACAAAGGATTATAAGAGAATATTATGGAAAATTACATGCCAACAAACTGGAGAACCTAGAAAAAATGGATAAATTCCTAGATACACATAACCTCCCAAAACTGAATCTGGAAGAAATAAAAAAATTTAAACTGATGACAATTAAATTGAACCAGTAATCACCAAACTTTCAACAAACAAAATTCCAGGGCCAGACGGCTTAACAGGTCAATTCTATGAAACATTTAAGAATTAATACTATTCTTCCAAACTATTCCAAAAAGTAAGAAGAGGAAGGAAAGTTCCAAATTCATTCTATGAGACCAGTATTACTTTGATACCAAGCCAGATAAAGACACTATAAAAAAAGAGAATTGCTGGCGAATATCTCTGATGAACATAGATGCAAAAATCCTCAATAAAACATTAGCAAAAATCCAACAATATATTAAAAATATCAATCACCACAATCAAGTGGTATTTATTCCTGGGATGCAAGAGTGGCTCAATATTCACAGTCCCATTTATAACTACACCAAAAAAAATAGAATACCTAAGAATAAACTTAACCACAGAGTGAAAGGCTGGTCCATGGAAAACTATAAAACATTGTTGATGGCAATTGAAGAGGACACAATAGAAAGATATTCCATGCTCACGGAATGGGAGAACAAATGTCCATACTACCCAAAGCAATCTACAGATTCAATGTAATCGCTATCAAAATTCCAATAGCATTTTTCATAAAACTAGAACAAAGAATCCTAACATTTGTATGGAACCACAAAAAACCACAAACAGCCAAGAAAATCTTGAAAATAAGAGCAAAAACTGGATGTATTACAATCTCATATTTCAAGATGTACTATAAAGCTGTAGTAATCAAAACAATATGGTACTGGCACAAAAACAGACACATAGATCAACGGACAGAATATAGAGCCTGGGAATAAGCCTACAATTATATGGTCATTCGATTCTTTGACAAAATTGGCAAGAATATACAACAGTCTCTTCAACAAATGGTGCTGGGAAAATAGGACAGCTATGTGCAAAAGAATGAAACTGGACCACTTTCTTATACCATACACACACACCAAAAAACCTCAAAATGGATTAAAAATCTAAATGTGAGACATGAAACCATACAAATCCTAGAAGAGAGGAATAGGCAGTAATTTCTCTGACATCAGCCATAGCAACATTTTACTAGATCAGTCTCCTAATGTAAGGAAAACAAACAAACAAACAAAAAACTATTAGGACTACATCAAAATGAAAAGTTTCTGCACAGCAAAGCAAACAATCGACAAAATTAAAAGACAATACACTGAATGGGAGAAGATATTTGCAAATGGCATCGTTTATAATACTTTAGTATCCAGGGGCACCTGGGTGGCTCAGTGGGTTAAAGCCTCTGCCTAGAGCTCAGGTCATGATCCCAAGGTCCTGGGATTTAGCCCCACATCAGGCTTTCTGCTCGGCAGGGAGCCTGCCTCCCTTCCTCTCTCTCTGCCAGCCTCTCTGCCTACTTGTGATCTCTGTCAAATAAATAAATAAAATCCTTAAAAAAAAATACTTTAGCATCCAATATATATAAAGAATTTCTACAACTTAATACCTCCCAAAAATTATCCAATTAAAAAATGGTAGAAGACATGAACAGACATTTCTTTGTTCTTTAAATATTTATTTATTTATGTTAGAGAGGGAGAAAGAATATGCACAAGCAGAGGGAGGGGAAGAAGGAGAGGAAGAGAAACCTTAAGCAGACTCCTCACTGAGCACAGAGCCCTGACATGGGTCTTGAGCCACCCAGGCACCTCATGAACAGACATTTCTCCAAAGATGACACACAGAAGACCAACAGACATGAAAAGACATTCAACATTACTCATAAACAGGGAACTGCAAATCAAAACCACAATGAGCTGTGACCTCACACCTGTGAGGTCATATAGCTAAATATATATATATGAAATATATATATATATATATATATATATATATATATATATATATGAATGATATGTGAGGTCATATAGCCTAAAATAAAAAACACAAAAAAATTTTTTTTGGTAAGAATGTAAGAAAAAGTACTCTGTGCACAGTTAGTGAGAATGCAAAGCTATGCAGCCACTGCAGAAAACCGTATGGAGGTTCCTCAAAAAAATTAAGAGAACTACCATATGATCCTGTAATTCCACTCCTGGGTATTTACACAAAGAATACAAAAACACCAATTTAAAAAGATATATGCACCCCAGTGTTTACTGCAGCCTGGTTTACAATAGCCAAATTATGGAAAGAGCATAAATGCCCACTCTTAGATGGATAAAGTAGGTGAGGTATATATACAGAATGGACTATTACTCAGCCACAAAAAGAATGAAATCTTGCCATTTGCAACAACATCAATGGATCTAGAGAGTATAATGACAAGTGGAATAAGTCAGAGAAAAATACCATATGATTTCAAACACATATAGAATTTAAGAAACAAAATAAACCAACAAAGACAAAAAAAAAGACAAACCAAAAAAACAGACTCTCAACTTAGAGAACTGATTATTACCAGAGGCAAAGTGGGTAGGGGGATGGGTGAAATATGCGAAGGGGATTGACAGTACACTTACCATGATGAGCACTGAGTAATGAATAGAATTGGTATATGGTAAACCTGAAACTAATATAAACTCTATGGTAAACCTGAAACTAATATAAAACTGTATGTTAATTATACTAGAGTTAAAATACTTTGATAAAATCAGTATTTAGAACATTGTCCAATCTTAGAAGTAAAATTCATTCCACTATATTTTGGTTCTTGACCAAAATATTTACAAATTGTCTCCTTCAGAATCACCTTCATCCTGAGACAACTCTAGAGTATGTTCCATGGTTTAAAATATACACACAAACCCTCCTCATCTTTTGAAGAACAATTTATTTGGGAACACTCCAAAGTCATGAGAAATTGATTACTGTATATGACCAGTTATCATTTTAACTTGATTACTATTTCCTGAGCTATTTTAATACTTTAGTAGAAATAGTTCCATACATATATTTTAAATGTGTGGCTTTGTAATAAAGCCAAACTTGTTTCCATGGTGCATGTAGTCAAACGAAGGCTCCCAAAGCTACTTAAAAACTAGGGTTCCAGCATTACAGAGCACTACTTGTTGCCCAGTTGAATTTTTTAGAATTCTGAAAAGTAAAAACAAAAAGAAATCCTAAAGGCAGTGAAGACTGATTAATTAATGCTTAGATAGAAGATCAGACACACTGCTTAAGAGAAAACTGTTTGTTATCCCCCCCAAAAAAGGGTCCAATTTGTAACACAAAACACCCTTCAATTAACTAAAACGCTTTAAAAAATGTCATGCTATTTAAAAGAACTAACATGTGGCTTTAATATTTTTTTCTATTGTGTTACTCTCTTCTAGTTCAGTAGTTTCCTCTCAGTTCTTATTGTCTCTCCCCTTCTACTTTGAGGTTTTTTTTTTGGTTCATTTTCTAACTTATTGAGCTATATCTAGCCCATAAACTTTGCTATGTATTTTCATTATCACTCTGTTCTGGTTATTTTTTAAACTTCCATCATGATGTCTTCTTTGGCCCATACATTACATAGCAATGTGTTTAATTATTTCCAAACATATAGGGATTTATTTAACTTTTTGTTAAGTTTTACCTTAATTGTATTGTAGTTACAGATTATAGTTTATGCAATGCTTAATATTTGAAATATGCTTTCTTAATTTTAGTACCTGATTTGTTTTTATAAATTTTCCATGTACACTTAATAAAAATATAACCTGGAACATTCTCCAGGACAGATCACATAGCAGAACACAAAACAATTCTTAACAAACTTAAGAAGGTTGAAATCATATGAATCATCTTTTCCAACCATGACGGTATGAAGCTAGAAATTACAAGAAGAAAAACTGGAAAATTCAAATATTTGCTTAAACAACATGCTATTAAAAAACCAGTGGGTCAAAGAAAATCAGAAACTGTCATAAATGAAAACAGAAACAAAGCATTCTAAAACTTATGGGATGTAGGTAAAGCAGTTCTAAGAGTGTAGCTCATAGTGATAAATACCTAAATTAAGAAAAAAAAAATCTAACTTTACAGGCCAAGGATCTAAAAAAAGAACAACAAAGTAAGAACATAAGATTAGGATGAAAACAAAGAAGGACTAAAAATAGCAAAGGTCAGTAAAACTTAAGAGCTGCTTTTATTGAAAAGATAAACGAAATAGACAAATCTGTGGCTAGACTTACCAAGGAACAAAGAGAAGGGACAATTAGAGATAAAAGTGGAAACATTACAGCTGATACCATACAAAGAAACATAAAAAATTATTATTACAATTATACAACAATAAATTCAACAACATAGAATAAGTGGATTCCTAGAAATATACAACCCAACATGACTAAATCATGAAGAAATAGGAAATCTGCACAGAGCACTTACTAATAAAGAGAATGAATAATAAATGAATAATGAATAATAAGTGAACTAATAAAGAGAAGTAATCAAAAATCAACAAAGAAATACCCAGGATTAGATACTTCATTAGCAAATTCCACCAAATATTTAAAAGAGAATTAATACCAATCCTTAACTGCTCCTAAAAAATAAAAGGGAACATTCCCACATATGTTTTACAAGGTTAGCATTACCCTAATGCCAAAACCACACAAGCACACTAGAGAAAATTATAGTCCAATATCCCTAATGAATATAGATGCAAAAATCCTCAAGAAAATATTAGCACACTGCATTCAACAATACATTGAAAGTGTTATATATTATGTTCAAGTGGGATTGATATCCAGCAACACAAGGATGGTTCAACACATCAATTCAACCAATGTGATACACCACATTAACAAAATGAAGATAAAAATCAAATGATAATCTAATAGATGCAAAAAACACATTTGAGAAAATTCAACATTAATTCCTGATAAAAAACTCTTAAAAAACTGGGCATGTACAGACCCTACCTCAACATAATAATAGCCATATAAAACAAGACCACATCTAACATCACAATTAACAGTGAAGAGCTAAAAGCTTTTCCTTTAAGATTAGGAACTTGACAAGTATTCCCACTCTTGCCACTTTTATTCAACATTATACTGGAAATCCTAGCCAAAGCAATTATACAAGAAATAAAAAACATCCGAATCAAAAAGGGAGACATAAAATGATCTTTATTTGCAGATGACATGATATTATATGTAGAAAACTCTGACTCCGCCAAAAAAACTGTGAGAGCTAATAAATTCAGTAAGGATATAAGATACAAAATAAATACACAAAAATCAATTGCATTTCTATACATGAACAGCAAACTATCAGAAAGAGAAAATAAGAAAGCAATCCCATTTATCATTGTAGCAAAAAGATTAAAATGCCTAGGAATGAAGTGAACCAAGGAGGAGAAAGATCTGTATACTGGACACTATCAGACATTGGTGAAAGAACTGAAGAAGATACAAATAAATAAGAAGCTATGCTTTGCTCCTTGATTGGGAAAATTAATATTATTAAAATGTCCATACTACTGAAAGCAATGTAATCCCTATCATAATTCCAATGGCATTTTTCACAGAAAAAGAAAAAAACCTCAAATTTGTATTTGAGTTATTTTTTTGTATGAACCCAAATTTTCAAAGCAATCTTGAGAAAGTGGAACTAAGTTTGAGACATCATACTTTCTGATTTCAACTATATTACAAAGTTATAGTAAATAAAAAAGCATGGTAGAAGTATAGAAATAGACACACAGATCAATGGACCCAAAGAGAGAGCCCAGAAGTAAAGCCACACATATACGGTCAATTAATTTATGACAAAGGAGCCAAGAATAAACAAATGAGAGAAAGAACAGTCTGCTCAATAAAAAGTGTTGGAAAAATTGGACAACCACATACAAAATGATGAAACTGGACATTTATCTTCCACCATACACAAAAATATCAACTCAAAACGGATGAAAGACTGAACATAAGATATGAAACCATAGAAGTCTTAGAAGAAAACAGAGGTAAACTCCTTGTCATTGATCTTGGCAATGACTTTTTGGATTTAATATCAAAAGCAAAAGCAATAAAAGAAAAAATAAATAAGTAGGACTACTTCATGAAACTAAAACTTTTCTACACATCAAAGGAAACGGTCATCAAAATAAAAAGACAAACTATCAGACAGGAGAATATATTTGAATAGCATACATTTGATAAGGGATTAATATCCAAAACACTATAAAGAACTCCTAAAACTCACAGGGGGAAAATGTTTGCTTAAAAAAAAGCAGAGTTTCTGAAGAGACATTTTTCCAGAGACATAAAAATGACCAGCAGGCACATGAATGGGTAAACATCACTGATCATGAGGGAAACAGTAATCAAAGCCACAATAAGATGTTGCCTCACACCTGTTAGAATAGCCGTCATTCAAAAGACAAGAAATAAGTTTTGGTGAGGATATAGAGAAAAGGAAACCCTAATACACCACTGGGAGAAACATAAGTTGGTACAGCCACTATAGAAAACAGTATGGAGGTTTCCTCAAAAAACTAAAAATAAAACTACCATATGATCCAGAATTCCGCTTCTAGGTATATTATCTAAAGGAAATGAAACCATTGTCTTGAAAAGATATCTGTGTCCCCATGTTCACTACAGCATTATTTGTAACAGCCAAGACATAGAATTGTTTCTATGACAATCTAAATGTCTATCAATGAATGAATGGATAAAGAAAATGTGATCATACACACATGTGTGCACACACACGTACAACAGAATAATACCTGGCCATAAAAAAGAAGGTAATCTGGGACCATGACTGCATTATGATAAGTGAAATAAGGCAGAAAAAGATAAGTACTGTATGATCTCATCTGACAAAGTGGTCAGAAGCAGTGTCTGGGACCTCTAGCCGGCATACTGCCTCAGTGAGCCGGGGTCTTTGGCCAGAGTGAGTACCTGCGCTACCAGGAGGCCCTGAGCGAGCTGGCTACTGTGGTCAAAGCACGAAGTGGGAGTTCGCAACGACAGCACCAGTCGGCGGCCAAAGACTTGACCCAGTCTCCTGAAGTCTCGTGACCATCCAGGTGACATACCTCCCCTCCAGTCAGAAGAGTAAACGTGCCAAGCACTTCCTTGAACTGAAGAGCTTTAAGGACAACTATAACACCCTGGAAAGTACTCTGTGAGGGGCTGCTGCCGCCGCTGGGACTGCTGCTGCCGCTGGGGCCCCTGGCCTCAGGTCACATGGCTGGTGGGCCCAGGTCTGCTGACCTGCTACAGTGTCCAGAGCTCTTAGGGTTCATTCCTGGAGGATCCTTCTCCAGCTAGTTCTTAGAGCCCATTTCAGGAATTCAGGACTTTATTTTCCCTTGGTAGCACTTTTTTCTGGAGTTGAGTTCAGATGTTTCCATCAATGTTTTCTTAAAAATGCTCACTTCAGGGGCGCCTGGGTGGCTCAGTTGGTTGGACGACTGCCTTCGGCTCGGGTCATGATCCTGTAGTCCCGGGATCGAGTCCCACATCAGGCTCCCAGCTCCATGGGGAGTCTGCTTCTCTCTCTGACCTTCTCCTCGCTCATGTGCTCTCTCTCACTGTCTCTCTCTCAAGTAAATAAATAAAATCTTAAGAAAAAAAAATGTAAAAAAAAAAAAATGCTCACTTCATTTTTATTATAGTTCATCTGTTTTTTTCCCCCTTTTCCAAACTAGAAATAATCCTAAGAGTGAGAGTTGGGAGAGTGTAGACTGGTGTCTTCCGTGTCTGCCCCGTTCTACATAATTTCAAGGGGACCATTTGGGTTTGAGACCTCTTCCTCTTTAGAGGCGGTTGAAAGATGAACGCAAGGATCCGCCTTTGGGCTTTCTTTCCATGCTGTCTTGAATAAAGGGAGCGCTGGAGCCTGACCGAATCCCATGCCCCTACGCTTCCTGGGGATGCTGTGGGACAGGGAAGAAGTGTCAGACCAATGCACTGGTCTGACATTCTAGATTATTTAATAAAATGAACAATTTTAAAAGTAAAAATTGTTTTACTGACCCAGGCCCATCTCAGCTTAGACCGTCTCAACAAGGCAAGCCCTGCATAGAAGGCCCTGGAACTCCCAGCCCCATCAGCTGAACTCCATCCAGCTAGCTAAAATTACCAGGCACACACAGTCTACACAGAGCACAAGCATACACAAGACCATTCCTTCAAGTTTAGAAGTAACTATTCTGCCTAATTCAAAACAACAAATACAGAAAGTCGATCAAAATGAAGAGGCAGAAGAATATGCTCCAAATCAAAGAATAAGACAAAACTTCAGAAAACTGTATAGAATAGAGAAAGCCAATCTACCTGATATGGAGTTCAAAATAATGGTAATAAAAATGCTCCCTGGACAGAAAGAAGAATGGTTAAACTCAGTAAGAACTTCAATAAATAAAAACTATAAAAAGAACCAATGAGAATTGAAAAATAACTAAAATGAAGTATATACTAAAGGAAATCAACAGTAGATTAGTAGATGCACGATAGATCAGCATTCTGGTAGACAGGTTAGGGGGACGCACTCAAGATGAGCAGCAGAAAGAAAAAAGAATTTCAAAAAGCGAGAATAGTTAAGAGATCTTGGAGACACCTTCAAGTGAACAAATAAATATTCGCCTTACAGGGATCCCAAGAAGAAGAGAATAGAGGGGCACCTGGGTGGCTCAGTTGGTTGGACGACTGCCTTCGGCTCAGGTCATGATCCTGGAGTCCCGGGATCGAGTCCCACATCAGGCTCCCAGCTCCATGGGGAGTCTGTTTCTCCCTCTGACCTTATCCTTGCTCATGTTCTCTCTCACTGTCTCTCTCTCAAATAAATAAATAAAATCTTAAAAAAAAAAAAAAAAGAAAAAAAAAAGAAGAGAATAGAAAGGGGGCAGGAATCTTTTAAAAGACACAAGGGGCGCCTGGGTGGCTCAGTGGGTTAAGCCTCTGCCTTCAGCTCGGGTCGTGATCTCAGGGTCCTGGGATCTAGTCCCACATTAGGCTCTCTGCTCAGCAGGGAGCCTGCTTCCCCCTCTCTCTCTGCCTGCCTCTCTGCCTACTTGTGATCTCTTTCTCTCTGTCAAATAAGTAAATAAAATCGTCAATAAATAAATAAATAAATAAATAACTTTTAAAAAGGCACACTAGTTGAATACTTCCTTAACCTGAAAAAAAAAACATATTCAAGCCCACGCAACACAAAAAATGAGATGAACCCAAAGAGGTCAGTACCAGGATACATAATAATTAAAATATCAAAGATTTAAAATAAACAGCGAATTTTCAAAACAGGCAGAAGCAACTATTTATGTAAAAGGAAAACATTAGAAGGCTATCAGTTGAATTTTCAGTAGAAAATTTGTAGGCAGTAAGAGAGTAACATGATAGACTCAAAGTACTGAAAAGAAAAAAACCTACAACCAAGAATACTCCACCTGGCAAGGTTACCATTCAAAATTGAGATGAGATAGTTTCCCAGACAACCAGAAGTTAAGAGTTCTTCACCACCAAACCACCCTTATAAGAAACATTAAAAGGACTTAAGTGGAAGAGGCCGTAATTAGAATAAAACTATGAAAGGAAAAAAAATGCAATAGGTATACAGAAAGGCAGTAGGGTAATCATTAATAAAGCTAAATGAAGGTTAAAATGCACAAGTAGTAAAAGAGCATATGAGTTTACAAGTGACTTCTACCAAACATTTAAAGAATCATTATTCACTAATCTCTTCAAACTATTCTTAAAAGTAGAAGAGGAATGAAAACTTCCAAATATATTCTAGAAGGCCAGCATTATCCTGATACCAAAACCAGACAAAGACAGTACAAAGAATGAAAACTACAGGCCAATATCCATGATACCTCTCAACAAAAGATGGAGTGCCTGGGTGGCTCAGCTGGTTGAGCACCTAACTCTTGGTTTCAGCTCAGGTCACAATCTCAGGGTCATGGGACTGAGCCCTTTGTTGGGCTCTGCACTCAGTGTGGAGTCTGCTGGAGATCTCTCTTCCTCTCCCTCTGTCCCACTCCACACCCCCTTTTTCTCTTTCTCTCTCAAATAAGCAAATCTTAAAAAAAAAAAAAAAAAAACCTCACTAAAAGTTTAGCAAACCGAATTCAGCAATACAATAAAAAAAGATTTATCATAATCAAGAGGGATTTATTCTGGGGATGCATGGATGATTCAATATTTGCAAATCAATCATCATGATACACCACATTAACAAGATGAAGGATTAAAAATCATATGATTGGGCGCCTGGGTGGCTCAGTGGGTTAAGCCACTGCCTTCGGCTCAGGTCATGATCTCAGGATCCTGGGATCGAGTCCCACATCGGGCTCTCTGCTCAGCAGGGGCCTGCTTCCCTTCCTCTCTCTCTGCCTGCCTCTCTGCCTACTTGTGATCTCTCTCTGTCAAATAAATAAAATTCTTTAAAAAAAAAATCATATGATTATCTCAATAGATGCAGAACAAGCATTTGACAAAATTCAATATCCTTTCATGATAAAAACTCTCAACAAAGTGAATTTAGAGAGAACGTACCTCAACATAATAAAAGCCATATATTACAAACCACAGTTAACATCAATCTCAATGTGGAAAAACTGATAACTTTTCCTCTTGATCAGAATCAAAACAAGGATGTCTACTCTTGTCACTTCTATTCAACATAAGAATCAAAGCCCTAGACACAGCAATTAGAAAAGAAATAAAAGGCATCCAAGTTGGTAAGGAAGAATTTAAGCTGTCTCTATTTGCAGATAACATGATACCATACATAGAAAACTCTAAAGACTCTACCAAAATACTATTAAAACTGATCAATGAATTCAGTAGGGTCACAAAATACAAAATAAATACACAAAAATTTTTTGCATTTCTAGACACCAATAATAAAGTAGCAGAACAGAAATTAAGCAGACAATTCCATTAACAATTAAACAAAAAGGAATAAAATATCTAGAAATAAACTTAACCAAAAAGATACAAGACCTGTACTCTGAAAACTATAAAATGCTAATAAAGAAGAATGATGGTATCATAAACAAATGGAAAGATACACCATGTTAATGGATTGGAAGAATTGAGATCATTAAAATGTCTATATTGCCCAAAGCAATCTATAGATTCAATGCAGTCCTATCAAAAAACCAACAGCATTATTCACAGAAGTAGACCAAGAATACTAAAATTTGTATGGAACCCCATAGAAGACCTCTAACAGCAAAAGCAATTTTACAAAGGAAGAACAAAACTGGAAGTATCACAATCCTAAATTTCAAGATATACTATAAAGCTACAGTAGTCAAAACAGTAGGTAGTGGGACAAACATAGATACATGGATCAATGCAAAAGGATAGAAAATCCAGAAATAAACTCACATTCACAAGGTCAATTAATCTATGACAAAGGAGACAAGAACATACAATGCAGAAAAGACAGTCTCTTCAATAAATGGTGTGGGGAAAACTGGACAGCTACATGCAAAATGAACGAACCTGGGCCACTTACCTCACACACACAAAAATAAATTCAAAATGCACTAAAGACCTAAATGTGTGACCTGAAACCATAAACTCCTAAAAGAAAACATAGGCAGAACAATACATTACATGTTAATTAAAAAAAAAAAAAAACATAAGCAGTAATCTCTTTAGACACTGGCCTTAACGACTTTTTTTTTATATATATGTTTTCTCAAGCAAAGGAAACAAAAGTAAAAATAAACTATTGTGACTATACCAAAAAAAAAGAGTTTTGCACAGAGAAGGAAACCATCAACAAAATGGAAATGCAACCCAGTGAATGGAAAAAGATATTTGCAAATGATATATCTGAC
This sequence comes from Mustela nivalis, assembly GCF_964662115.1. Taxonomy (NCBI): domain Eukaryota; kingdom Metazoa; phylum Chordata; class Mammalia; order Carnivora; family Mustelidae; genus Mustela; species Mustela nivalis. Next base: position 33,552,369 of record NC_139024.1, read on the forward strand.
AGGACTTAATATGCAAAATATGTAAAGAACTTACACAGCTCAACATCAAAAAACAGCAAAAAATTTGATTAAAAAAATGAGTGGGTGAAGAACCTGAACAGACATTTTTCCAACAAAGATGTATATATGGCCAATAGACACATGAAAAAATGCTCAACATCCCTAATCATCATATATCTATATCTATCTATCTATCTATCTATCTATCTATATAAAATGGAATATTAGTCATAAAAAATGAGATCTTGCCATTTGTGACATTATGGATGGACCTAGAGAATATTATGCTAAGTGAAATAAGTCAGAGAAAGACATATATCATATGATTTCACTTATATGTAGAATCTAAAAAAAAAAAAAACAAACAAACAAAGAAAGAAAGGGACTTACAAATACAAAGACCAAACTGATAGTTTCCAGAGGGAAGGTGGGTGAGTGGAATGTGCAAGATGGGTGAAGGGAAATGGGACATACAGTCTTCCAGTTATGGACTATGCAGTCACAGGGATAAAAGGCACAGCAGAGGGAATACAGTCAATGATATTGTAATAACGTTGTATGGTGACACATGGTAGTCAGCACCGTGGTGAGCACAGCGCAATGTATAGACTTGTTGAATCACTATGCTATATACCTGAAGCTACTGTTGTACTGTATTTCACATAGAATTCAATAAAAAAGAAGATACAAACCTCCACTTATAAGAAAAATAAATCCTGGGGATGTAATGTACAGCACAGTGACAACAATTACCCATACTGCATTAAATATTTGGAAGTTGCTAAGAGAATAGATTTTAAAAGTTCTCATCACAAACAGAAAAAACTTCCGTAACTATGTCAGGTTATGGATGTCAACTAAACTTACTTTGGTAATCAATTAGCAATATATACATATATAACATTTTTTGTATACCTTGAATTAATAATACAATATTAAATGTTAATAATATCTCAATAAACTTAAAAAAACCCCACTCTATCTTATTGAATCCAGAACTCACATCCATTAGGGCCAGCTTGTTTATTATGTTGTTCATACTTAGGCTATCCATTCATACTTAGGCTATCCTTGCAGATTTAGATCTAGTTAAGAGAAGTATATTAAATACCCAGACAAACCTCTGGCAAGAGAAATCAAGAGAAGAAAAAATAATCAATATTATGAAAACAATAGGGGATAGAACTAAGTGGTAACAAAACAACTATATGGTAGCATTTTTTTTAAATTTTATTTATTTATTTGACAGAGAGAGAGAGCGTGCATAATCAGGGGGAAAGAGAGAAGCAGGCTCCCCACAGAGCAGGGGAGCCCAATGTGGGACTAGATACCAGGACCCTGGAATCATGATCTGAGCCAAAGGCCGTCGCTTAACCAACTGAACCACCCAGGTGCCCTATGCTAACAATTTTGAAAACTGGGACAACATGGAAAAGTTTTTGAGAATATATATATATCTTATGAGATGTAACTGAAGAAAAAATTAAAATCTTGATTGGTCCTGTGACATTAAAAATAATGAAGCAGTGGTTAAAAAAATCTTCCCTAAAGGTGAGGTTAGATAATAATGGTAATTTTAAGGATAGATTTTTCTGGAGATCAAGGGGTAAATCAGGCCTAATATATGTCAACACATTATCAGAGAGCCTGTAAAACAGAGGAACAACTATGGTAACAATTGTAAAAAATAAAATAATAAGACCTTGAATACGTGTATCAACAAAATCTATCACTGTTCTGAAAAGCTCAGCTGGCACCTGCCTCACCTATGCTCCTCACAGGCTGCTGTGCCAAGGCTATTGTCTGGGGGCACAGGCTCTCTCCATCAGACTAATCATAAACCCCTACTGCTCCCAATTTCTGCCAGGAAGGAAGAACACCTTCGTAGGTGGGACTTTCTGGAATGAACAAATTGTGGTACAAAAAATAAAGCAACTGTGTGGGAAGGAGGCGTTTGTAAAGTTTTGGGAGCGTGATGGTACTACTGCTAAAACTTTCTAGACTTTTTTTTTTTTTTTTTGGTTTATGAGAAAAAGAAAGTTATCCCACTTTCCCCATTTCCAGGATGGTATCATATATATTTTATTTTTTATTTTTATGTTATTTATTTATTCATTAATCATATAGATTTTCAAAGCCCCCCCCCCATCTTTATTTTCACTAGGGCTCCATCATTTCTTAGGTGTCATTTTTAGGAAGCAGGATGAAGTTTAGTGTCTAAACGCGCTGCACAAAGGGAATTCAAACCTTTTCCTACATGTACACAGCTCTTCCTTCAGTAGCAGCACTGCACAAAGTGACCTCACTGAACCGCTTGAACAAACTTCAAAAGGAACTTCAACCACTCACCTGGATACAAGCCAGAGGCTCATTTGTCCAAATCGAATATCCACCAACTAAATATATTCTCTCATTATGGACAGCAACTCCAGATTCATTTTGGCCTAAAGTAAAGAGAATTGAATAAAAAGAAAAAAATAAATCCATTTCCTTGCATGTCTTAATTAACCCTTTTGCCACTGAAGGATACAAGTTCCCCCTGTGGCACACTTGTATGCTCCACAGGATTTCTGTGGCAACTAATCACCGCCTCCCAGTACTCAGAGGGAAGAATTAACCACGCGTTCACAGAGAATGAATCTGTGTCAGGTCAGAACCAAGCCAAAACACTTATTCACCAGCCAAGTGGGTAAATATAGCATTAAATACAGCAATAATAAGCAATAACAAAATAAGAGTTCTACGCTCCATTTTATGCCAATTACCTTCAGCCGGTGGAAACAAGGTATATTTTCAAAATGCAAAACAGCTCCATTAATGCTTTTAAAGCAAGCGCTTACATTTGTAAAGTAACAGCTGCAACCCCAAGAAGTCAATAAAGCCGCCAGGCCCCAAGTATCCTCCAAATGAAGGCAAATGACAGAAAAGATTGATAAAGTTACTAGCCTCCCTTTCTTTACATACACAACCGTTTTAAGACTGTATTAAAGTTCCCGATCTGGGACCAGCCCGGGTAGTCTCTAGATACTGACACGCCAGAATAATGAAAGCTTCCTCTCCCATTTAAAAAAAGAAGACAGAATAACTCACTACCACCTCTTCTTTCCTGGAGGCCATCTGAGAGTAAGAGAGTCTCTTTTTATTGATAGGCTGACACCGGATTGACTGTGGTAATAAATAAGCCGGATCCTCCAGCAGACAGAATCGCAGATCCAGGGACGGAGGGACTAAGGTGCCACCACAGAAACTTGGACAGGGTTAAGTACTTGTAGGTGGGCCTTAAAGATCATTTTCACAAAAACAGGAGCTCTGCACAAAGCATCTAACCCCCTCACACTGGGTCCGCGCTTGCTGTTGCCTCCCCAGCAGCAGCTGTGAGGGGCCGAGCGCCCCACTCAGCATACGAAGATGTCCTCAGGGGCCAGTCCAGCCCACCATGTTGAGTGTGTGAATTTCCTATTTGGTAGAGCAGCTTAGAAGGGATCTGGTCACCTGTGAACGTTTACAATGTACGCTGACAAGGGAGAGAAAGTTTTCAACTCCATAAAGAAACTTTATGGGTACATTTTTCACTGCTTTCCTTTTATTCCCTTTTGGGATCAGGAGGGTCCATACCTAGTGTTGCCCTGTGTAATGCTTGAACTGCTCTGTGGCCGGAACCACCACCAAACCCCTATGCACAGAACTGCTCTAAAATTTAGTTGTTAGGAGAATACAGCCAGAAATCGTACCTGACAGTAACAAACAATGAAGACCAGATGCCTGACCTCAAAATAAATAAAAGAGGACTAGAAGTGAAAAGAAAAGAAATATGTTGCTTCTGTAAAGTTATCAATTCCCCCGTTCCTCCTAATCATCTCAAAGTTCCTACGTGCATCTTTATTGACAAGAAAGGACCTGACAGACCTCTCTCAGCCAAGTGAGAAGATGCACGAAGGTAACAGAGACCCTGAGAAAATAGTTCAGCCATTTGACTGAGTCACATATTGTAAGACAAATAATGTCAAGAGACAAATCTTTCCGGTTAATGAACACAAGTTGTTCTGCCATCATGCACTGAAGATAGGGAGGCACTGAAGATGTTTAAGAAAACAAGAGTGGCTATTTCTTGAATCTCTACCTTTCCTGATTTACTTAGTCAAAAGTACTTGCCAGTCAACAGGTTGAAATTACAACGCGTCCACTGGTCAGTGTCTATGTCGTAAGAATCTATATGCCGCACAAGGATCCGGTCGTTGTTGTAGTCCAAGTCATTGCCTCCAAGAACATAAAGCTTTCTTTGAACAGCAGCCATGGAATGGTAGACCCTTCTCTGCAACATAGGGCTGCGGCTTATCCATTTATTCTGAGAAAAAATAAATAAATAAATAAATAAATAAATTCAGGTGGACTCTGTTAACAGCAGACCTCTGAAGCAGAAAATAGCAGTGCCTCGTTAAGAGCTGGGACTCTGCTTTGTCTATTCCATTCTACTAGAATGTTGCTTACATATTTTGAAAGGTACAGGCTTCTTGCCTGAAAACAATTATAGAAGAACCATATTTTATATATAGAAGAACCATATATTCCAGCTGAATTTTGCAATGTACAAATGCATTTCCTCTTGTTTGGGTTGCATTTTATAGGGTATTTGCATTTTATAAGGGAAGCACATGAGAATATAGAAATTTTCATGATGGTTCCCTCACCCAATTGAGAGAACTTACTCATGCAAATTGCTTGAGTAAAAGCACATGACTAGGTGTAATTTTTTTTTTTTTTTTTTTTTTAGGTGTAATGATTTAAGAAAACAGGCTCTGGATCCAGGATGCCTGAGTTTATAACCTTTGTGTGACCTTGAGCAAAGTATTTAACCTCTATGTGCCTATTTCCTCATCTGTAAAGTAGGGAGAGTCATACTGTACCTGAAAGCTTGTTGTGATGATTAAATTAGTTAATACACAACATTTAGAAGAGCGCCACATAATGTCCAATAAACACACCCTTTAAAAAAATTATTGTGATAGTAATCACTGGTTACCCAAGGCCTCTACATAAACTAGGGCTAGGGTGATTCTGCTATTCTTTCCAAAATTAACCTCCCAAGATCAATAGAAGAGCAAAGATCTGGTGTCACAACAAAGTCTCATGCTGCCTAGTCCCTTTTTTTTTTTAAAAGATTTTATTTATTTATTTGATAGACAGAGATCACAAGTAGGCAGAGGCAGGCAGAGAGCCTGATGTGAGGCTCCCAGAATCCTGGGATCATGACCTAAGCTGAAGGCAGAGGATTAACCCATGGAGCCACCCAGGCGGCCCTGCCTAATCCCTTTTAACATATTTATAATCATATTGTCTACCAAACTGGGAAAAGTTATTTCTAGGCATACATTTGTTTTGGCAGAAGGCCAAATTTTAAACAACTTTAGGAATGGTGAAACCTCCACTGTTTGGTTGTAGGTCACTCTCACTAATGAGAAAGACAATGCTCAACTCCTCTTCAATATGGCTTCTTTCAAAAATCTAATTTAAAATGCAAAATTAGATGAAAATCAAATACGACCTTAATTTTAAGCCTTAACCAAGCAATGGACAGGTAAGTAAATCTAACCATTTCCTTTGTATATAAACACTAACCTACAGGAGGAATGCAGATTCCTTTTGCCAAGAAAAATTTGGATTTCGATAGAAAGAACATATGATGTTTTTAATACAAAGCGTTTCACCAGTTCACAAAGCTGTAAAAGAATAAGGAAATCGTCACTAAAGGTCCATTCACTAAAGGCGTATCTCCTAGCTCATTTCTAATTTCTCTTTTAAAGATAGACTTAAAAAAAGAGTGGTTTGTACAGTTTGAAAGGCTTGCACCTATCTGCTCCCCCTTTTTACAGGTGTCATAAGAATCTCTTTCCAATCAAAAGTCTTCTTTAATAAGATAGCCACACCTTTCTTTCAGATACTCTGTAAAGAAATATCTTTGATACATTTTACATGAGTGGATTTAACTCAAAACTCTGATGGTGCCTTCCTTAGGTGCTTTCTAGGAGGCAACCCGTTCTGGTATTAGGAATCAACGTTTGCATTAGCAGTCCGGTCCCCTGCCACAGGACTGTGGACGCCATCTGGTTTGTAAAGCCTGCCTACATCCCCTGATTATATCTTTAGCTTCCTTCACTGCCGTGCCTGCCAGGTGAGCCGCCAAGCACTGCAAAGGCAAAGAAACAGAGAGGCCTGGTGGGGTCACTCCTAATAAGCTAGCGTGTGAATACTAATCAGTAGTGGGGAAGCAGAGGTCACCCCAGCCTGCCTGTTGGCAGGTAGCGATGTGCTCTGTGGCAGATGGCAGGCATTATCGACTCTCCACAAAGACCTAGAAGAGAAATAAGCACCAGGGCTGAATGATAGAGTTATTGAGATTCTGAGCAAGATGCAAGCAGATGTGATGTTTGCCAGTACCCACCGTAAACAATATGCCAGCAGAATTTTTAAAAAGAGCATGTGTGTACAAACATGAAACAGAACTCATTCGAGAAATGTTAACACCTTCTTCCTCTTTAACCACGTGTGCACCGAACTCAAGCAACTGCAAATTAATGATCCCTCTTGAGACACCTGGCCCGTGGACATGTGGTCCCTGAAATCTACAGCTTCTAATACATCAGGAAACACACTTGCAAAGAGAGAAACACCTTCATTAAATTCGGAATCAAATGAGGTTGAAATAAAAAGACACCAGATCGACTAAGGTCATCAGGACACACATTTCGTGGCCGACCCTGACCCAGGCTGCCAAAGCCAACCTGTTGTTTCATGTTCCATTATCTCCAGCTGATGAATATTAAATTCCCAGATCAAATCATTTTGGAAGACTGTCATAATCACGAAAAATATTTACATTACCAAAATCATAGAAACGGTAAAGTCCTGAAAACATGTGCCAAGGCCACAGATATTTTGGTAGAAGGAAAAGAGAATAAAAATTGTTCTTTTCTGGGGGACAAAAAACTCACTAAGTGTGGATGGCAAGTGGGCAGAACAAGGCACAGACACCATCAGAATGCTTCCAGCTCAGGCACTAGCTATCAGATGAGAAACATCCTCACACTTTCCAGATACTTCTACTTCAGACTTATCCTTGACACCCCTCAAAGACATTCTGCCTACACTGAGTTAAGTAAAAGCTATTATTTTATTTGGGAGTAATGAAACGATAAGCATGTTCCCCTCTTGGAATGAGATGCCTTCTCAAAGGACATATAACAGGTCAATCAAAATCCTTTCTTTGGATCCCTCTGAATATGAATAGCCACTTGAAATAATGGGAATAAGGGGCATTTAACTCATCAGCCTATCGCCCCTTTTTTCTACATTATGCAAAACTCTGAAAGAGTTAAGCATCGTGTATCACATAAAACTAAAGGAGCTGAAATTTTGTGAGGGGAAAAAAAAAAAGGCAACCAAAAGGCAGTTTATCCAGATGCTTCCTTTTCTCTACACAAGTTGAAGGTGCATGCGTATGTACAGACTTGGCATTTCAACTACTAATTACTGTGGAAATCTTCTAAAATTCATTTTAATTAAGGTAATGAGTTTTTCTTATATGATTCTTACCTGGTTAGGTTCATACACCATTAGTCTGTTCTGATACTGTGCTGTGTTAGTTACCCCACCTGTAACGGATTAACATGTGTTAGAGCTTTCATGAATACGAAATAAGATATTCCAACATAAGAATGAGATACAATTAAAGGAAAATTAGCTACTGCTGAGGATCTGTTTGTATACCCTCGTGGTGAACCCATGACATAATTAAGAAGCTTATTGTTGAAGCAGTTTCATTTTCAAGAAACATTTCTGAAGCAATCCAGTTGAGAGCAAGCAACAAGTATGCTGAGATTACCAAGAGGCCCCAGTTCTGGCAAGCCACTCTGCATGGCCAGAATGAGAGGCAAAGAATGGCAGAGAGTGGGAATGAACATCACACATAGACAAATCTCCACACAATGTATGCCTGCGACAGAATTATACGGGAAATTCCTATCCTTAGCTAAACTGGCAATTTTTACAGCTCTAACCTTATGTACGCCAACACAGTGATATCTTGATATCTCTTCAGAGAAACCACATCTAAGAAAAGACATGACTTATCCAAAGAAATCTAGAGCCAGAGCTGTCCAAAAGAATATAACAAGAGCCCCCAATGTGAGTCACATATGCAATTTAAAATCTTCCAGTAGCCACATGAAACACTAAAAAGAAACAGTGAAAGTAAACTCAATATAGATTTTATTTAACAAATATTATCATTTCTATGCGTAGTTAATAGAAAAATTCTGGAGCTACTTTATATTCTTTTTTTCATATGGTCTCCAAAATCCAATGTCTGTTTGACACAGCCCATTTCAATCCAGATTAGCCACATTTCAAGTGCCTGATAAGCCACATGAGACAAAAGGTGACCATATCCGACAGCACTGCATGTACTCTGTGTCATGAACTCTTCCAAAGCCTCCTGACAATTGCTTAGATCCAAAGTCTCAAGACCTTCTGCTTAATCAAGAACCACTAAAATATCATTGCAATTCTAACAAAGTTTTCCTATCTGTCCTCATACTTAGTTTCACGTTTGTGGTGTACACTGAGCCCTGTAAAACCCAGAAATCACTGATCTCTTTAATTTTTACCATCAGATGGGAGAACTAAAAAACACATTAAAAAAAAGCTCTATAAGAAAATAACACTAGGAGATAGTAAATGTTAGGTAATAAAATAAACAAGAATACGAGAGCAAACCTACTACCTCCCCCCAAAATCTCTTAAGAAATAGTATCTAATGCTCGTTTAAAATGAGTTAACATTTATTGGTCCATATGTACAATGGAGTATTATGCCTCCATCAGAAAGGATGAATACTCAACTTTTGTATCAACATGGACGGGACTGGAAGAGATTATGCTGAGTGAAATAAGCCAAGCAGAGAGAGTCAATTATCATAGGGTTTCACTTACTTGTGGAGCATAAGGAATAACACGGAGGACATTAGGTGAAGGAAAGGAAAAGTGAATTGGGGGAAATCAGAGGGGGAGATGAAACATGAGAGACTGTGGACTCTGAGAAACAAACTGAGGGTTTGGCTGGGGAGGGAGAGGAGGGGCGTCTGGAGGTGGGTGTTAAGGAGGGCACGTATTGCATGGAGCACTGGGTGTGATGCATGAACAATCTTGGAACACTGAAAAAATAAAATTAAATTTAAAAAAATAAAAATAAAATGAGAAATATTTTAGTAAGTATCACAAAGAAGCAGCCAATTTTACAATGAAGATCTAAAACTGAGTCAGACCAAAGGTGTTTCCTGTTGAAATTGTTTGAATTCAAAAAGTATGTACTGTTACAATAATGACCAAAACAGCTGTAACGTTTTTCTCAGTTTGACTAAACTTTAATAGCCCTCTCTCTGTCTTCTTGGCCTCTGACATCCCTTTTCTTGCACATTAGAAAATCTGTAAATTCTTTCTCTGCTTCCTTGAGATAAAAATCATTTAAGAAGCTTTACGCAGTTTTACAACCTGAGAATAACTTCCTCAAAGCCCCAGGAACCATCCCATTGAAACGTAATCATCATGGAAGATAATCACTCTGTCTCCCAGTCTCTCTGAAGAAAGGGAGGAGCCTCACTTTTCTGGGCGCCAATCAGCAAATACACATGGTCTAATCACAGAGGAAAACAGTTACAAAATCAGGGGTAACTGAATGTGCTCAATACATCACACTGATCAACCTTTACCCCAAAACTCCTTCAGTACTTTTCTCACTGCAAAAAGCTCAGTGTTTGAAAACCCTCCTGCCTCTTCTTCAGCAGAATTCATTTCAGACTGCATTCTGGTCTCCCTCCCCTATTGCAATAGCCTTGAACAAAGTCTTCCTTATCTGCTTAACTTTGTCCCATATAATTTTTGCTTTGACAGTTCCAGTACTTTGGATCAGTCACCACCATCAACTCCGGTGGCCAGGAATCACGTCAACGAGAATCCAGAGGATTTGTGCACAGTCCTTAACTGAGCCGAATAATCAATCAATACCAATGGCTACATAAAGGGAAGGGAACCTGTCCAGGCCAATCATTACTCTCTCATGCAATCACAATAAGGAGATTATTTCTTTCATATAATTGACTATGGCTTTTATTAACTGGAGGGCTTTTTTTTTTTTTAATTCTCTCTGAAGCCTGCAACTACTTTTAAGCTCAATGAAAGCTTTATCTGCAGAGTAAAACCACAAAGAACAGAGAGAAATGAGCTTCCTGCCCTCAAAGAAAGTCTTCTCTGCATTTCCTATTGAATGTCTCATTTTAAAATAAAATAAAAGGAAAAGAAAATACACTTAAGCAAGCTGAGGTTGAAATGCCTACATAGAGTCAAAATGTATGTCCAAATAAACACAGAGCTATGTTTGCTTTTTCCTCCCAACCTTCCTTTTCTTTTATCTGATTAAAAACTGAATGTCCAATCATTCTTTCTCAGCATAACTACACAAGAATAATCAAATCTATTGAGACCACACAAGTCTTCAGGGTGAAAATGATTGCCAAGTGCTTTTGATCTGGGCCATAAGCACCAGATGAATGTCCAGCTTGCCTATAATCATTTCTCCAAATGAGAGAGAGCAGAAGGTCAATCTCCCACCCATTGCTTCAAAACTTCGACAGTTTCTCTCCTTGTTTTAGAAAGATGGGACAGAATTAATATCTACTGCAGTAAACTATCTGTTTATAACCTATTTGAAAATATTTACACCACTATACGTATCAGACTCTGCCCATTATAGATTAAATGTACAACCAATGGATTCAAATATAGCTATTACATCCTCTCTCCTAGGCAGGGCATACAATTTATCTTCATGCTCTTCAGAATTATTTGCTCTTTTCTACAGATGCATTCATAATAGTTAGCTCCCCCCCTCCCAAATCTGCAGGCCGTAATTAGATTTCTTACCCTTACATACAAATTTTCACTCCCATGACAATGTTTAGAAATGAGATACTAGGTTACTAGGTGGAAGAAAAAATAAAAATCCGAGTTAGTTATTTGGTTGATTACTTCTGGAATGTTAAACCACAGGAGGTGCCTAAAAAACCTAGCACTGTAACTTCTACCAAGTCAGGACTGCAAGGGAAAGCCCTTGAAATTGCTTCTATTGCTTTCCCCCTTTGAAATAATTTACAAACGATCATATAAATAAAAACCTTTTGTTCTCAGCACAAAAAAATAAATTTTAAAGAAAGCATCCAAGTTGGCGGCCCCGGTTTCTTTTGCAGTGTTATTTGCCAAGCTTTATCATTACATTCTCTTCACATAACACTCTTCACTTTTAGATTAATCTGCGGAAATGAGATGCTAAGGATTTGCATACAGATTTGACTATACAAAAATAGATATGGAATTAATAACAGTCTCTATATGTTTTAATTTCTCCTAGACTGGAGTACCCTTGCCTGCAGCAGTATTCCTGGCTTTGAAAGTCATCAAGCTGATTTGCCTGCTCTGGGTTATGATGCCACATGCTGCTATACTGTCCCCTGCAATCAGAGCGCTTGCGAAGATAGAGTCGATGCCTCCCTCGATCGAGTACATTTTACAGATTGGCAGTTTTGATCTCCCTCCCCCACCCCAGGGGGGGATAATCTGCATCTTAACAGCTTTCTATAGATACATTTGTCATTAAGTATGCCATCTCGTATCAGCATCCCTTTTTAAAGCCAAGTTTTCCAGAACTTTGAAGTGCCACGGTAGAAGTTAAGACTTTTCAGCCAAAATTGAAAATGAACAACACTGTCTTACACTTTTTTCCCCCCCCGTCTTCTACTTTTGAACTGTGACTTTAAGATATGCTGCAGGTTCCCCCAAAGTCAAATAAGTCTTTAAAAACTGCCAGAAGGAATGAAAAGTTACCACCGTGCTACCAGCGATGAGAAATGAGTTCTATCATCGAGACGAGAGCAAAGCATTTTTCTGAAGCTTCCCTGTTCAGCTTTTCACAAAACGTGGTGACAAATGGATGACTGCGTATGGGAGAAAGGATGACAGGTGACTGCCAAGCAAGTGACTTCTGTCTCCACGACTGGAGTTCACTGACTCCCAAACTCACTGTGCTCACAAGCAACGACTGGTCAAGGCTGACAAGGTGTACATAATAGTGTTTAGGAAAACAGCTCTCAATCTACATTGGTCAGGGTAGGTCAAGTCTGGTGGCTCTGCAATTTTTTTTAAAATTTTTTTTTTGAGGACAGAAAATACATCTGTTGATGGACCGTCCTATACTACACTCTTTAGTGGAAGCTTGTGTACGTAATACAGCACTAGGACCCTTACAAGGACGGAGCAGGATGCAAAGAACCAAACATGTCCATGCTCTCTGGGAAGACACTCTGGAACTCTGCCAGCCAATTCAGGATTGTGGAAAACCACCTCAAGTTCTCAGCTCTCCTGGAAGCCTGCCGTGGTCAGCTGTACACTAGGCTAGGGGGCGAGCTTCAGGACAGGCTGTGGCATCACCCCACACAGGCTCCTTTATGACTCTCATCTCACGGGAGCACTTAACACAGGCCAGCTGAAACTCCTCATACACAAACTGGAGACGACAACATCTCTCTCACAGGTTTTATATAACCCAGAATGCGGAGCATTGCAAGTGACCCACAGAGGAAGTTTACTGTAGTGCTGTAGTAATTTATTTATAGAAACTTCTTATCATTGCCATAAAAAGTACAAATGAGCATGTAGGAAATATTTTTTAAAAATAACAAATATAATGAAGTATAGAATTTTGAATTAATAAATGAATTTTGTAGTCTGAAATAGATTTATTTTTTTCTAATAACTAGAATGACCAGCTGGTTTATAAGGTATCAAAGACTTTTTCCTTTAATAGTTTAAAGCTTCTCCTCCATAAGTATGCTTTAATTCTCAAAACAGGAAAACTACACACTAATTATATAATTATCAAAAGAATGAAAGGCATTAGGTGTGAGTTCACATTAGTCATTTTTTAAATAAAGCCAAACTTGTGACTAATCCTTAAAAAAAAGGGACACCATGGGAATATTTATAATAAATAAAACTTATAATAAAAAAACTTTTATTATCTATTTTTACACATTAGACTGTCCATATTTTTAGTGTTTATAACACTACATAAACCATCAAAGCCAAGAATGTATCTACTGAATTAGCATCTTGAATAGGAGTATACTTAATCCATGCATTAAATTAAAACTACTACCCATATTATTTCTGTCACACTTGAGGAACCCACACAAATGGATGGGTAATTAATAGACTCAAAATCCGTAAAGAAATTCTCAAATTTACAAAATACCTACAAATAAAGGATGATGCACTTGAAAATATAAATTTATAAATTATATTTATGTCACCTAGAGTGAACAGATACAAACTTGCGATGCAAAACATGTAAAGAATGGGCCATGTGTTATTTAAAATAGGTGCAACGACAAATGAAGACAAAATCCACCACAATGCAAGTGGCATCTGCACTTTAAAATCTCAGAAAAATTTTCTGTCCCATTCCTCATTCTACAGAAAGATGAAATCCTGCCTCCAAAGATTTCTGCAGGTTCCAAGCAAGGTTAAGTTCTCAAGGTCACCTCTACCTGTCTCTAGTGTCCTGGTTTGCTATGTTCTTGTTGGATCTTTTCTCTCCCTTTTGTCATCAACCAAATTCTTCAGCGATTGCCTACTTCCGTGATTCAGCTTTAACCTTCTCTCCTCTTGGGAACAAAGGAAAATGACCTATGTCCCATACTCTTAGGTAAAGCAATTCAGCTCCCACCTTATTCTACCTCTTTTTAGATCCATCTGGTCAGACACAAACAATCACCTAAACAAAGGCTGTTCTCTCCACAAAAAGGAAGACGTTACATGGCTCAAATCTGTGCCCTGAGAAAAGTGGTCAGTTAAACAACTAGAGAAAATCAAGTGATCATGGATCTAAACAAGTCTCCAGGTACGATAATCTACGATCATCCTTAAGTATATCGTTGACTTTCAGTCATGTCATTTGGGAACTCTTTTCACAGTGTTAAACAGCTGTTTTTGAGACATTCGTTGGAGTGATAACTGCATTGTACGTTTTTGCGGGGAAAGCATGGTTTTCAAAAACCAGAGACATAGAGATCAAATTCCAACTCTGTCAAATACCAGCTGTGGGATCTATGAACATCATTTAACACCTTTACACCTCATCTCGTGAGCAGAAATGTGAGGGTAAACCAAGTGCTGCTTCTTCAGAGTAAAGGAAGTCCGTTTTAGGGTGAAATCTTTGTTGATTATTTTAGAAAATATAGGTGATCTTATTGCTTTCTTCACACCATTTAGCTCTTTCATGTTTGATTTTTATTTATTTATTCACTCTTTCAGTCACCTGGCTCTTCTAAAAGCATTATAGAAGGAGTCATTTCTGTTTGGCTTCATCTCAGGACACTACCGTACTGGTTTTGTTTTCATCTTTTTCCAGATGGAAAATAGTGAAGGCTGGGGCCAACGTAAAAAGAAAGGAGCAAAAAGTAACCGCTGAAGACAGCTGGTTGTGAGAATGTAAAGCAATAATGAAGATTTCATTCTTATGGGGTACACCAGGTCCCTAAGAACTAAGTGGACCTGCCAGGTTTTCAAGCTCCAAACCTCTAGCAGGCAGGCAGCTTCCTCACACAGTAACTGCCTCCAGGGGCAACAAACAGACACTCTCTCGTGGACTTTCTTGAGAACACACTTTGTTCTCCCTCTCCCTCCCTTAAGCCCTTGACATTCACCTAACCCAACAAGCTGAACCCCTTCTACTAGGGTCCTTTGGATTATTCACACCCTAAAAACCTTCCATCTTGACTGAATCCAAGGACCTGACCTCTCCAATTCTTTGGTGAGTACCACAAAAAAAAAAAAAAAAAAAAAAAGACAAATTTACAAACTGGGCCACCACAGTTTTGCTGTTTCCAACCTTAGTATGAGCTCTGACACTTAATTTTTAAAAAACGTGTCGGTTCCCTCTGCTTTCTCTCAGAGGCTTCTTTCTTCCCCCAGGCCACCTCCCTCAGACTGTCTCCCTAGTCCCGACATAGCACAACCTCAACAGACGACTTTGTCTCTCACTTGATTCCATGGATAAGGAACCTCGTCAGGGAGGTTCCTCCCTGGGAGGAGGTTCCTCCCTCCTCATCTGGGAGCTTACCTAAGTCCACATCTAGCATTGTCTCCTGCCCTCCAGGCTTAGCACTTGATGGGTCCCCCTTCTCCTGTCCAAGACTAAACTCCTCTCCAAATACCTCCTGCCTGTTTGAAACCCTATGCCTATTGTCATTATGGTATCCCATGGACTTAGCTCCATTCCTGGTACCTAGGAGGATGCTTTCAGCTTTTACTAACCGAAGAATGCCCCAAACCCTTCACCTTCAGTTTTGTTCTCTTCTTTCCCTTATCTACCAATTTGCTTAATGAACTTGCATTCTTTTAAAAAGTTCCCTCTTTTAACAGTGGGCTGGCTTTCCTCCTTTAGCTACTCTCTCTTCTCTCAGCCAAACTTCCACCTTTTTCTTTCCTTCCTACCTTTTTTTCTTTCTAAATCCAAAATGCTATTTGTTAATTTACAATGAAAAAATATGGTTGTGAGATGGGCTGAAATATGTGTGTTCCTAGAAACAGCACATCCCTTCCCAAGAGACAAAGCATAATAATCAGAAAGCTGTCTGGTAAGCTCGGATTCAGGAAGATAAGTTTAGATGGTATCTTGGTATTTCTGGTCTATACATGCACTTTCTACCTCCTCACTTTTCTTTCACACCCTAAACCACTGCATTCTTGCTTTTACTTTCTTCTACTCCTCTATAGCTACTTTCACTGAAGTTACCAATAGGTTCCTGATCGAAAGTTGCAGAGAAAATAAATATTCTGGACCTTAAGGTCCCAGCAGTATTGGACACTTCTCAGCAAGCCCTTTGCTTTTCACTTTTGATTTCCTTTAACACTCCTCCTCTAACCTTGACCATCCCACATTCTCATGCTCCTTCGCCAGAACCCTCCTCTTCACCCTACTTGCTAATAGTTCCTCCCAACCTTCTGCGCTGGCCCCTTTCCAGCCCACCTCTTGACCATCTGACTCCTCCCGCTCTTTGCTGCCTCATCTCCTCTCAGCTGACTTGCTGCAAGACCCTCCTTGCTGTTATTTGCTCTGAAAAAAAAAAAAAGAAAGAAAGAAAAGAAGAAAAGGTCTTGTCTCTGAGTCTGAGGGCCATGGGTTTTGAGGAAGTTCTAACCAGTGAGGGGTGGCTGAGAAGGAAGGATACAGCTGAGGTGGGAGCGAAGGGGTGGGGTGGAAGGATGTTCCTATAAAGCAGACAGGGCTTGGGGAGCTGAGTAGATCTCACATCAAGCCCTCCTGTCAACTGGCCTCTTCCCACAGGGTTCAGCTGCCCAGGCACAGGCACAAACAAAATAGACCATGGGGTTTGTCCAAGAGTGAGTGCTTCCTAGAGGGCAGGAGAATTATGGAAATGACTAGACCATGAAGCCCACTCATGAGGACAAGGAGGGGTTAATGAGGACATGGGAAGCAGCCAGTGGACCTAAGACCAAATTAAGATGTGCTATGAACCTCTGTGAAACCCACATGAAGTACTCCTTGCTTTGCACTATGGTCTCTGGGGAAGACTTTGACCATCACATGTATTACACTGGATACTGTAATCATCTGTTGAAGAGTCTGTTCCCTCTACTACACAGTGAGTCCCAGTTCAGGATATGTGTCTTACTCTTCTTTGTCACTCCACACTAGCCTGGAAGAGGACTAAGGAAGGTTAGGAAACTTGCTCAGCACCTCCCAGGTGGTGAGAAGTGGATCAAGTTTCACATGCTCTGTGACCTCAGGGTACCACAAGCCAGCCTTCACTGCACCCTCTGTTATTTATCAATGTTTTGTATGTAATTTTTTAGATGCAAGTAAAATAATATTCACCAAGATAGAGAAAAGCTAAAACTATGGCATTTACAAAATGTTTATGAAATTTTGCATTGTTCTAATTTTAATGAATATTGGAAAAGCCAAAGTCCCTCTAGTAGGTTTGAATAAATTAAAATCATTTAAAATGGGGCAATGCGAGCTTCATATAAATTTAACCAAGATGAAAATAAACGTATCTTCTAGGGAGTTAAAGAAGCTTTAACAAATGTTCTTTCATTAATGAAATATCTGAAAAGTTCTTTGATTGTCAGCTCCTAGAGGGTAGGAAGTGTATTTGCTGAATTAATCGTTAATCTATGAACCAGCACAAGACTTAGTAAGGAAGTAGCATTCACCAAGAGAATCAAGAAAACACTAAATACTGCTTTTGAATAAATGTAGTACCATTTATCTTATTTCTATACTTTTAAAAGCACTAATTTTTTGGTTCAGATTCCCATTATCTTGGCAACATTTGATGAAAATGAAAAGGTAAGTTGTTCTGCAAGATGAGTTCAGGATTAATTTTCACTCACAAAAAGAGATAGTTTTTTTTTAGTAGTTCACAAACAATATCTCACAATGGAGAGCATAACTTTTAAAGCACAACTGCAGGATATTTAATGCTTCTTTTGCTTCAGTATTGTGAATTTCAAGTAGAAATGATGTGGAGCATTTGTGAATTGGGTCACAGTGTCAAATGCTACAGGATCCTGTAAAATCTGACTATCTCTAACATCTTAAATTAAATGCTAATGGGCATATCCATACAGCCTATCTTCTGAATTCATCTCTGCTTGTCTCATTTTAAAAACCATGGACAGGTTTCAAGGTGTCCTGACCCCAAAATGGACAGAGAAAAGGGAGGGAGTATGCAGAGGCAGTGAACATGCTAGAAATATTGAACCTCTAAAGAAACATTCATTTTGTGTTTTATGGAACAGAAATAAGATCCTAAAATCCACATTCTAAAATCCTTACTTCCTTCACCTCAGGCAAAGCTTTCAAACTACCAGAAGTATGCTTGCAAACTACCCAATCCCCCATCAATTAAATTGGAAATACTTGATTATTTGGTAAAGGATAAGGAATAGCCTCAAATATTTTTATTTGCAAAAACAAAGCTGGGTAATGCTTCTAAATCAGTGATAGGGTGACATATAACTGCCTTGTTTTTTTAAGGGGGCCATTAGCAAATCTAGTACCCCTCCCTATCCATGGTTAGATTCACAATTGATTTATTATAAGCTGGTCCTGAGGAAAGAGGCAGACGACAGAAGGTATTAGAAATGTCACCGGTGATTTCCTTTTCTTTCCAATTAAAGTTATTGTACTGTACACAGGGAAGTGAATTTTTCATCTCAAGTACACAGTAGGGAGAAACAAACCTGAGAAAATTGTGATTGTTTTCATTAAGTATGGTTAACACAGGCAGCATACATTAGTGCAGAGGAAGAACAAAGAAAATGTATTTCCTTTCACAGTGGGGGAAAAACAAAGTGATAGAGCAATAAGATCTATAATAAGTTGATACATTTAATAACACAGAAAAGGAAACATACAGACCCATATTGAAAGAGAAATCAGCTTGATACTAGGATGATAGATCTAGCCAGTCTAGGATAAGCTTCTGTGGTTTTCTAAGGTCTCACCAAAGAAGAGGTAAAGTAGTTATATCTTTAAGAATATGTAAGGAAACTGCAGCATTTTTTAAGAGCTAGTTTTATAACCAAGAAAATAGGAAATATTTATTAAAATATGTGTGAGAAAGTCACATTAAATTTAGGAATGCATTAACAACATATGAAAACTAAATGAATCAATGGAAGGAATGTAAGGTGGAAGAAAATATGAATTACATTGATTTCATTAATCCATCATTGTTTTGTTGTCCAAGTCAAGCACAGACCTATTCCTTCTATTAGCCAAGGCTTATTTATACCCAAGTTTGAAATTTCTTCAGCAAAGCCTACAAGACACAGTCCTGGTGGTTGTTTTCTTTGTATTTTCTGTAATATTGAAATATATACTTAAAGATAAATGAAGTTTTTATCTAAATATAGCTACATATACTAATACTCACACTTATATCTAATGTTTATTTTGTATATAAGACCAGCAATTTATTGGAGTCATCTCATTTATCCTCTTCCTTAATCCAATTCTTAACTTCATTCATTAATTATGGAGCACTTAAATCCTAACGTGAGCTACATTTCTTCAATGAAAATCAATGAATTGCCAATAATTGAGGCATTATCCCAAGAAGCCAAGACTATAGCTGTCTCCTTGGTTATTGAGGACAGCAGAAGGAAAAATGGACAGAATACAAATGAATTTAATTTAAATGCAAGGGAGAATTTTGTTAGACCAGATGTTAAACAACTAGAGAAGATTATTGAAGAAAGCTGAGAAGTCTTCAAGATTTACTTAAAGGTGATTGCTTCTCCCACTTATATCAATGGATAAATCATCCAGGCAGAAAATCAATAAGGTAACTATGTCTTCCAATGACACATTAGACCAGATGGACTTAACAGATATATACAAAACATTCCAACTCAAAACAGCAGAATATAAATTCTTCTCACGTGCACATGGAACATTCTCCAAGAGGGAGAATGTCTTGTTTTGTTAGGCAACAAAACAAGTCTTGATAAATTTAAAAAGATTAAAACCATATCAAGCACCTTTTCTGACCATTAAGATACAAAACTAGAAATCAATTAGAAGAAGAAAAAAATGGAAAAAACAACGTGTTATTAAATGAACAAAAAATGGGCCAATGAAGAAATAAAAGAGAAAATGAAATAACACACAGAGACTAATGAAAATGAAAACACAATGGTTGAAAATCTTTGGGACACAGCAAAAGCAGATCTAAGAGGGAAGTTCACAGTGATACAGGCATACCTCAAGTAACAAAAAAATTTCAAACAACCTAACCTTACACCTAAAAGAACTATAAATATAAGAACAAACAAAGCCCAAGGTCAGTAGAAAGAAGAAGACAATAAAGCTCAGAAAGAAAGTAACTGAAACAGTGAATAAAAAACAACAACAACAACAACAAAAAAAAAAAACGAAAAGATCAGTGGAACCAAGAGATGGTTCTAAAAAATAAACAAAACTGATAAACCTTTAGATTGACAACTCATCAAGAATAGAAGAGGACTCAAATAAATAAAATCAGAAATAAAGATGGAGAAGTAACACCAAACATCACCAAAATACAAAGAATTGCAAAAAACAACTAGGAAAATTTTAAGATTGTATATATTTGAGAACAAGAGAGTGTGAGCAGTGGGTGTGGCAGGGTTTAGGGAAAGTAAGAGGGAAAGAATCCCAAACAGACTCTCTACTGAGTGTGGAGCCTAACACAGAGCTCAATCTCAAAATCCTGAGATCATGACCTGAGCCAAAACCAAGAGCTGGAAGCTTAACCAACTGAGCCACCCAGGTGCTCCCATCTATAAAAAAATTTATGTCCACAAATTGAACAGCCTAGAAAAAACAGATAAATTCTTGAAAACATATAATCTTCCAAAACTGAATCCAGGAAGAAATAGAAAATCCAAACAGACAAGTTACTAGTAAAGAAAGTGAATTTGTCATCAAAAACTCCCAACAAATAAAAATCTAGGACCAGACAGCTTCACAGGTGAATTCTACCAAACATTTAAGGAAGAGTTAATAACTATTCTTTTCAAACTATTAAAAAAAAAATAGAAGAGGAAGTGAAGCTTCCAAATTCATTCTGAGAGGCCAACATCACCCAAAATCAGATGAAAATGGTACAAAAAAATAAAACTACAGGCCAATATCCCTGATGAACATGGATGCAAAATTTCTCAACAAAAAATGAGCAAATTAAAATCTAAGAATACATTGGGATCATTCATCATAATCAAGTGGGATTTATTCCTACGGTGTAAGGACAGTTCAAAATCCACAAATCAATCAACATGACACATCACATTAACAGAACAAAAAATAAAAACTGTATGATCAGGACTTCTGAAGAAGATGGCAGAGTAGGAGGAACCTAAGCTCAGCTTGTCTTGCAGATACAACTAGATAACAACCACCTCAGTGTAAATAACACAAATATGATCCAAAAGTGACAGAACAGACTCTCCACAGCTAAATGTAGATGAGAGGCTACATCAAAGAGGGTAGGAAGGACAGAGATGCAGTCAAGAGCTAAACGGATCTATGGGACTCTCAATGGAAGGGAGGGACTGCTCAGCCCACAGAGGAGAAGGAAAAGACTCTCACGACAGGAAGCCTACACAGGGAAGATGAATCCCATAACATTTGGTACTGAAAAGCAGAGGGGACAAAATTCACAAGGTCTTATAACCAGAAGGATTTAAAGCCTGGAACTTTAAAAAATCAGCAGGCTCGTGGGCTGGAAGGGTGAGAGGAAACTAATTCCCCACCTTTAAAGAGAGCACAGTAAACAGTCCCACATAGATACAGCAAAGCAGCAGCAGTTTGGAAAACACCTGGTGCATACAGGAGGCAATTTGTTTGTTAATCTCAGAGTGTATGCTGGAGGGACAAGGATTATTGGGAGACTTTTCCAGGAGGAAAATAGCTGGTGGGCACCATTTCCCTCCCTCACCCTAATCTAGATACAGGGACACCAGCTGGGACCAGCACAGTGCCAACACTCTCCATCTAACTTGCTAAAAGCACCCATCCATGTTGTCCTGTGGACACACCCACCAGCCAGGCCTCAGCTCCAGATTCCCTCCAACAGCGGAACCACACAAACCTTGCTAACACCCCTTGACCTGCCCCAAATGCTTCTGTAGGTCCACCTCCTCCATCTCAGCCTGCTCACTGGAGGCAACTGCAAGTCTCCTCCTACCAACACACACCTTGCTGGCACCACGCACCACATCCCCAAAGTCTCCTACAGTTCAGTAATACTACATCTCTAGCAAATACCTGGTCTGACTCAACATAATTCAAGGTGACCCCACACTGGCTCACTAACAATGCAAGAACCAAACCCTGACCACAACAAGCAAAGAGAGCCATTGCAGATGACTGGACAACAGGCAAATTCAGCTGAACCACAACAGCAGAGCACACACTACACACATTCAAGACACCCCTAAAGTGCCAGGTTCTGGTGAAGAGGGGACATTGCACTGTAGAGCACTACAGGACCTGTTCTTCATAAGGCCATTACTTTAAACAACAACAGATGTAGCTGACTTTCCTAAGACATAGAAACAGACACACAGAGTTACACAATATGAGGAGACAGAAGAAAACGTACAAAACAAAGAACAGGACAAAATCAGAGCAAAAGACATAAACAAAACAGAGATAAGTAATATTCCTGAGAGAATTTAAAGTAATGGTGATAAAGACACTCACTCCACTAGAGAAAAAAAAGACCCTTGACAAAGAGATAGAAAACACTAAAAAGAACACATCAGAGATAAAGGACTTGATAACAAAATTAAATGTATACTAGGTGGAATAAATACACTAGAGGAAGCAGAAGAACAGATCAGTGACCTAAAGGACTGAGTAATGGAAAGCAACCAAGCTGAACAGGAAAGGAAAATAATAATAAAAAATGAAAATAGACTTAGGGAACTAAGACATTATAAAGCATAATAACATTTAAATTTTAGGGATCCTAGGAGAAAAGGTAGAAAAAGGAGCAGAGAATTTATTTGAAGAAATAATAGCTGAAAACTTCCCAAATCTGGGGGTAGAAACAGAAATTCAGATCTAAGAGCCACAGAGAACCCCCAACAAATTCAACCCAAGGCAGTACATACCAATACACATAATAATTAAAATGGCAAAAAGTAGTGATAAGCAGGGAATTTTAAAAGCAGCAAGAGAGAAGAAAACAGTTACATACAAGGAAAACCCAATGGTCTATCCCTGATTTTTCAGGACAAACTTTACAGGTCAGAAGGGAGTGGCATGATATATTCAGAGTGCTGATGGGGAAAAAAACCCTAAAGGCAAGAATATTCTATCCAGCAAGTCTATCATTCAGAACAGAAGGAGAGATAAAGAGTTTCCCAGATAAACAAAAGTTAAGGGAACTCACAACTACTAAACCAGCCCTCCAGAAATGTTAAAGAGGACTTTGCGGTGTGGGGGGAAAGAAAGAGCATAAGTAGGAATAAGAAAAGCAGAAACACCAAAGTAGTAAAATTAAGTACAACTATAAAAATGAGTTGGGGGAGGGGGTGCCTGGGTGGCTTATCCATTAAGCCTCTGACCTTTGATTTCAACTCAGATCATGATCTCAGGGTCCTGGAATCAAGTCCCACATCAGGCTCCCCAATCAGCAAGGAATCTACTTGTCTCCCTTTTCCACTGCCCCTCCCCCTCACGTGAATGCACTCTCTCTCAAATAAGTAAATAATCTTTAATAAAAGTCAGTCAAAGTGGGGCACCTGGGTAGCACAGTTGGTTAAGTGTCTGACTCTTAGTTTTGGCTCAGGTCTGATCTTAGGATCCTGAGATCAAGCTCCAGCCATGCTCAGGTCCCCACTTGATGTGGAGTCTGCTTCACATTCTCTCTCTGTCTGCCCCCCTGCTCATTCTCTCTGTTTCTCTCTTTAAAGCAAATAAATAAATCTTTTAAAATAATCAGTTGAGGGATTCACAGAATAAAAAGATGTAAAGTATGACACCATATACATACCTCAGATGTAGAGGGGGCGGTAAAAAAATACATTCAAACTTAAGTGACCATCAAATTAATATAGACTTGCTGTATGCATGTTATATATACATGTGTGGGTAACCGCAAATTAAAAACCAGTAAGAGTTAACGAAAAAACAAAGAGAAAGGAATCCAAGTATATCACTAAAGAGTCAACAAACCATGAGAAAAGAGAGCAAGAGAAGATAGGAATAGAGAAGAACTATAAGCACAATCATAAAACAAGTAATAAAATGGCAGTAAGTACATGCCTATCAATTATTACTTTGAATGTAAGTGCACTAAACACTCTCATCAAAAGACATCCAGTGACAGAATGGATAAAAAAGGAAGACCCATCAATATGCAGCCTACAAGAGACTCATTTCAGACTTAAAGACACATGCAGATGGAAAGTAAAGGGATGGAAAAAGATTTATCATGAAAATAGAGGAAAGAAAGAAAGCCAGGGTAATAATACTTTTTTTTAAAAGATTTTATTTATTTGACAGAGAGAGAGACATCGCAAGTAGGCAGAGAGGCAGGCAGAGAGAGGGGGGAATTAGGTTCCCTGATGAGCAGAGAGCCCGAAGAGGGGCTCAATCCCAGGACCCTGGATCATGACCTCAGCCAAAGGCAGAGGCTTAACCCACTGAGGCACCCAGGTGCCCCAGGATAGTAATATTTATATCAAACAAAATAGACTTTCAAAAAAGACTGTAGGGGCGCCTGGGCGGCTCAGGGGGTTAAAGCCTCTGCCTTCGGCTCAGGTCATGATCCCAGGGTCCTGGGATCAAGCCCTGCATCAGGCTCTCTGCTCAGCAGGGAGCCTGCTTCCTCATCTCTCTCTGCCTACTTGTGGTCTCTGTCCATCAAATAAATAAATAAAATCTTAAAAAAAAAAAGACTGTACATGACAAGAGACAATGAAGTACACTATATAATCATAAAAAAAGCAATTCAACAAGAAGTTATAACAATTGTAAATATTTATGTACCCGAGAGGGAAGCACCTAAATACATAAAACACCTAATAACAAAACATAAAGGAGGTAATCAATAGTAATACAAAATAGTAGGGGACTTTGTAGTAATATAAAATAGTAAGCCCCACACTAACATCAATGGATAGATCATCCAAACATAAAATCAACAAGGAAACAGTGGCTTTGAATGACACATTGGACCAGATGGATCTAACAGATACATTCAGAACATTCCATCATAAAACAGCAGAGTACACATTTTTTTCTAGTGCATATGGGACATCCTCTATAACAGATTACACATTAGGCCACAAAAATGTCTCAACAAATTCAAAAAGACTGAAGTCATGCCATGCATCTTTTCTGATCCCAATGCTATAAAATCAAAAATTAATCACAAGAA
This sequence comes from Mustela nivalis, assembly GCF_964662115.1. Classification (NCBI taxonomy): domain Eukaryota; kingdom Metazoa; phylum Chordata; class Mammalia; order Carnivora; family Mustelidae; genus Mustela; species Mustela nivalis. Next base: position 33,577,438 of record NC_139024.1, read on the forward strand.
AAAATATCTGAAAAGAACAAAAATACATGGAGGATAAATAACATGATGCTAAACAATGAATGGGTCACCTAAGACATCCAAGAGGCAATCAAGAAATTCTTGGAGATAAATGAAAATTATAACACAATGGTCTAAATTCTTTGGGATACAGCCAAAGCTGTTCTAAGAGGGACATTTATAGCAATACAGACCTACCCCAAGAAGCAAGGAAAATCTCAAATAAGCCACCTAGGTTTATACCTAAAGGAGCAAGAAAAGGATGACTTAAAAAAAAAACAATAACCAGTAGAAAGAAGGAAATAACACTGCCTAGAGCAATAGGGACTAAAAACAAAACAAGACAAACAACAACAACCCAAAATAGAACAGACCAGTGAAACCAGGAGTTGGTTCTTTGTAATGATCAAACCTTTAGACAGATTCATCAAAAAGAAAAAGAGAGTGAGAGAGAGAGAGAGGACTCAAATCCAAAAATGAAAGAGGAAAAGTCACAACCAACAATATAGAAATACAAAGGATTATAAGAGAGTATTATGAAAAATTATACGCTGACAAATTAAACAACCTAGAAGAACAGGATAAATTCTTAGAACCATATAACTTCCCAAAACTGAATCAGGAAGAAAGAGAATATTTGAACAAATGTATTACCAGCAGTGAAATTAAATCAGTAATCTGAAAACTCCCCAAAACAGAAGTCCAGACCAGACAGTTGCACAGGTGAATTCTACCAAACATTTAAAGAAGAATTAATACCTATTCTTCTCAAATTAGTCCCAAAAATAGAAGAGGAAGGGAAGTTTCCAAATTCATTCTATGAGGCCACTGTTAGCCTGACACCAAAACCACATAAGGACACCATGAACAAAAGAGAACTACAGGGAAGTATCTCTGATGAAACACAGATGCAAAAATCCTCAACAAAAGATTATCAAACCAAGTCCAACAATACAGTTAAAAAAAAAAATCCACCACAATCAAGTGGGATTTATTCCTGGGATGCAAAAGTGGTTCAATAGTCACATCTAGCAACATGATACATCTCATCCACAAGAAAAAGAATTAAAACCATATGATCATTTCAGTGGACACAGAAGAAACATTTAACAAAGTATATCATATTCATAATAAAAAACCCTAAACAAAGTAGGATTAGGTGGAACATACCTCAGCATAATAAAGGTTCATATATGACAAACCTACAGCTAACATCATACTTAGAGGGGGAAAAAAAAACCACAGAGCTTTTCCTCTAAGTTAAGGAATAAGACAATGTCCACTGTCACTACTTTCATTCAGCATAGCACTGGAAATCCTAGCCATAGCAACCAGACGAGGGCGGGGGGCGAGGAAAGAAAGGTAAGGTATCCAAATTTGTAAGGAAAACATAAAATTTTCACTGTTTGCAGATGATATCATACCATATACAGAAAGTCCTAAAGACTCAACCAAAAAAAACTACTAAAACTGACACATGAATACACTGAAGTTATAGAACACAAAATCAATACATAGAAATTTGTTGAATTTCTATACACTAATAAGTAGAAGAAAGAGAAATTAAGAAAATAATCCCATTTACAATTGTGCCAAAAAGAATAAAATGCATACAAATAAAATTAACCAAGAAGGTAAAAGACCTGTACTCGAAAAGCTATAAAACATTGATGAAGAAGGGGTGCCTGGACGGCTCAGTTGGTTAAGTGTCTGACTTTGGCTCAGGTCATGATCCTGGGGTCCTGGGATCAAGCCCTCTGCCAGGCTCCCTACTCAGCAGAGATTCTGCTTCTCCCTCTCTCTGTGACCCTCCCCTCCCCACCCCGCTCATGTTTGTGCTCTCTCTCTTTCAAATAAATAAATAAAATAAATAAATAAAATCATTTTTAAAAAATGATGAAGGAAATTGAAGATGACACAAACAAATGGAAAGATATTCCATGCTCATGGAATGGGAAAACAAATATTGTTAATATGTCCATACTATCCAAAACAACCAAAATACCAAGAGCAGTTTTTGCAGAACTAAAACAAATAATCCTAACATTTGTATAGAATCACAATAGGCCCTGAATAGCAAAAGCAATCCTGAAAATGAAGACCGAAACTGGAGGTATCATAATCCTAGATTTCAAGATATACTACAGAGATGTAGTAATCAAACAGTGCGGTACTGGTATGAAACAAGAAATATAGATCAATGGAACAGAATAGAGATCACAAGAATAAACCCATACTTAAATGATCAATTAATCTTTGATAAAGTAAGAAAGAATATGCAATGGGAAATACACTCTTAAACAAATCATATTGGGGAAACTGGACAACTACATGCAAAAAAATGAAACTGGACCACTCTCTTATACCATACACAAAAATAATCTCAAAATGGATTAAGGTCCTAGAAGAGAGGACAGGCAGTAATTTCTCCAACATCAGTGATAGCAACATTTTTCTAGAAATATCTCCTGAAGCAAGGGAAACACAAGCAAAAATAAACTATTGGGACTATGTCAAAATTAAAAGCTTCTGCACAGCAAAGGAAACAATCAACAAATCTAAAAGACAATCTAATGAATGGGAGAAGATATTGCAAATAAAATATCTGATGAAAGGTAGTATCCAAGATATATAAAGAACTTATAAAACTCAACACCAAAAAACAAATAACCAAAGGGACAGAAGACATAACCAGATATTTCTCCAAAGAAGACATATAGATAGCCAACCGACACACGAAATGATGCTCAACAACACTCACCAACAGGAAAATGCAAATCACAATAATAATGAGATAATATCTTACACCTGTCAGAATGGCTAAAACCAAAAAAGAAACAAGTATTGGTGATGATGTGGAGAAAAAAAAAACTTTGTGCACTGTTTGTAGAAATGCAAGCTGGTGCAACCACTGTGGAAAATGATATGTAGGTTCCGGAGGGGTCGGGTGGAAATACAGAGACAACTGGTGGCTCAGTTGGTTAAGCATCAGGTCGTGATCTCAGGGTCCTGGGATAGAGCCTTGCATCTGTGGGGAGCCTGCTTCTCCCTCTCCCTCTGCAGTGCTCCCTGCTTATGCTCCCTCTCTCTCTCTCAAATAAATAAATAAAATCTTTATAAAATTACAACTACCATATGATCCAGTAATTCCATTACTGGGTATTTATCCAAAGAATACAAAAACACTAATTTGAAAAGATTTATGCACCCCTGTGTTTTCTGCAGTATTATTTTCAATAGCCAAATTATGGAAGCAGCCCAAGTGTCCATTTATATATGAATGGATAAAGAAGATATCCCTAATGGAGTATTACTCAGCCATAAAAAAAGAATCAGATCTTGCCATGTGTGACAACACAGATGGGCCTAGAGGGTATTGTGCTAAGTAAAATAAGTAAGAAAAAGGACAAATGCCATATAATTTCACTTATGTGTGGAACCTAGAAAACAAAGCAATATGCAAACAAAAAACACCAGAAACAGAATCATCAACACAGAGAACACACTACACTGGGGCTTGCAGTGGGAAGGCTGGGGGTGGGTAAAGGTGAAATACATAAAAGGGATTAAGACATACAGACTTAAAAAAAAAAAAAAGTGATCATGTCTTTTAAGCACAAATATCTCAAAGTTACTCTTAGTACTTAAATTATCTGATTTTCCTATTTCTCTTTGTCCTTGACCTGGAAATTCAACAAGTTCCATCTGGGTTACAAAATGAGTATCCTCCAATTAAGAGAAGATGGGACCTTCTTCCCCAATAGGCAACACTTTCAAAGGAGAACAGTTTAGGTCTTTTCAAGAATTGGATTGGAAAATACAGGTTGATAATGTGGTGCTGATAACTTATGCCTCACAGACTCCTTCTGTACCAGTGGAAAGGCAGCCATGAGGGATTTGCAGGAGTATGTGGCATGGATGAAACAAGACTGGCAATTAGTGGAATACTGCTGAAATTGGGTCATGGGTACACGGAGTTCATTATACTAGTCTCTCTCTCTCTCTCTCTCTTTTTTTCATAAGCGAACGTCTTTTAAAAAAACTGAAGAAAATGTAAACTAAAATACTAAGTATCCCCAAATAGTAAGAAAGGGAGAGTAAGCAAGAATAAGGAATTTAGGTTGTCAGTATAACTAAAACCCACAGATAATACAGAAACATTACTTTAGCCAATAAATTAAATCCCTTCCATCCATGCATAGCATGGCTCCTATCTGGGTATATACCCCCTACTGTATCCATCAGAAAGGATTTGGTGGGTTTTTACTTTACCTGCCCTGTCTTTGATGAAACGTCTCTTAGTTCCAAAACAGGATGGAAAAAAAAAAAAAAGGCAAAGAATCTGGATAAACCACAAAATGTGCAAAACAGTCCATGAGTATCAAAGACTGACAATCTAAACAAAGAAGGTTTGATAGAAAAAGGATGTGATGGGCCATTAATTTCCACCTTATACTTTAATCACTCAGAAAGTCACAGAGAGGTCAATTACTTCCAATTAACACCGCTCTCTCTAGAGTTGGTGCCCAATAAGTGAATGTTAATTAGCTAACATGGCATCCTTGGTTCAGTGGCTCAATTATACATGGCCACAACTACCAAAGCTTGATTTTTAAATTTATGCCACAACGGAAGTGGTTTTTGAAAAATCCAACATTATGAGGCATGTTCTACCTGAGATCCAAAGAAGACCATCGGCCACATATCCAGCATGGCATGAAAGGGATCGGTCAAAGGACTGCACAAAAGTCCACTTGTTCTTCTTGGGGCAATAGCGCTCAACTGTAGGCAGAACCTGGCGCAGTTCATTTCTACCCCCAACCGCATAGAGGTATTCATCCATGGCACCCAGCACAAAATGTTCCCGGCAGTTTTTCATGGGTGCTATCTCGGCCCAGGAATTACTGCGGGGGTCATAGCGACAGGCAGTCCTCACGGCACACGTCCGGCCACTAGCGTGCTCAACTTCTCCGCCTGCTACAAACAGAAAGTCCCCCATGACTGCCACACAGTGATGGCTCCTTCCCACGGGCATGGGAGCCAGCTCACTCCAGTTGGCAATGGCAGCTATGAGAGCATTCTCCTGGTCAACGGGATTGAAGTACCGAAGTTCCTTGACTTTACAGACCTCACGCTTTTTCCCGCCAATGATATACAGAGTGTCTGACTGGAAGCGCGGTTTGGTCCTGCGAGTCTGCCAAACGGGCTGTGCATAGATGCTCTGGTGGTATTCCAGGGCCTCATTGACAAGAGCGGTTGCAGTTTCGCTTGCCTGGACGAGGGGGTGGGACAGGGCAACTGTATGGAGAGTGTCCACATCCATCAGGCCGAAGCGGATGTACTGCAGGAGCTCATCCATGTACTGGTAATGGCAGTTGTGTTCCAGCCACCTCACGGCTAGCTGAAACAGAGGGAGGGGGATGAGAGAATGCAGAGGTAAGGAAGAGAGCCACAGTGACCGTGTAGGAGCGGGTCACCTTGTACGCTTTCAGACACCGGACCAGACAACGAGACATCTTTTTTTCCTACAAACCCTGCAGCAGGAGACTCTCTTGACACTCAGCTGAGGAATCCTTTTCTCCTGCATCCACGGAGACACAAAAGAACTCGAGCATTGTCTTAGAGGTCAAAAGCAACGTTAAACTACACTGACAGAGACTTAAGGTAGCACTTGGGGTGAACAATAATCACTTTTCCAATACTGAGAGTACTGTTGAAAAACAGCCTGTCCCCTTGTTTCATGCAGAGAAGGTTTGGTACAGCCCAGGAATATCAACGATGACCAGAGTGGCCACAGCAAAGCAGCTCATGTCAAGGTGCTGTATCAATACAAGGAACGTAAGAAAATATGTGATCACCTGAGACTTCGGGGCGTACTTGAGAGAGAATCAATATGACACTAGTAGAACAATTTAGAAAGAAAAGGACATTTTCCCCCTGTCCCTCTGGTAGGTCTATTAGGAAACAAGAGAAGAAAAAGAAAGATTGTAACCCATCAATTTTATTTTTATTTCTCAATTAGTTTTCATCTTGGAGACAGTTGCTGTTTGCACATGGAACATACTGGCTATTTGTTAGAGCCATTTTCACAAAAACAGGATACAGAGGAGATGATCTTTGTATTAGAGACTCAATGGCAGAATGTAATCTTAACCTTTTTGTTTAGGTCTAGACCTCTTTCAAGAAGGAAAGGAGAAAGAACTCTGGGCTAAAGGCAAACAGAATTTCTTAAAACTAAAGCAGGAGCATGAAGTCATAAATAAGAAGAGTGAACAATGATTGAGAAAATGCTGTCAACAAAAAACCCATTCATGTTATGGCACACAGGATGGAGTTTGATTAATGTGACTTAATATTTAAGTCTGGCAAACCTTCCTACATAGCAACATGAAGTATATCTAATATCTTCAGTCAACATATTCGATATAAATTATCCTTAGCAGCACCTATATTAAGCTAAATCTCTTAGACGATATAATGTGGATGTGAAGGAATTAGCATGAAAAGGAAAATAATTAGAATACTAAATAATTGGGTTGTATTTTATTTGTGACCAACAGAATTGAGGTACTGAGCTCCCCTTTCCAGATGATGTATGTTACTAGGGGGAAACTCTACAGAAGGAGAGAGAAGGATATGTAGTGCTCTTGGACCATTACTCCCAGGAAAACATAAACTGGGTTTTATCTGAATAAAAAGGATCACAAAACTCTCTGAAGCACTAGATGATTTCATTTGAGAGTTTCTAACAGAGTTTCTGTATTCATTTGACAAATGTCTCCAAAAGGCAATGCATATTTGGCGCTTTCCTTCTCAGCTTTCTGAATGAAGAAAATGTAGGAAATGAATTCATTTCCAATATATACTAAATTGCATCTCTTAATGAATTGCATAGTGAAGAGAAATGAAAAAAAAAGGATGCCAGGTTAGCCTACTATTGCCAAGGAGGCGGACACGATGGACAGCCGATGAGTGATGCTCTCCAGCTGCTTTTCTAGAAACTAGCATTTTTAAAAAATATAAATAGGATACCAACCTGATGAAAAAATGTTTCTGTGTATGGTAACCATGAGCAATAATCAAAGATATTGGAGAAGAAAAGTACCACTCATCAATCATCAGGTGTCCACCAGAAGTAGAGAGAGTTCCTATAGGCAACATCCTGGGTTTTTTCCACCCTAATTTTAGAAATTTCAAGGGACGGGGTTCCAATTATTTCCCTGGGGAGGTAATTCAACAACTTAATAAATGATCTTCCATCCTTTGCCCACAGAGCTTTCAAAAGTTCTCAGGGATAAAGTCACCCCCATTCAAGGTCATTTCTCATGCATCAGGTACAATTTTCTAAAGCTTAATCTTTGATATTGCTCCTAATTTAATCGAGTAGTTCCAGCTGATATTGCTTTGCTCTGTAACAAATTTCTTGGCATCTTTACATCCTAATATTTCTGCATCTTTCATATGGATACTAAGGGAAACACCAGACAAGAAACATCAGATAACTATCCATGTCTCCATAGCCTCTTTTCATAGCATAGTGCTGCCCATTTAATTATTGTTCTCTTTCTTCATAAATCAGTTCTTCTTATGTCATAATCAATCTTCTAGCCCATCTCTTAAAACTCCTCAGTTTATTTTTATTTTTCTAGCAAACAGTGGCACTCACTGCATGAAAAGCACACGCGCCACAACGAGATTCTGCCTTTGAGAAAATCTGTAACAAATCAAACCGGTAGCAGAACAGTGACCACTGCGATCTATCATTGATTAATTTCTGACTTTCTGTCTACTATTAGGCTTATGTCACATCTATCACGATGTTTCCCATGTTCAATTTCCCCAATACTATGCATTACAGAACACTTTATGCACACACATTTAGTTCATATCTTCCAGGATAATTTTTATCTTATTTCTTATCAGTATTTCTAATTTCTCTCAGATTTTAAATAATTTCTACGTTTTTATCATTTTAAATATTTTCAGGATATGCAAGTCATTCACAGTTGTTAGGTTTATCTTTTCTCCAGATCAACAGCAAATGTAATTTACAATTAACTGTTCCGCCACCAGCCTCAAAGCAATCTCAGCTACAGAATTAGTGTGATTTATGGGTTTAAATCCAGTGTTTTCCAAACATAACATGCACACAAATTAACTGGGGTTTCTGGTCAAGATGCAGATTCCAATTCAATAAGTATGGAGAAAAAGATAAGGAGTTTGCATTTCTAACAATCTAAAGATGATACATATGTATCATATGTATTCCTAATATTGCTGCTAGTCCATGGGCCACACATTGAGTTAGAAGGTTCTAGACAGATTCCTAATTATGAAACAGTAAATCTCTGCCTTACTGGAATAAATTAAGTCTGCTGTTTCAAAACTAAGGCTTAAATCAAATGAAGTCTAAGTAGGATGTTGTAGTAAAAATATGGGACACTTATGGCTTAGTCTTGAAGTAAAATAGTGTATTTCCTATATAGTAAGATACAGGTAAGATTTTACTATGGGTAAGACAATTAGATGATAGATAGATGGATTTTTTTTAAGACAGCATATTTTTGAGACCTTGGTTATATAAGGTCTATGGATTAACAGCAGGTTCCAATAGCATATTGTGAGTCACATAAACACTCTTCTGAGTTCTGCTCTCACAATAATAAATAAATGTTAAAGAGTGGATCAACATAGATGGAGATATGCATGGAGCTAAAGAGTATTTATGCTAAGTGAAATCAGTCAATCAGAAGGAAAAATACCATATACTTTCACTCTTATGTGGAATTTAAGAAATAAAACAAGAGAGCAAAAGGGAAAAGATAGAGAGACAAGCCAAGAAAGAGACTCTTAACTATAGAGAACAAACTGATGGTTACTGGAGATGGGTGGGGTGTTGGGGGAAACAGGTGATGGAGATGAAGGGGGGCACTTGTTGCAATGAACACTGGGTATTATGTGGAAGTGCTGAATCACCACACTGTACACCCAAAACTAATATTACACTCTATGTATGTTAGCTAACTAGAATTTCAATAAAAACTTGCGAAAAAAGTTACTGTACTCTTTTTACTTTCGTAAAAATGTAAAAGAAAAAAAAACGCTAAAAGCATGGATAACTCTTATTTATCCAAAAAAAAAAAAAAAAAGAAAGAAAGAAATGGCAAAGAAATTTCAAAGCAATGAGCTACCTCAAAATCACTTCTCCACTGTGAGCCCCACAAAGCCATGCTGAATTAAGGGCAGGGTGGCAGAGGAAATCCTGGGGTCCATTTAAGGGGTTTAGAGAATATAAACAGAAGGCTGATTCATCACTGGGGCATCATGGAACCTAAAGACCACAGTTAGCTTTATAGTATATTTTGGTGCTTATGTTTGGAAACAATTATTCTGGGAACTGGTAATTTTTAATGATACTGCATTGAGAAAAAAGCATAAGTCATGGAAGGCTGGAATCCTATTCTTTTTTTTTTTTTTTTTAAGATTTTATTTATTTATTTAAGAGTGAGAGAGGAGTGAGTGAGCACAGAGGGAGAGAGAGAGGGAGAAGCAGACAGAGCAGGGAGCCCAACTGAGGGCTCCAGCCTGGGACTCTAGGATCATGATCTGAGCCGAAGGGATGCCAGGACTCTGGAATCATGATCTGAGCTTAACCAACTGAGCCACTCAGGTGCCCCTGAAATCCTACTTTATCTTACTTATTCTGGTATACGGATATCCCTATCACTCTAAGCTCCAGCATATTTTAATTGGGAGAAAAATTGAGCAATTAGCAAAAGTCTTTCCTACTTTTTCTTTTTTTTTTTTTTGGTGATAAAGCCAGCAAGAGTGGGAAAGAAATTAAGGATTCCATTTGGGAAGGCACACAAAGGGTACCACTGGGCAAGATGTTACCTAAACCACCTGAAACACAAGGGACTACCATCTCTAAAGACTACAGATCTCCCAAGCACCTTGCCTGACCCAGTCTACTTCATATGACCCTGACGAAGAATTGTTCCTTCCTAAAAGGAGCATTTTCTACCACTTACTCCAACTTCAATTCATCCCATTCTCCGATCCTCGATAAAAACAGTGGCTGCACATAGTAGGGTATTAATATTTGTTGCATAAAGGGAAAATTATTTCCAACCATTCTTGGGCTATTTCCCCTTTCCTCTTGAATAAACAGTATTAATTCCTTTGTATATTTATCTCCGTATCCCAGGTTTCTATTTCCTATCATCTCATCTTTGTGGCTTTTCTATAAAGTCCTTATAAACTCTCAGCATGTCACCCGGCATCACGGAGCACACGGATCCTCTGTATAGAAGACCCTTGCTTTACTCTTTCACATGGTTGGTGTCAACCACATCTACTTCAGATTCTGGGCAATGCAATGAATATCATAAAATACTAGGGCAAGAGAAAACTTTATAGAGTTTATGTATTTCAAGCATCTCAATTTTACAGACGAAAATCAAATCTAGACCAATTATCTCTCTTACCTCAAATCACGCAAGTGATTAGTAGAAAAGCTGGAACTAAAACCCCAGTTTTTCCGGCTCTTAAGTATAGAGAACAAAAGGAGGGAGTCGAGGGGAGGAAGGCTGGGAAGATGGATTAAATCGGTGATGGGGACTGCGGAGGGCACTAGTTATGAGTACCAGGTGTTGTATGTAAGTGATGACTCACGAAATTCTACACAGGAAGTAATATTACACTGTATGTTAACTCACTGAAATTTAAATAAAAACTTGAAACTCTAAGTAAATAAACAAATAAAAATAAACAAATACATAAAAATTAAAGCTGAAAAAAACAGTTTTTAAATTTTATAATGTGTTTTTCCATTGTAGCACATCATGGTTATTTTTCCAACAGTAATTATTTTAAGACAGAATTCAGGCAAATGTAATTAAGACCAAACATAACTTCTATATACTCTAAATTAGAAAAATAAAGTCTGCTTTTAAAATACATTTTCCTTGAAGACAGGGGGACAATATTTTGCAATAAACTTCATTTATGGATTGCTTCAACATAAAAACCATATATTTTATTTAATGCTTCTCAAAAATGCTTTTAATGCTCTTAAAGAGTGTATGATTAAAGAACAAGTATTTAGGGTAAAAGGCATCCTTTGAGTCTTGAATTATTGTTGTACGTTTTAAGGGAATATGTATTTTATTCTAGGTCGTTCTTTGTTAACTAAAGCTGGCTCAAAAATACATAGAAAAGATAATCCCTTCCCTTTAGTTTTCTCAATGTATCCCAAGTGATATCATTCCATGGAGTAGAATATATGACATAGATATAATCCTGAATATAATAGTGTATGATCCAAAATTCTAGAAATTTTGCTCCAATTCAATTAAAATACAGAATTCACTCATGTATTTCAGAAATATATCAGTTATATGAACAAACCGTACATTCCTAATATTGCAAATCCTGAAGTTGTGATCCAAATTCCTTTATTGCTCACGCTCAGACAGAAGCTGCTATTTCAAAATCTAAAATTCCTAATCCTTTGAAAGCAGCAGCTGTTCTTGAAGTCTAACTCTGCCTGTATACGTATGCCCATATGTATGTGTACTACCCAACATGACCCCCAAGTCGTGTCAGAACAATAGGAAATCTTACACTCACAGATTTCCTGGAAAATACATAAATTCTAAAGTCATCCCAAATCCAAGAACACACACCAATGCAGTCTTCCATACCAGTACCTTTATGTCTTGCAAATGCATATAAAAGTGCCCTTTACAGAGGCAGTTCTTATCAGATGAGAGATCAAATCTTTTTAATCAACACTAACAAAAGATAAAACCCCTACCCACATTGTCCAAAGGCAATAGTATTTCTTTGTCTTGATTCACAAATATTTTTTTTCCGCTAAAAAGGGATGTTCTTATCACAGCACTTACCAGTCAGAGCTAAGGAAGGAAGGGCTGATATTTTTGCCCACAGCTTTACTCTGCCCTCTTGACCAGGGGCAGCTGTGATTATTCTCCTATTTAAAACTTTGGTGCAGACAACTTGGCTGAAGGGGCAAACTGAGCCTCCCCATTTGCAGGAGCCCACGCTGTGAAGGCACAAGCATCTCTATCGTTGCCAGTCCTGTCATCCCACTGAGATGAGCCAGGGCCCCCTCTCCCCTCAGTGCCCGAGAGGCTGCAGAAATTCCATGCTTTGCAAATTCCGAAAGGGACAAAGGAAGGGCACAGGAGCAAGTCAACAATCAACTGACATTCCTGAACCTCCGCCAGAGAGCGGGCAGGTTCAAGAGTGCTTGGCCAACAGGGGTGGGAAGCCATGGAACCGTCTTTTAATACACTGAGTGACAGTGCAAGGACAGCGTTTTCTAAGTGGAGTACGGAACAAGCTCTCCATCACAGGGACAGTGCACTGACTACTGTACTTGACATTAAATACACTCTGTTCTACATTATTTTATGGATGTGTACCACCTTAAGACCTACTAAACATAAACATCAAACTTGAGCAAGATACCCTTTAAATATTACATACAACTTCTTTAGATCATAGGTGTGGACAGTTTCCCTGGTCTGGGTGAGCAGGTGTTGAGACTTAGCATGTTACACTACACAGAAGCTCACTTCATTAACATGAGTAATGTCAAGTCCAAATAGTGACATATTAAACCAGAATAATGACTGCCAGAGAGAAGAAAGTTCATGTTAATAAATAAATGCACCAAATTTTGTGGCCATATTCTCTTCTTTGAGACCAAATGAAAAACTTCTGTTCAAAAAGACAACATTCCCATAAAATCCTAAAGCACCAGCAACTAGGGACACGGGACCAGGACATTTTTCTCTACCAGAACAATGAAAATGTTACCATGGGGGAATATTAAAAATTATAACAGTGCTCACTCGAGTGCTATAATTAAAACTGTGTCAACATTTTGCTTGTAAAACAGATTTTTCAAGGGAGGTTGCACATTAACCATTATTGCTGACTACAGACATATAAGACACAGAGGCTATTTTTTCCTCTAAGAAATATATTTCAATAGAATCAAATCTGATGAGGCCCCAGATTCATATATTGTCAGAAAAAAGGCCTGACATATTTTAAAAAGGATATTCAGCTTAGTAGATATGATAACAACACATATTCCTTCATTGTTCATTTAAAACTTTATGAAGTTGGAGACTAACAAATGCTCTTATTTTCATCTTCAGCATAAAACGTGTGCCTGCTAATACTCTGGTTTCTCTTCAAATAGTATAAATCTTTTGCCTTTTACTAGAGATTACCATAAAGAGGAAGAGTTATGAGGGTTTTTTTTAGGGTTTTTAAAAATATATATGATGTCTACAGCTTACTCTCGAATGGCTCAGAAAAAGCTCTTGCGCTCTCTCTCTCCCTCATCCCTCCCTCTCTCTTCCTCCTCTATCTTTCTCTCTTGCTATGTACACACACACACAGACAGAGACAGAGAGAGATACAGAGACAGAGAACACATGATAAAGCAAATGAGGTAGTTTGTTTAAGAAATCAGCAAATCATATGGGGGTTCTTTGTACTATTCTTATTCTTGCAAATTTTAAGTTTGAAATTATTTGGAAAATTTTAAAAATGGAAAAAAAAACAGGAAAAAACTGCACCTGATAATCATCTTTATATATACTTTTACAAAATACATACCACAGAGCATCAGAAGCAAAAGCTCTTGAGACCAAGGGTGCCTCCTTCCCCAACACATAGGATGGAAGGAATCACAACAAAGTTGAGGCCTGCCACACTTAAGTGCCAAGTATTTAGGACAGCAAATAAAAAGGAACCTGAGATGTCCTTTGGTTCAATCTTATAACACCAAGAGGATTTGTCACCAGAACATTTTAAGGATTGTATATCAAAATGAAGAGAAAATAAACAGAGGAAATGAGATAAATGAAATAAAAAGAGGAAATGAGACGAAGTTAGGATACTGTGATGTCCTTTCCACCTGTGAGAACTGGCCACCAGTTTGGGATGATCTTTGAAAAAATAATAGAAAGAATCGTATGAGTATGACTGACATTGGACCATTCATTTGGCTTCTCATTGGGAAAATAAGTGAGTTGATGAGAGTCTCTTCTACCTGAAGGATATATGTCACTTACAGACCCATCAAAAGTAGTATTTTAAAACAGAATCCTCCAAACTTCCTATAGGTGGGAGAGGCAACCACATTAATCACTAGGTCTAGATTACAAGTGCCAGCTTTCCACAGCACACATAGTTTTTATAAATATCTTTTTAGAAAAACAAAATGATTTTGGGGGGCTATCATTCTATATTCCCCAAATATATGC